>NC_133391.1:135622405-135965405 GCF_047511655.1 Castor canadensis
AAATTACCCCATTAATAACTCTAATTTAAGCTAATATCTCTTTAATCAAACAACAGGAAAAAGGAAAGTACCATTCACAAACAGAATATGGATATTTAAGTTTCTTATGCTAACCATTCTAAGAGACTTTATCTATTAATCTGAAACTATGTCTTGTAATGGAAACGCATTTTCATATTAGCACAATGCATGTAATGAAGTAATAAAAGTTTGTAGATTTGTCCCCATTTGCTCGATTTATCCTACAGTTAAATCAGAATTAGAGAAGTCTCATTGCAGTTATCTAATTCAAGAAGTTTTCCACTGGGTGAATTTTATAGTGATGTAAATATCATTCCATTTCAAGAAACACACGATTACAGACGAGTCAAATTTCAATCACTCTTCACAGATCTAACACACACATACACACACACACACATAAAGATATTTTTATATGTTTATTCAATTATTTTGCTTTAAAATGTCTTGTTTTATGCTGTTTTAATAGAGGAAAAGAAATAAAATACAACCAAAAGTTAAAGTCCTTAAATTTTTAAGTGGCTGCACCATTAATTTTAATTAGCTTATAGACCACCATTAATTTTAATTAGTTTATAGGCCTTTTCACATTTTCAGGTACCTCTAATTAGATTAAGAGCCACAGTCTAAAACATTCTAATGAGTCTTTTTGAAATTTTAATTTTAAAAGTGTTCATGTTGAAAAGATTTAGAGTACTAAGTATATAATTTAAAATACAAATATAATCATAACCATAACAGCAAATAAATGTTGTCAATCATATGTCTTTATACTTTTTACTTTTTATTTACTAAATTTGCAGAAAAATCTTCAGAGAACATATTACTATCTCTCCGCATTTTACAGAAGAGAGAACTGGAAGAGGGTCAAGGATATAAATAACTTACCTAGTACTGCATACTTACAAGGCGGGGAAGTTACAGTCCAACATGGGTGATCCAGCTTTGAGGTCAGTATTAATTCATAATCCCTACTGAAAAATCTTTTCAGTTTATTCATTTACCTCATGATTTTTAAATCATTTCTTAAGGTTTGAAAATGACTTTTCTTCTACAATAAGTATATGTTTTAAAGTGAAATTTTTTATTTCCACAGTCCTGGAAAATAGAGAAAGATATATTAGCGAAGGGCTCTTCTATGTAGCTAAATGCTACTTTGTTATCTTTTTAGAAGTATAAGTGTAGAAAAGCTTATTCCTTGATTTTTAAATATGCACTTTCATTGCTTTCCTTTTGATAGATTCTTATTCTTTTTAAGCTAGACTTTATATGGTAGTGAGATCTTAAATCTTTAAGGACAACATACATTTCAAAATGCGTACATACAAGCTAAGAAACATAACATTTTAATCCAGATATATATGAGAATAGATGAGAGTAAATATGTATTTTTGCTTAACTACAGGACATAGTTTTGAGAAAAAAATTACCTATATGTTATATTTTAAATCCAAAAACTAAGTGACATAGTAATTGACATTTTAGTGTGATGTCCAAGAACCTTAATAAGTTGTATTTTTTAAATATTTCTATTAGATAAACATGTTATATTCAGAAATTTTTATTCTAAAAATGGATTATTATGATTTATCCATGAGCATTGAATGTCATGTGTTCTCTGAACTGTATTCCTTTTGTCAATCGATGATGTGTTGGCTAGTTTGACAATGTTATACCATTATAAACAGAAATGTGAACTCTCACTTATGACATTGTTCCTGGCATTATTTATAATATTAACGTTGCATATGCAATCATGACACTGTATATGGTAACAAGGCACATATTTACCTACTTTTAGTTTTGGTCTTACATTCTAAAATCTAATTCTTTGCCCAAATCCACAAAGTAACATTTATAAATGTGCAATTTCTAAGGACAAAATGAACACTTTAAGGAATATAACATTTTAAACATACATGTTAACTATTAGAAACATACATGCATACTGAATACATATGATTTAAAAGAAAAAGGAAAATGGTGTTAACAAAGCAGCCACCCTACAATGCTGATTTATGATATGAAATTCATGTTAGGGAATTAGCACAACATATTCTATTTATAAATAGAAATTAAAGTAATTAAGTAATGGCTCACAAAATAGGACACTTGTATTTTGGAAATATTTTGAAGAAATCACTTAGCATATTGGAATAAGGTATATAAACTATATTACTGGTCAGGAATATTTAGAATATTTCAGATATTAGAGATGACATAGTCTTTGTGTATGGTATGTCTTTAGTACATTTTAGACCACCATTTGTCCTCAAGTAGGTCTATTTAAAGTATAATTGACTGCCCCAGCAATTATTGTGAATAGCAGCTGTCTGCTGGTAAAAAGGCATATATATAATGAGGGAGAAAGGATCAAATACATGCAATAGAAAAGAAAAGCATAAAGAAAATATCTATATGAGGTTTTTTGAGCCCAGATTTTATATTTGAAAGGAACAAGGCCTTTTAGCTATATCCAATTAAGGACTATAAAAAAATGAATGAAAGTACTCATCTATTTATGAAAAGCAGCTGGGACTCCCTAAATCCAAAACTAGAAAAGTTTATTTGTTCTAAAATTGTTACAGCTTACAGCATTTCACTTATTTTCATTAGCAACATTAGGTTTTGTGAAAATCTTTCTTGTATCATGTACCTTCTGCAACACACAAAAACACCTTGCTTTGTTTTTCTCCTAAATAGCTACATAATTAGATGGATTATTTCATGTGTCTGTGCCTGTGTTTGCTGAAGAGAACAAGCCAGATAAATTAGCACTTAGCAGAACTCACAATAGCACATAATATGCCCTTGTGTTTCATATAAAGCTTTATTTGTCATTCACGGCTGGTTGGCAAAACTGACTTTGCTTTTGAAAATGACAGGTGGTACTCTGGTGAGCTCTGTATGGAAAAAGAAACAACCTTCACCAAGACAGTTTCTGTCAATAGCTTCAATGATTTAGTATTCAATCTGGACTTGTGTTTCTTCTAAAGTTCTGTTTCATTTGCATCTCTTAGGTCTGGCATCACCAATGCTCTTTAATAACTGGGATTCTATACCAACAAGGCTAGAAAGGCGGGCTTCTTCCTTCTCCACAGGCCTGATTAAAAGACAGGTGAAGTTCAGTATATTTCAATAAGCCTCAACATTCCATGTCAGGAATCAATAGCCCTCTTTCTTTTTTTAGGGGTTATTAAATTGCAGCTGTAACATTAGCCTTCTTTATCTAATTGATTGTCTTTTCACAGGGCTAAGAAAATCAATAACAGTCAATGGGACTGCCCTGTTTTTACCTAATAGATGTTTTCTCCTAATTGGCTGCCTGGGTGGCTTCACCGAGCTCAGTATGTTTTCAGAAGTCCACAGTACGTTGCAATCCTTGTAAACTATTTTACCCTGTGCAACAGTTATTGATTTTATAATGAAATCTAGAAAAATCAATGGCAATCAGGAATATAGATCAGGATTCCTAGGTACGTTATGACAAAGGGCAAACTCACTTTGCTACTACTTCAAACTGTGATTCAATTAAATGTGTCTGTAAAACATTACATTTTTCAAAGACTTTGATCAAAGTCCCTTGATTTTTTTGTGCAGGATCTGGCTCAAAATAAGAATCAAAAATTCTGATTTTAAAAATAACATAGCAGTTTTTTAATGAACTATTCCCTTGCAAAATGAGAAGAATCAAAATCATGAAGAGTGAATGATGAATTTGCTTGGAAAAAATATGACTTATCAAAAGTAATGAAACATGATATTGAGTCAACTATATTAATTTCTTGAGAATTAACAATAAAATTCATAACCATAAGTGAAAGCGTATACTTGGTTGACTCACAAATTCTTCACATTTGTATCATCCTACCAGTATGGAAGAAGTGAAAATGTCCATTTTGTCTGTATCAGAAACTGTTCAAATTCCATCTCTGAAAACTATTAGGGTTTTCTGTTAAATGAGAGAATGTTACAAGCCAATCTATACTATAAGCAGGATATGAAATATGAATGAAGTTCTTTTTTCTTTTTTGTTCTTATTGGTGGTACTGGGATTTGAACTCAGGGCCCCAGCTTGCAAGGCATTCACAGTTTTTGCCTTAGCTATTTTTTCTGTCAGGATCTTTGCATTTTTGCCCAGGCCAACCTCCAGCTGAAATTCCACCGATCTTTGCCTCCTGAGTAACCTCCAGCTGAAATTCCACCGATCTTTGCCTCCTGAGTAACTGTGGATCTTAAGAACAATTACTTCATTTTAAGAAAAAAACAGCTCACAAATTAAAATACGTGAGTATCAATTATGGCTTTATAAATGTTTAATTTCTCTATTGAGAGAGAGAAGCAGTCTTTATTTTTAAGTCAATAAGAATCAGTGTCTTTTATGCATAGTCTTTCATATTTAATTTATTATTGCTGAGTTCTATTGTTTATTGCTCATTTCTCTACAGCCTGATTTTGGAATCCTATTTTTTTTTGTTGTTGATATTTTGAACTCTAGACTGACTGTGTCTCTCAGGTATATTCTCCGTGTGCATTTTTGATCCAACTCTGGATGAAATTTGCACACCTGCATTCTTAAATCCTACTATTTTCTATTCATACTAAATAAAATGAAGAATAAAAAGTCAGAAATTGCCATCTTGGGCCTGCAATTTTCTAAATGATTGTCCTTTTTTCCTTGTTATGACAAGAAACTGGACATTGTCATTTCTGAAACTCGAATCATAGGCTGCAAATCAGTTTCCTAACACTTTTCAGATTAGCATGCATGTAGCTTAGTCTTTATCATTCTTCACTGAATTGACATGCCCTGCTAAAGTGTCATGCCATTTAATATGCCTAACCATGATGGGGATGACAGTTCCACACTCAGTGACAATCAACCCATGTCGGTGGAGCTGTCTCCAGCTCTAAAATCACACTTCTTATTCTATATTTCAATTTGACCTCAGCTTTACCAGTTGTTCCCCCGATTATATAGCAAATAAATAAATAAATAAATAAATAGAATAATAAGACTCTAAATCAAACACCATTGCAAGAATGAGACTTTCTTTCACTCTTATGTACTATTCTTAAAGAATTCTGAGTCAAGAAAAGATCAAGTAAAGATCTGTTTATTTCCCCTAACCTTCATGGAATGGGGTAGGGATGGAAGGTGGGGGAGGGCACTGAAAATAATGATACCTTTCTCAACCTGAAAGAGACAAATGTCACAGAAAGACACCAAAATGTCAACCAGATATTGTCAATACCATGTGCATGCCTCAGAACATAATGCAGGTTTGTCTATTTAAAGAGTAAATCAGTATTCTTCCTTGCTTCACAGCACAGACTAATTAACAATAAAAAAAATTGCAAGAAATTTAGCATCCAATTTCCTCTGCAGTCTTCTATTACAGCTGTGTGTGTGTGTGTTTCTGGGAACTGAACCCGGGGTCTCATGCATGCTAGGCAAGTGCTTTATTAGTGAGTTGGGTTTTGTCTTGCTTTGTTTGAGAGAGGTTTCTGCTGGCCTGAAGCTCAGTTTGTTGCCCACACAGGCCTGGAACTTGTGATTCCTCCTGCCTGAGCCTCCTGAATGCTGGAATTACAGTCATACGCCACCCTGCTCTGCTGCCTCTCAGTTCTGAGGAACTCAGCACTATGGTGTGTTGTGACTCTCCTTTCACTTAGGTATAGATTCTTAAGACAGAGCATGATAAACTAATTCATGTTAAGTATGAATGACCAACAAATGTCATCTTTCCTAAGCACAGCAACATTTAAAATGGATCAAAACCTAATGCTACAAGTTTGAATCATGAATATTAAAAGTAGATCACCTAGATAGAGCTTGTTTTTATGCAAAGTGTAAAGTTCTCACTGAATTTTTAAATAAGAACACAGTATGACTGTGTTTAGAAAGTTACAGTGAAACATAATATAAATATATGGGAAACTAAAGTATGTTCAATTTTAATGAGTTATTTATAGGAGTTTTTTTTTATTGGTCATGTTTATCATAGGCAGTTACAACGGTATGCCTTGAATAATTTCTGACTTGGTTATTGTGCTAGTCAGGGCCTTACACATCACCAAATGTGTAAAGTTTATGAACCAGTAAATGAACTTTAATTACCCCAACATTTGACCAGTCATCAACTCTGTGAATTCCTGAAGCAAAGAGAAGGCACATTCTGTATCTTTGAAGTCAGAAGATTATGGCTGTGTTTTTCAGTTCTCTAACTTGTGTGCACAGTATTCAACCAATAAAACTCCTTACTGTTTTATCTCCAAATTCATCGTAGCTCTGGTTTAACAAAACAATATTTTCAAGCCTAAATCCAAAAGGATTAGATATATGCATTTATGTGTACATACAGGTGTGTCTTGTGTATAGGTGTGTTGTGTATGCATGTGTATATATATTATGTATATATGTGTATATATTCATGTGTGTGTATATATAGAATTATGTGTATATTTAACTAACTGGATATGTGCATGTACTCATACAATAGTTGCTATGACTACTTAAGCAAGACAAATTCAGTGAAAACTTTATTTGTCCTACATTTTCCACTGAAGTGTTCATAGCAAAAACAAAGGTGACATTATCAAGTTATAAAATAATATTCACAGTGCAGCTGCTGCTTCCCAGCCTCCTCCCTCTCCTTCATTAACGTCACCACTGTCATAATTATTGTTATAAATCCAATGTGATTATAGTTCTAATGATGAGGATGGTGATTGTGTAGATTATTTCATTTGAAGGGCTGTATTTATCTTTTTATACATATTCTCACATCTCAATTAACCCAACTCAAGAGACCTCTTTAGATCCCAAAACACAAAATATTTGTATCAGAGAGCAGAACTAAATGAAGGCAAACACTCATCCTTTTTCTTTTTTCTTCGAGTGCCTTTTTATTTAGGATTAGGAATGAGTAGACTGCATTTCAATCCAAATAACCAAACACTGTTTGATTGCTCTTTTTTTACTTCTTTACTTACAGAACTAGAAACCGTCCTTAAATTTTTGCAACATTTCATTTTTAAATTGGAGAAAAGGAATTCTCTTTTAACCACAGTAATTTTACTTGTAAATTTAATTTGTAACCTTATATTTAAATTCTTGTATCATTCAGTAATTTTATTTGTATTTTTAAAATAGGATGTGTATTATGCTTTGTTAGAAGGGTAGGAATTGGTGATTGTCATGCAAATATTCACTAGTTTCTGCCTAAACATAATCTTGGAAAGGAGCAGGCTCCAGTGTAACCCAGCACAGGCAAGGCTGTATAAGATGGCCATGAAAGGGCAAGATGCCCAGCTAAGGAGACCAGTGAAATATCTTAAATGAAAGACTTACTGCTCCCTCTACAGAAGCTAAGTTAAAAGCAATGTCTTCCATTTGGATTGGCTTTCCCTACCCCTTTTTCTTGCTTTCAAATGCTATGCTAGATGAAAGCTGTAATATGAAGAATGTAATCATTAGAAAATCATGTTTATTATGCCGAGAACTAAAAGGAAGAACTCTTTAAGAATGAACAAGAACAAGGGATTTATCTGTGATCTCTGCAAAAAAAGCTTGATAATTTAGGAACTGAGACAAAATGATGACAGTGTCATGGCTAAATTCTAACCTCTGCAGGCTGGATTGTCACAGGTTATTGAAAAGCCCGTTGGCAGAAACACAGTCTGTCTTGAGTTGGAAATAGTTACTGAATACAGGTCTCTCTTTGACAGCATAATGAGCCATCATTGTTACAACGCTTGGACTTTACATGAAAATTAGAGTAACCTTATGCAGTATCAATCCTGAAGTGGGAATTCATGATTTTAAAATATTTCTTACATTTTTGCATCTCTAAGAACTATAATAAATCATTTAGTTGGCTTATCAAATAAGAATGTTTGATCGTGGCCCATACCATGACTTTAGGTAGCATATTAAAAATCATGAAAATCAATACATTTATTTATAATCTGCTTATATCACAAAGGGAACATGATTTCAAATGAAATTAATAGCTTCGCTGGAATACCAGCTGTGACAAAGACACTCTTTGACACTGTGTTGATGCTGTGTATATGTTCAAAATTGAACGAACACCTCCCGGAAACTGACACTGAGAGATGTAATAGAGTAATTGAAGATTTAAAAACCTTTCCACATTTGATGAAGAATTACTTAATTTTTTAGAGATTTATTTCTCCATACAGTAGAAGGTTAGTGTGACATGTAAAGATAGAATTTCTCTTTAAATATGGAAGAAAAGTAAATGCTCTTTAAAAATATCAAAGGAAAGCCAAATCTGCTTCCAACTGGGAAGGTGATTGCTATCTAGCTTTAAATTCCTATCAGGTCTATTATTCCCTAGTTCTCTAGGGATTAGGATAAAAGAGGGAGAGGTAGAGAATACAAGAATAGTACAGGAGGTCCCTATGGTACTAGGGAACATGAAATTTCCCACATGCTATATTTCTTAAGGGTGGTAATTCTGCCTTAACAAAGCCTAAGTGACTGATATTTTTCAATGTATTATATACATTGTAATATTTATTTTTTTAACATAATTATCATTTTTAATATATGTAATATTTTGATAAGTTTTTTGAACAGTTATGTGTTCATTTATTTAATATATATTTTTAGCATACTCAAGTTCCAAGTATTCTTCCACTGCCAAAGAAATAAGACGCAGTGCGCGCTCTCATGAACCTTACATTGTAGAAGTTTACTATGAAAAGTGGTATTATTACTATAAACAGAAATTCATTGTTTGATGACCATGAGCAATGTAGCATGACTCTTAATTTTTGTTTTAAACGCTGCTCTGAGAGCTTTTATTTTCCTATTCTCTTTCAGCACATATGGCTTAAATACTTACCAAGAATCTGTGACATGTTAGTATAACTCTTAGTCTTATCACCAATTGTCATAACCTGCATACTTTGACATAAAATCAGACCATTTTTACTATGTGGTTATGATATTATTATTCTTCTGGTAATCATAGTTACAAGTCACAAGTTATTTTAAATTGTTCTCATTTTTATTTCATATTCCAGTCAGAAGGCTATCATCAAGAAAACAAACAAATTCTGGTGAGGATAGGGGAAAAGGAGCCCTTCTGCACTGTGGGTAGGAAGTAAAGTGATGCAATCACTATGCAAATCAATTTGGAGTTTCCTTGAAAAACTACAAGTGGAACTAACATATGATCCAGCTATACTTCTCCTGGGTATATACCCAAAACAATCAAAGGCAGAATGTAACAGAGATATCTACATACACATGTTTTAATTTTCATTTCCCTGATGACTAAAGATTTCATGGATTTTCTTCATTTGAAAAGTGTTTGTTCAATTCACTTGTCCATTTAATGATACTCTTTTGCAATTCCAGTTTAGCAAAATCCTAATCAGTGTCTTCAGAAATGTTCAGATGATTTTACAGGCAAGACTTTCCTCTTACTATGCAAAGTCTACCAAGTAATTGAAATTTGTCATCACTCAACACATAAATTTTCTATAACTTATTGTTTTAAAATATGCTAATGTTTCCTATAGAACATATCCTAATCCCAGAAATTTCCCTTTCGTCAATTCAATTTAAGCCCCCTATAGTTTTCACTCAAGGCAACCACAAAATTTGTCACTATGATGCAAATTTGGCTTTTCTTGAGTTTTATACTCTTCTATGTCGTTTTTTCACTTAGCATAGTAGTTTTGACACCTACTCATGTCGAAGTGTACATCAGTAGCTTGTGCATTTTGTGGCTAAGCAGTCTTCTATTATATGAATATACAACAGTTATTCATTCACCTGTTGCAGAACATTTGGTTATACCAAGATGATATTTTTTTATCTTTTGAATTTTAAGCCTTCTAGTGTGTATACATTATTAATTTGCATTTCCCTGGTTACTAATGAGGCCGAGTGGCTTTTTGTGGGCTTATTGGTCACATGTATATCTTCTTTTGTGAAGCATTTAAGCCTTTTGTCAACTTTTATTACATTGTGTTTTACTATTAATCTGTGTCTTGCATATATTCCAGAATACTTTGTAGAACCCAACTTTTGTTAATTTTATTCATCTGTTATTTTATTTTTTTTCTGGTATGGTCATTATCATTCCTCTCCTTATATTTCCACTGTGATTAATTTTAATTTTCCTTCTATGATGGTGTTGCTTTTTGCTAAGTAATTATTTAATTTATTTTTAAGCTATTTCACTTTTCTATTCATCTATTCCTCAATTATACTTTAAAAAATATAATCAGTTTACATACAGCTGAAGTGTCTGTAGGATGAATGTAGTCTTCACCCACATTTTACCTCTGGCCTCTCCCTGCCTCCTTCCTGCTTCCCAAGTCTCCCTGACCTTGTCCATTGGTCAAATGCAAGAAACTTACAGCACTATAGTTCCATACACAAGTCCTGATGTTTTGTGTTTTAATTGTCATAGTTTTACTCATATATGCCCCAAATCCCTCTTTACAGTATATAATTTCTGCTTTGCTCAGTTGTTTTTCAAGGAAAATAAGTTATTTTTAAAAGTTTTTCATATTTACTTCTTATTCCCCATTCCTGATACTGTTGTTTTCCTTACTATAAATTAACTTTTTTATTTGAATTAATTCAATGTTTTACTTAAAGTATTGATTTATACATATATACATGGAAATGTCACAATGAAACCCCCTGTATAGCTATCTTAAACAAACAAGTATGTCCTTTTTTTGTTTTTGAAAAATGGAGAACAGGAAGACAAAACAGGTCATGTCTGGTGGTTGGTACCAGTGGGAGGGAAGAGGATATAAGGAAAGGGTGTAGAAGGTGAATGTGGTAGAAATATTATGTACACATGTATGTAAATGAAAAAATGAGACCTGTTGAAACTATTCCAGGAATGGGAGGAGGAAGGATGAAGGAGAATTATAAAAGGGGTAAATTCAACTATGGGATATTGCAAGATCTTTTTAAAATCTCACAATGTACTTTCAGCACAGCAATAATATGATAATAATAAAAACCAAGTTCTCTGTTAGCATTTGTTCATTTAAAACTGTCTCATTTTTATCTTCATTTTTTTCAGGGATATTTTATCTGGCTATTGAATTTTAAGTGACTTCTTTAGCATTCATTTTACAGTAGTTTGAATAATAATTGCCCTATTTGGGGGATTTGCTGAGATATTGCATCTGTTTGTAAATATTTTCATCAAATTTAGGAAATTTTTGGTCGTTGTTTACTCAAATATTTTGATGCCACTGTTTCACTTAGCCTGCAACTAAGTCTTTAAAAAATTTTTAATCATATTATTGTTGTACTAAGGGTACATTGTGATATTTACAAAAGCGCTTACAATATATCTTAGCTAAATTCACCTCTCCATCATCCTCCTTTATCTCCTCCACCCATTTTTAGAATAGTTTCAACTCTACAAGTCTTATTTTTCCATTTGCATACATGAGTATAATATTTCCACAACATTCATCCTTCCACACCCTTTCGTTATATCCTCCCCCCTCCCACTTTACCAACCCCCAGACAGGACGTGTTTTACCTTCCTGTCTTCCATTTTTGAGCAAAGACATTTTTGTTTGTTTAAGAGCTACACAGAGAGTTTCACTATGACCTTTCCATGTATATCTGCATTATAACTCAAATTTGTTCATTCCCTCTATTTTTTTCCTTTCTACCTTAGTCGTCTTCTTATGGTGTTTTCAACAGGTTTAAAAATTCTATGTTCATTCTTGTACAGAAAGTACATCAACCATATTCACCTTCTTTACTTCATTATTGTACACTCCCTTTCCCATTTGTGCCCTCCCTTTAGTGTGACCTGTTTTTTATTCTTGACCTTTTTTTGTTTAGGTTGCTAGGTTAATGGGATATTTGCCTTGGTATTATACCTGTACATGCATTGTGCTTAAGTCAATGTAACCCTCCCTCCACTGCACTTCCTCTCCCTTTTTCCCCTATCATGTGTTGTTTAACAGTTTTCAGTGTGTTTGCTTATGTCTTATTCCTACACAGATGTGATGTATTTCATTCTTATTCTCTCTCTCTTTCTTTTCTTCCTCTCTTCATCTTCTCTACCAGTCTCAGTTTTGCACACATGCTCTGTATATATTTATATGTATGTATAATATCACTTTTATTTGTATTGGGCCTGTTATTCTGCATATGACAGAAAAATATGGCCTTTCGTATTCTGAACCTGGCTAACTTCACTTAAGATGATGCTCTCCAGTTCTATCCATTTACCTGCAAATGACAAAATTTCATTTTCTTTATGGATGAATAAAATTCCGTTGTACATAAATACCATATTTTCTTAGACCATTCATCAGTTGTGGTACACCTTGGCTCTTTCCATATATTGACAATTGTGAATAGTACTGAAATAAACATGAGAATAGAAGTGTCTTTATTGTGTCTTGACTTACCATTCCTTTGGCTATATCCCTAGGAGTGGTATTTCTGAATCATATGGCAGTTCTATTTTTAGTTTATTGAGGAGCCTCCATCTGCAACTAAGTCTTATTTTTACGTATATTTTGACTATTTATATTGCACCCAATTTGTTGATATTTCTTCAATCTCTTTTATCTGCTTTTCACATTGGAGTATTTCTGTTGTTCTTTTTTTTATTTTACAAAATTTTTTTTGTAATGGTGTTTTCAGACTTGGATACAATGTACTCTGATCCAATTTATTCCAAAACACATTCAAAGTATTTCAAAGTTTCAGGTCTTACATTAAGGTCTTTCTCTGATCTATTTAGAATTGTTTTTTGCATAAGGTGAGATGCAGTGATCTAGTTTTCCATCTTTTACATGTGAATATACTGCTTTTCCAACAGCATTTGTTGAAGAGGCTATCCTTTTCCAGCATATGTTTTTTAGCATCTTTGTTGAGAATAAGGTGGCTATAGCTGTATGATCCTTTTTCTGGGTCAGTTCCACTGGTCTACATGTCTATTTTTGTGCTAGTACCATTGCTGTTTTTCTTTCTATGGCTGTACAGGATAATTTGAAGTTAGGTATTTTGATACCTCCAGCCTTGCTCTTTTAGATCAGGTTTGCTTTGATTATTAAGGAACATTTGTGATTCCATATAAATTTCAGGATGTTTTTATATTTGTATGAAAAAGTCATTGGAATTTTAATGGGGATCACGTTGAATCTGTGTATCACTTTTGGGAATTTAGCTAATTTCACAATATTAATTCTGCTGCTCTGTGAACATGGGAGACCTTTCCATCTTCTATTGTTTTCTTTAATTTCTTTGATGTTTCATAGTTTTCACTGTAGAGGTCTTTCACCGTTTTTGTTAGTTCATCCCTTTTATATTTATTTTTGAGACTATTATGAATGGGATTATTTTCCTGATTTCTTCTCAATATGCTTACTGATTCTTGTATATTGATTTTGTGTCTTGTGATTTTTGCAGAACTGTTTGCCAGATTTAAGAGTTTTCTGGTGGAGCTTTTAGAGTCTTTCAAGTGTAGGATCCGATCATCCTCAAATAGGAATACTTTTGCTTCTTCCTTTCCTATTGGTACTCCTTTTATTTCTTTCTCCTGACTTATTGTCCTGGTTAAAAATCCAATCACTATGTAGATGAAGAGTGAAGAGTGGACACTCTTTTCTCATTTCCTATTTTAGAGGAAATGCTTTTAGTTTTCCCTAATATAGTGCAATGTTGTCTATAGTTTTGTCACAAGTAGCCTTTATTACATTGAGGTATATACTGTTCTTTCTTAAAGGTCAATGACTCTTCCAATTGGCTACTCTACTCTCCTGTTAAATATTTTCAGTGAATTTGTTTTTGTTCCTGTTCTCACAATTTTCAGTTCTGAAATTTTTTTGAAATGTTGTCTTATAGTTTACATTTATTTGGCACTATTCATTATCTGTTCCCTTATTAAGACTCTGTTTTCCTTTCATTCTTTGAACACTTTTACCCTTATTTCTTTAAACCTAACTTATAATAGCTTCTTTAAAAGTTTTCTGCTAAATTTGATAATCTCAGTGTTGATGCTTATTAACTCCTGTTCTGAAGTTTATTTTCTGTGTTGTATTTTTCTTACTCTCAGCCACATTTTCCTGATTCTTTGCATGTGTTTTCAAAAACTTTTTTGATGACATATCCAGAGATTCTTGTTCCATTTTATTTCTATGAAGGGATTTTGTTGTTATTTTTCCAGAAGTTATTTCTGCAACTGTCTAGTCATCTTGAACTTCTGAAAGCCTTACTTTTATGCTTTTTTGGAGGAAGGGTTTGTGAAAATCTGAATTTTCTGAAGTAATTTTTAATTAGAGCTGCTAAACCTCTTAATCTATCTCCAATGAAGATCTTTTCAGGATTTTATTTAGCCTTTGTTACAGAGTATAATAGGCTGTACATGAAGACAGTGTTTTACTGGAAGTTCATAGTTTTTATTTCTAAGCTGAATGCCCAGAAGTTTCACAGTATTTAAACTAGTAACAATGTCTCTTTACTTTTCATTTGCATGGCCAACAAAGTTTCCCAGAAATGTTTAGCCTATATTACTTTTCTGTGATTCTGTCTAAAGCTCATACCAACCACAATTTACTAAGCCTTATGCAGTTTTGTCTAAGTTTTGGGCAAAGACTTGGAAAAACCTTACACAACTTTCTAATGCCTTACTCTGCACAAGTCTCTCCCATCTAGAGTTTGGCTCAATTCAAACCTTATTGGGCTCTGCTTAGATCCAAGTTTCTTGTAATATGTCCAGAAAATTTTCCCATGGAGAAGTCTGGATGCTCATTGTATCAAATAATAAATTTCTCTATGATGATTTGTTGTTCATATGCTCATTCTTCTGTTGCTCAATATGTGATAATATACAATTCATATTAAATGAGTTTTATACTTCTCTGGAGAAATTAGTTCCATACTGGTTACTGTCATAGATCAAAACAAAAATCTGTATTTACTACCTGAACATTTTTTACTTTCAACAGGTAATGAATATTTAATCCATGTGAAACTGATTTTTTAAAAATTTGTATACAATTCTATTTCAGAAATGAACTGTTTACTATTTGGTAACATTTAATTGTAAACCTAAGTAATTTGGAGTGTTTTCTATTATGAATTATATCAAATGTCTTACAGCTGTAAGCTCATTTAATTTTCAAAACAAACCAGTGAAATTAGCATGTAACAAAACTCTTAATATTCTAGATAAGGAGATAAAATCATGGAGTATTAAAATAATTTACTTAATTTCATGAATTTAATAAATCTAATATATGTTCTTATAAATTTAGCTATCAAAATCAACAATCCTTGTGAGGGAATGAAAAGCAATATTTCATATCCAATTAAAAAGACTCTATAGCTGGGTGCCAGTGGCTCACACCTGTCATCCCAGCTACTCACAAGGCAAAGATTAGGAGGATCAAAGTTCAAGGCCAGCCCCAGCAAATAGTTTGCAAGACCCTATCTCAAAAAAGTCCATCACAAAAAAAGGGGTGGCAGAGTGGCTCTAGGGTTAAGAGCTCCTGCCTAGCAAGCATGGGACCCTGAGTTCAAACCCCAGTGCCACAGACAGATAAAAGACTTTACAGAATATTCTTGGATCTGATAAAAAGCTTTCATAAGAGTATCAGAATACAAAATCAACATACAGAAATTGTTAGCTTTTCTGGACACCAAAAATAACATACTGAGAAAGAAATTAGGAAAACAATCCTATTCATTATAGCCTCAAAAAAAAAAAATACCAGGCATAAATTTAATCAAAGTTGTTAAAGACCTATACAATGAAACTATGAAGCACTGAAGAAAGAAACTGTTGAGGATACTGAGTATGGAAAGAACTCCAAAGCTCATGGGACAGCAGAACTAATATTGTTAAAATGGTTATTTTACGAAAAGTGACCTGTAGATTCAACGTAAACCCCATCAAAATTCCAATGACATTCTTCACAGAAATAGGAAAAAATCCCTGATATCCATATGGAAATACAAAAGAACCCAAATAGTCAAAGCAATCCTGAGTGAAAAGAACAATGCTGGTAGTATCATAATACATAACTTCAAACTCTACTGCAGAATAGTAATTAAAACATCATGGTACTGTTACTAAAATGATAGACCAAGGAACATATAGACCAGTGTAATACAATGGAAGATCCCAAAATAAGCCCAGGCAACTCAGCCATCTGACTCTTGATGAAGGTGCCAAAAACTATGTTGGAAAAAAAGACAGTCTAGCAATTGATGTTGGAAAAATGATATGAATATGTAGAAGACTGGATTTCTGTCTTTCATCCTGTACAAAAATCAATTGATCAAGTATCAAAGACTCCAGTATAAGACCTGAATCTTTGAAACTACTACAAGAAAGCATAAGGGAAACACTTCAAATCTCGGTGTGAACATTCTGAATAGCTCAGGAAATGATAGCAAGAATTGACAATTTGGATTACATGAAATTACAAAACTTCTGCACATCAAAATAAACAAAAGGGTAAAGAAACAGTCACAATGAAAGAAAATCTGCCAGCTATTCACAAAGCAGAGGATTAATATCAAGAATATATAAAGAATTCAAAAAAATATACCCCAAAGAGGAAATAATCTAGCCAATAAATGGGAAAATGAACTGAAGGAATTCGTTTTTAAATGAAGAAGTAAAAATTGTTAATAAATATATGAAAGAATGTTCAATATCTTTAGCCATCAAGAAAATGCAAATTAAAACTATCTTGTCATTTTAATTGAGCAAGGTGTTACACACATGTAATCTTAGAACTTGGGAACCTGAGACATGACTATGAAGGCCACAAGTTTGAGCCCAGCCTGAGCTACAAGCAAGGCCCTGTCTCAAATAAACAAACAAATACCCCTAAAATTACCTTGAAATTCCATCTCTCTACAGTAACAATGGCTACCATCAAGAGAAGAAAAACCAACAAATGTTGGTTAGGATGCCAGGAAAAAGGCATCCTAACCTTTTTTTTCCCTGCTGGTGGGAATATAAATTAGTCTAGTTTCTATGGTAATTAGTATAAGAACTGTCATGTAATCAAGCTATACAATTTCTGAATATATGTCAAAAAGTATCAAAGTCAGTTTGTTATAGATATACCTTCACACCCATGTATATCACAGCTGTATTCACAATAGCCAAATTATGGAATCAGCCTACATGCCCATCAATAGATGAATAAAGAAAATGTGGTATATATACATGATAAAGTATATTCAGCCATAAACAAGACAAAAATTATGTTATTTGCAGGAAAAAAAATGAAGTGTAGATCATCATGTTAAGTCAGATAAGCCAGACTCAGAAATAAATATCATATATTTCTCTTATATGAAGAATTTGAGGGAGGAGAAGAGGACATGAAAGTGAAAAGGTAACTATAGGATGTGGAAGGGAAAAGGATGACATGAAAGGGTGAAAAGTAATACTCTATGACTGTATCTAAGTGTCATTAAGGAAACCCATTACCTGTATAATTAATATATGCTAATTAAAATAATTTATTTAAAATTTTTATTGTTATAAACTAATAGGTACAATACAATGAAATATTGTTATATTTATTAAAATAAAATGCCCTTTATATTTTAGATATACTCTTTCATGCTAGTTCACATTTTATGTATATTCATTTTTTGTTAGTTATACTTTGTTCTTATTTGCAAATGTTCATTAGTTAATTGCCTATCTTTCACAATGTTTCATCTTTTACAAAAAATATAAAAAATTCATTTATCAATTTTATTATTAATTTTCTTTTTTAAGTCATGTATATTTTCCTCCTGCTTTGTTTAGATTTATTTTATTATTTTCATTCTAAATTCTTCAGATGAGTACCTATTCTTTTATTTTCATTTATTATTGTTTCCTAAAATTGCTTTGGTATTTTATGACTTCCTTGTATAGAGTTCATAGATTTTATGTGGTCTTATTAGTTTTTCCATGTATTTTGTGTTTGAAGGAAACCATTTGAATGCAAATTTAACTATGAGTTTTCCTTTCAATTTATGTAACTTAAATTTTTTGTTCATATTTTCCTTAATTCTTAATGTTTGTTACCATGCCCAAATGTGTACCTTTAAATTCTATGATTTTATTTTCCTTGTGGTTGATTATATGCTAGATTTCTATACATGTACAATAAATGTTAGTAGAAAAAAATACTTTTTGCTTGAGAAGCAGTATTCCATTTATATATCTGAAATAGTGAAATGTTAATTAAGTTACCTAAAGTTATTATGATTTCATGTAATTTTACTACCTTACTATATGACAATAACAGAAATAGATTTTTTAAATTGTTGAATTCTTACTGTTTTTCCACTATTTCCTACATGTATTTAACCTTTAGCTGTTTTTTGTTTTTTTTTTTTAGTTCAGAAAAGATTTATTTAGCAAAATTCGATAAAGCAGGGAAAAATTGAAAAGGGGAGGAAAGGCACCTCATGCTTGACATACAGAAGACGGGAGCAAAGAAGATACCGCCTTTAGCTTTTTAAAGTTTGTTGCTAGATGGTTTTAGGAAGTATGTGAAGTGTGTATTTTTATATGTGAATAGTATAAAATGCTTGTTATTTTCAACTGGAAAACATTTATTTAAGTTCAAAATTACTGAACTACAAATTTTTCCCTACTGACTTTTGTAGTTTTCTGATCTTTAACGTGTAAGTTATAATTGACTTCTACATTAGGATAATTGATTATTCCTTCCCTTAATTAATTTTCCACACTATGCAGAAATTTCACTGTCTGTGAATGTCATTATGCCATGTCCAATCTCATCTCCTTTCTCAGTACTGTCTACCTCAACCTGCTCTTCACTGTGACCCTCCAAGAAAGCCCTGAATTTAATGCTGTACTCAGAGATAATCAGAGAAGCTCTGGCTTCAATACAGCCAAACCATCTCACTATTGTCTCTGTAACATAGTGGTAAGTACACAGAAGGAGATAGTCTAGTGTTTTCCATTTCATAGAAAGCTAATGTACTGCCATGGATGAGTATCTGCTAAATAATTCATTTCTGAATCCACGAATTGAAAGTTGTTCCTTTTGAAAAAAAAGAACATCTTTGGGTGGCAGCTTTACAATTCTCAGCAAAATAAATAAATAAATAAATAAATTATAGGCTATGTTAAAACACTAAAAATTAGCTAGTGCTCTGTAGGTACTAAAACTCTCTATTAAGTACCAAAAAACCTCATAAAATGTATGTTAAAACTATGACAAGCCATGGGAAGTCCTGTGTAGGTCCTGTGAGAAATCAAAGATGGAAAAACTTAACAAAGATGTAAACAAAATTTGCCTTATAAGATAGTAGGGACCACCTTGAGTGGTATTATGCCAGTCCTTTGTTATAATTTGAGAACAAATGTAAAGGATAGCTGAAGGCTGTCAATCTTTATAATTTTCGAAGGAGCGTCAGTCGATTGTTATTACTCCTAGTTTGGAACATTTGAAAACCCAATTTAGAATTATATTCTTAACTTATATTTTAATTTTTTATAGCTTTGTAATATGTGCAAAACCATGTGACATATTTGCTATTCTTAATTTTATTTTTACTGTCAAGAAGAAGAGCTATTACTCATCACGTAGTCACTTCCAACATAATAGGCCAGCTATTTCCAACCAGGTTTTACAGACCCTGTGCAAGGATTTTTATCTGAGGTCTTTGCTAAGTTTTGAGTAAAGATATCTTTTGAAAGGTAGATTTTAAATACTTGTGTCATACTCATATTTATTTTTTCTTTATTCTTGCCTTGCACATTCATTTTTAAAAAGCAGCTGAATGAAAAGAGTTAAGCAGAATCCTCCTGTCCTCCAAAAACTATCTACATCCTAATCCCCAGAATATGCCAGTAATGTTACCTTACATGTCAAAGGGATGTTGCTCCTGGGATTAAATTAAAGACCATGAAGAAGGGGAGATTATCCTCAGTTTTCTAGCATGCTCATTTTAATCAACTTAAATACTTAAAGGGACAACCTTTCTCACCTGTGGTCAGAAGATGTGGTGACTCTGGACAGTTGAACAGAGAGATGCAATGATATTGGCATTGAACATAAATGATGGAGGCCATCAGTCAAGGAATATGGAGGGTTTCTAGAAATTTTGGATGGAAAGGGAAGAGATTCTCCCCTAGAATTTCTAGAAAGAAAGGAAGCCCTGCACACACCTTGATCTTAGCCCAGATTTAGGACATGAAAAATAACAAATTAGTGTTGTTGAAGCCACTGCGTTGGTGGCCATTTGTTACAGCAGCAATGGAAACTAATATACATCTTTCCATACAGAGTTTATAGTAGTTTTATTTAACAACTGCTTAATTTACATCCCCTATATTACCATTTATTATTAAAATATTCTTTCTTTCTCCTTTTATTTTATCATTTTTACATTTACTTACATGTGCATACATTGTTTGTGCCATCTTCTACCCCACTCCCAGACCCCCCAACCCCTCCACTTCCAGGTAGAACTTGTTGTGCCCTCTTCTTCTCCCATTTTACTGAAGAGAAAAGATAAGAGATAATAAGAAAGACAGCGTTTTGGCTAGTTTGGGATAAAGACAGCTATACAGAGAGATTCCTAGCATTGCTTCCATGCACTTGTGTATTGCAGCCCACATTGGTTCATCTCTGCCAGACCTCTTCACTACTTGCTGGCCCCCTTCCCATAGTGGCCTTTGCTAATTTAAGATTATTTTGTTTGTTCAACAGAGACTACATCAACCACATTAAAGTTTTAGGTTTCCTTCCTTTTCCTTATTCTTCCTTTGTGCATTCTTGCCTTGGTGTGTGACCCTTGTCCAGTAATATTACTGCATTTATTTTGGGTCTATAACCCTCATATTAGGGAAAGCATGCAAATTTTGACCTTCTTTGCCTGGCTAACTTTGCTTAAAATGATGTTTTCCAGTTCCATCCATTTGCTATTCTGTTGAATGCAATTTTTCTATGTAAGATAAAAGATATGCTGAATACAAAGAACCCAAGTTACTTCAGAAATGATGCAAATGAAAACCCAGAAGCTCTCAATGTGTTTGCTTGGTTAACCAGTTCTGTCACTACAATTTTGCCGATCATCTTGACAGAGATGTAATAATTACTAGATGTGAGGGGATTTTTAGTGTCTGATCAGTGGGCACTGGAAAAATTGCTTGAAACCTACAACCACCAATTTAGCATACACTACTTACTACCTGGCATAAAGTAACACAGTCAAGTTTTTCTTTCTTTTAAATAAAGATCTATAACCAAAATGAAGCCTCCACAGGAAATCCTTCCCTGGTCCCTCTAAGTATATTAGGCTGCTCATTACAAATTTCCTCATTAACCAGTACCTATCATGCATATTACTCAAGACTTCTCAATATTTGGTTTTACTCATCTTTTGTGATAGAATATAAGCTTCATGGAGACAGAAGCAGCACCTGCCTTTCTTTCTAATGTAAAAAAGCATCTGTCATAGGATGTTACTTATATCAAACACACTCATTAAAACATTTTCTTCTTATAGACTGAATCAAAAGATAGAGCTACTACTCCTGGATCTGTCAAAAGTACTTTTATGATCTTGAGAAATTAAATTGATTTTATGAGCCATTTCTTATCTTTTTTCTTTTTTTTTAAACTGATATGTAGAATCATGAAAAACTACCTGTTTATGGAGTGCCGTGTGATGTTTGTACATGTACACATTGTGAACTATTTACATCAGGGCAACCTATCCATCATTTCAAGTATTTATCATTTCTTAATGGTGAAAACTTTCAAATTCTTCTTACAGAGTTTTGAAATATGCAGTTCATTGTTATCTATAGTAACATCACTGTGCAAAATCACACCAGAATTTCTCTCTCCTGTAACACTGTAAGTTAGTATCCACAGGTCAACCTATTCCCATCCTTTTGACCACCCTACTCATCCTGGTTTCAGACAACCACCCATTCTATTCTCTCTCTCTTTTTTTGTTGCCACAATCACTCTCTTTTTTTAAAAATTTTATCATTTTACATTTTACATTTTATCATTTTTACGTTTACTCACCTGTGTTACATTTACTCATTGGGCCACCTTTCCACCCCTGCCCTTTCTGAAGAAGACAGAATATGTTCTGTCTTCTTGTTTTCTGATTTTGTTGAAGAGAAAAACATAGCATTTTTGCTAGTTTGAGATAAAGATAGCTATACAGAGAGATTCCTAGCATTGTCTCCATGCACTTGTGTATTGCAACCTACATTGGTTCATCTCTAGCAGACCTCTTCACTACTTCCTAGTCCCTTTCCTATAGTGGTATCTGCCAGTTTAAGATTACTTTATTCATTTAGATAAAAAAGAATTAACCTAGAAGGTAACACCCACGCACAGGAAATCAATGTGAGTCAACGCCCTGTATAGCTATCCTTATCTCAACCAGCAAAAACCCTTGTCCCTTCCTGTTATTGCTTATACTCTCTCTACAACAAAATTAGAAATAAGGGTAAAATAGTTTCTGCTGGGTATTGAGGGGGGGGAGAGGGAGGGGGCAGAGTGGGTGGTAAGGGAGGGGGTGGGGGCAGGGGGGAGAAACGAACCAAGCCTTGTATGCACACATGAATAATAAAAGAAAAAGGAAAAAAAAACAGATTACTTTATTCATTCCTCTACAGTGAGCACATCAACCACATTCAAGGTTTAGGTTTCCTTATTACTGCATTTGTTTTGGGTCTATAATCCACATATGAGGGAGACTGTGCAATTTTTGGCCTTCTGAGCTTGGCTAACTTCGCTTAAGATGATGTTCTCCAGTTCCATCCATTTACTTGTGAATGACAAAATTTCATTCTTCTTTGCGGCTGAATAAAATTCCATTGTGTATAGATACCACATTTTCTTAATCCATTCCTCAGTAGTGGGGCTTCTTGGTTGTTTTCATAGCTTGGCTATTGTGAATATTGCTACAATAAACATAGGTGTGCAGGTGCCTTTGGAATAACCTGAGTCACATTCCTTTGAGTTTATCCCTAGAAGAAGTATTGCTGGATCATATGGCAGATCTATGTTTATTTTTTTAAGAAGCCTCCATATTGTTTTCCAAAGTGGTTTTACTAGCTTGGATTCCACAAGCAGTATATGAAGGTTCTTTTTTCCTGCATCCTCACCAACATTTGTTGTTGTTAGTGTTCTTGATGATAGCTATTCTAACAGCAGTGAGGTGGAATCTTAGTATGGTTTTGATTTGTATTTCCCTTATGGCCAGGGATGGTGAGCCCATTCTACTTTCAACCTCTATGAAATCAAATTTTTAGATTTCACATATGAGTGAGATATTACAATATTTGTCTTTCTGTACCTGTAAGACATTTTTTACCTGAAAAATTATAGGGATTCAAGGTATTTATCACATTAATTCTTCATTTCCTTTCATATATAAATCTCACATATACTATATAATTGCATAGTTATAATTTTAATTTATCACTACTGAATTTATTCCACATAGCTAGGGCTAAGATCAGCATAACAAGAACGTTGACATTTATAGTTTCTTATTTTTCTAAATGCAAAGGTAATATAAGTTTATTATATTATTCAAAAAGAATTAACCTAGAAGGTAACACACACGCACAGGAAATTAATGTGAGTCAACTCCCTGTATAGCTATCCTAATCTCAACTAGCAAAAACATTTGTTCCTTCCTATTATTGCTTATACTCTCTCTTCAACAAAATTAGAGATAAGGGCAAAATAGTTTCTGCTGGGTAATGAGGGAGTGGGGGGAAGAGGGAGGAGACGGAGTGGGTGGTAAGGGAGGGAGTGGGGAGAGGGGGGAGAAATGACCCAAGCGTTGTATGCACATATGAATAATAAAACAATAAAAAAATAAAAATCCCAAACAGTAAAAAATAAAATAAAATGTATCACTTAAGAGTGGGTTAATGCAGAAAGATTACTGTTCTAATAAGATTACTAGATTATTGTGTTGAAGGCAATTCATACCGTTACTTATACTTTTGTACTGCCTGTTGGGTGGTTGAAAATAATTCCGTATTAGAGAAATTATAAATTTAAGAAATACGGGGAGATTATATTGGCAACCTGGAATTTCAAATAATTACAAAGAATAAAATATTTTCTACTCAAAAAAATGCATACTAATTGTAAGGAATAGCAATATTTCCTTTGTTCCATTGTCAATTCCTAGGAGTAAATACTATTGATGATTGGTTCTGTTATAACCTCTAGGAGAATTTATTTAGAATTTTAAATATTCAGAGAAAATGCTGTAACAGAAACCAAGAGACAATTTTCTTTCAATTTTTGAATTTTTTAAAAAGTTGTAAATCATCTACCTCAAATATTTTATGATTTCTTGTTTTATGTAAAATTTTATGGGAAATTATACACTTTTGGTAAGACCTTTGTCCTCTGTTACAAAATTTCCTTATTTAGAAATGTGTAAAGCATGTAATATTAAAAAGTAATAAAAATGTCTCATTTTTCAAAAATACTACAAATCCATACTCTTAAGATTTTTACTTTGTGTTTAATTTATATTTAAAAATAACTTCTCAGCAATGCTTTTATTAGGCTTTCCTTTTAACTTTCCTGTTTGAGTTTCCACAAATTTTTTTTTGTGTCAAAATGTTTAGCAATTCTTCAAATACTTGCCACTGTCAAAGAAGCTGATGCACAATCAATAGTCATTATTAATTACTGAAACTACTTGCCCATACAATAAAATGTCTTCCAAAGCACTGTAATTTCATTCACACCTTTGTTTGACCTTCATATGACATTGCGAGCTCCCACAAACAAAATCTAAATGATGTCATTCAACAAGTACATAGAGATTGTTCTGATATTTTATAAATCGTGTAAACAAAACATTGAACATCTCTAGAGAAGCAATCTTCCTTTAGTTATGATAAGTAACATTGTGTACTTTATATAATTATGGAGAAATATCTTTCTTCAATATAGACCACATAAAGTAGCATATTATGCAATTAATATTATTAGTATTAAGATTTTTGTTGGAGGTATTTTGTCCTATGTCACAAACTCCACAATTTGAAGTTATTCTTTAAAAAGTTTTTTTGAATAAGCTTATGTGATTTTTCAATTACTTAGAGCCATGTTCCTAATCCATTTTGAGTTAGAGAAGAAAAGAGAAAGAAAAGATTTTAATACATGTAATATGTCGACTTATGACTAAAATTATTTTTCATGTAGAAGTTATTCATTTCTATGAGGATTAAATACAGGTATAATATAAAAATGGATTATTAATGTCATAAAAATAGAAAAGGTATGCATCTTCCAATGAAAAATAATTTTCTGATTTCAATTAATACCTATAAGGAATGAAAATGGTACACAAACTTTACTTATTTAATTATTTATTCATTTATTCATATGTACACACATTGTTTTGGGCCATTTTTCCTCTTTGCTCCTCACCTCCTTTCCCTCCCTCCCACTCACCTTGCTTCCAGGCAGAACCTGTTCTGCCTTTTTCTCCAATTTTGTTGAAGAGAAGAAGTAAGCAGTAATAAGAAAGACAAAGCATTTTTTTGCTAGTTGAGATAAGGATACCTATACAGAGAGATTGTTAGCATTGTTTCCATGCACAAGTATATTACAATCCGAATTGATTCATCTCTAACTGACCTCTTCACTACTTCCCAGTCACCTTCCCATATTGACCTCTGTCATTTTAAGGTTACAGTATTAGCTTCTCTGCAGCGGGGAACATCAAATACTTTCAAGTTTTGGGTTTCCTACCTATCCCCATTCCTCCTGTATGTGCTCTCCCCTTAGCGTGTGACCCAAGTCCAACAATATTACTGAATTTGCCCTAAATCTAAAGTCCGCATATGAGGGAGAACATACAATTTTTGGTCTTCTGAGCCTGGCTAACCTCACTCAGAATGATGTTCTCCAGTTCATAAATTTACTTGAGAATGATAAGATTTCATTCTTTTTTTTTTTTTATTCATATGTGCATACAATGTTTGGGTCATTTCTTCCCCCTTCCCTTACCCTCCCTATCCCCTCGCTACCTGGCAGAAACTATTTTGCCCTTATCTCTAATTTTGTTGTAGAGAGAGTATAAGCAATAATAAGAAGGACCAAGGGTTTTTACTAGTTGAGATAAGGATAGCTATACAGGGAGTTGACATGCATTGATTTCCTGTGCATGTGTGTTACCTTCTAGGTTAATTCTTCTTGATCTAAACTTTTCTCTAGTTCCTGGTCCCCTTTTCCTATTGGCCTCAGTTGCTTTTAAGGTATCTGCTTTAGTTTCTCTGTGTTGAGGGCAACAAATGCTAGCTAATTTTTTAGGTGTCTTACCTATCCTCACCCCTCCCTTGTGTGCTCTCGCTTTATCATGTGATCAAAGTCCAATCCCCTTGTGTTTGCCCTTGATCTAATGTCCACATATGAGGGAGAACATACGATTTTTAGTTTTTTGGGCCAGGCTAACCTCACTCAGAATGATGTTCTCCAATTCCATCCATTTACCAGCAAATGATAACATTTCATTCTTCTTCATGGCTGCATAAAATTCCATTATGTATAAATACCACATTTTCTTAATCCATTCGTCGTTAGTGGGGCATCTTGGCTGTTTCCATAAGTTAACTATTGTGAATAGTGCTACAATAAACATGGATGTGCAGGTGCCTCTGTAGTAGTCTGAGTCACATTCCTTTGGGTATATCCCCAGGATTGGGATTGCTAGATCAAATGGCAGATCTCTGTTTAGATTTTTAAGAAGCCTCCATATTGTTTTCCAGAGTGGTTGCAATAGCTGGCATTCCCACCAACAGTGTATGAGGGTTCCTTTGAGGGTTCCTTTCCCCCCACATCCTCACCAACACCTGTTGTTTGGTGGTGTTTTTGATGATAGCTATTCTAACAGGGATGAGGTAGAATCTTAGTGTGGTTTTAATTTTCATTTCCTTTATAGCCAGAGATGGTGAGCATTTTTTCATGTGTTTTTTGGCCATTTGAATTTCTTCTTTTGAGAAAGTTTTGTTCAGTTCAGTTGCCCATTTCTTTACTGGTTCATAGATTTGGGGAGAGTTTAGTTTTTGAGTTCCCTGTATATTCTGGTTAACAGCCCTTTGTCTGATGTACAGCTGGCAAATATTTTCTCCTACTCTGTTGTTGGTCTCTTCAGTTTAGAGACCATTTCTTTTGTTGTGCAGAAGCTTTTTAATTTTATGTAGTTCCATTTGTCCATCTTTTCTCTTAGTTGTTGAGCTGCTGGGGTTCTATTGAGGAAGTCCTTGCCTATCCCTATTGCTTCCAGAGTATTCCCTGCTCTTTCCTGTACTAACTTTAGAGTTTCTGGTTTGATATTAAGTTCCTAGCTAGATCCATTTTGAGTTGATACTAGTACAGGATGATAAACATGGATCTAGTTTCAGTTTTTTGCAGGCAGATTACCACTTTTCCCAGCAACATTTGCTGAAGAGGCTGTCTCTTCTCCATTATATGTTTTTGGCACCTTTGTCAAAAATAAGGTGGGCATAGTTGTGTGGTTTCATATCCGGGTCCTCTATTCTGTTCCACTGTTCTTCATATCTGTTTTTGTGCCAGTACCATGCTGTTTTTATTGCTATTGCTTTGTAATATAGTTTGAAGTCAGATATTGTGATACCTCTAGCATTGCTCTTTTTGCTGAGAATTGCCTTGGCTATTCACGGTGTCTTGTGTTTCCAAATGAACTTTAGGGTAGATTTTTCAATCTCTGTGATGAATGTCATTGGGATTTTGATGGGAATTGCATTAAATTATGAATAAAATTATTTTTCATATAGAAGTTATTCATTTCTATGAGGGTTAATATAGATATAATATAAAAATGGATTATTAATGTCATAAAAATAGAAAAGGTATGCATCTTCCAATGAAAAATAATTTTCTGATTTCAATTAATACCTATAAAGAATGAAAATGGTACACAAATTTTAAAACTGGGGGTGTCTTGTTGCATCAATTAGAATTCTTTGAGAAGCAGAGGTCAGACATACAAATGATGGACTGAGTGAGTCGTCAGTGAATAATGACAAAAGGAGAGAGCTGGAAAAAGTGAAGAGAGTTTTCAGACCTCTGTGTGAGTCTAATCCTTTGGAAAACATAGAGAGAGGAAGAATTAGGTAGAAAATGCCAAAAGTTCCTGACCCCAGCACAGTTGTGAGAAAGTGCAAGCCAGGCACAGATGTGGAGTCTCCAAAACAAGCTTACCAGCAGGATTCCAAGGGAAGCAGGCATGACTACACTCGTATCTGCTGCTGTGCTCAGCAAATAGGTGAAGGCAGCCCAAGCTAAGTGTAGCCTCAGCTGAGCACCTTGATTCGTCACAAGGGGTAACCATGAATTGCTGGCAGCCACTTGTGCCTCCTTTCTTTTGAAGGTATTTCTGAGCTGGGAGCCTTAATGGCCACCTCAACCCAAGAGAATCCTCTCAGGAAAAAATGTACTGCTTGCGAACATTCTGAATTGAGAATGCAAGCACATTTATTTGTTAACATGTAAGTTGTAAGTAAGTTAATCTAAACTTTCATTTTAAGTACTAGAGTAATTCGAAGTCATAATAAAAGCTCCATACAACAATCGCAAGGGACAGCTTAACTTTGCCAACATCTCACGTTTCATCCTATTAGACACATTTTTCTCCCTGCACAGCTACTCCCTCCTTCTCTAAGGAATATCCTAAGTTTTCCCCTTCCCCAAGTCCTTATTGAACAACTCTATCTGCCTTAAAACCTACTGTCCCTGCCCATCTAAACTAACAGGATCCCCCAAATTATATCATTCTCTTCCACATTGGATCAGTTTTTGTTAGAAAGAAATTTAAATGATAAACAAAGTCACTATGCTACAAAAATTTAAATATAAAACATTAATGCAATAATGATGTTTTACTGAAACCAAATCACATTATGCAAAGGAACTTTATCACTGCAGCTTCTGTCTATCATAGAATGATAGACATGAATCATGTGATGTTTTGACTTCTCCCATAGCATTTCTCAATTTTATGTCCTGCAAAGCTTTTATTTTCCATTTTGAGTTGTTGTTTGTTTTTCCCGCATATATATACACATATATGTATCTTATATATATGTAGGTAGGTAGATAGATAGATAGCCCACCTCAGGTCTTTACATACTAGTCTGTGATGATTCCATTAGTATTGATAAATCTCAATCTGATTAAAAATAAAAATATTGACACACAGAGGCCTCTGTTAAAAGGTCATTAACTGGTTGATATAGAATATATTTATATGTTATAATTATATTTATGTGTTACATTTTTATTTATGTTTTAATATCACTAACATTGAATAAATAAAATAATTATAAGAACATAAATAGATATATACCTATGTAATCAGAAAGATGTGAAGAGCATCCTTACTTCCCATGTGTTTTCCTTCTGTTAACTCAACTATAATAGCCCCAATGTCAATTTGAGTATTGGAATTGCTTGTATAGTTTAGGCAACTTGTGCATGGTGCTTTTATCTGAGGTTCCTAATTCCTAAATGTCCTTTACTCTGATTCTGCAATGAATTAGAGATTGCGATATTATTTTATATTTTAAATGCTTTTAGTTTTAAAGGTAAAAGAGGCCTTAAAAATGATTTCTGCCTTGTTGTTCTACAGATGAAGAAAGGGTGTAATGACGTTTGATGGGTGGCAAAGTTGACTGTTGGCAAAGGAGGCAATGTCCACATCACCCACAACTCTGTCATTGTACATATGAACGATAACATGCAGTGCAATAATTCAAGGAAGAAATAAACTCTTATATAATTGAAGACCAGTCTATGCTTATAAGGACTCCTGTTGACAAAAATTTAATGACGTTTGAGTCAAGCTGTCCACATTTTCCAATACTTCCATTGTCTTGAGACAATACAAATTATTTAGTTTAAAAAATCATCTTTAAATATTATACTGGATAGAGTGTATTAAAGTCACAATTATTATATCTAAAAGTCCTGCCATGTATAACACAATTTCTCCTTGACTTTTACCATACTGCTTTTTGATAAAGAAGGGAGGAAACTCATATGGCTAACTTAACATGCTTTAGAATATAAATACGAAAAGGATAAAAAAAATTAAAATGGGGATACCTAAAAATGCAATTGTTTGACATGCTGGACTCCAAATATTGACTTTTATGTAAATTAAATCACTATTCAGGTTATTATTTAACTGATAATATTAATAGACTATTTTTAATAACATAAGAAATAGATATCTAAAAGAAATGAACAGAAAATCATTGATGAAAAGTTGCATTTTATCCACATGTTAATAAAGTTTCCAGAAAACCTCATGTGGCTAAGAAATTGACAATATGAAGCAGGAATATCCATTTCTCCATGCTTTTTCTATTTTTCCTATACAAGGTCAACTGTAGAAGAGCACAGTGTTGCTCATGTGCCTGCCAAGTTTTAATTGAAATGTTGTGATAAATTTCACTGTGAGGTCAGATGTTATTTTCTGGTTAAGGAGGGTCAAGTTGGTCTCTTAAAGAACCACTTTTGATTTTTATAGTGTCCACTGATTTGTTCCTGGAAGTTGATTTACTGCTGATCTGACCTCTGTCCCTTTAGTTGATCTCTGCCAGCATTGTGAAGTCTCCAGTTCTCCCACAGCCACTGGCAGAAAAAAAGTATTTTATTAAACTGGGCTTTTCATTTTATTAGTGTGAAAATAGGCCTTTCCTAATCGATAAGAGAGGAAGCATTCTCTTTATTGCTTTAGACTAGAGACTAAAGGTCATTTATCACAAATAGAATGAAGTACACACATAACAAAAATAAGCAGTAAATATTTGATGAGTCAGCATAAATAACTTTGTTAACAAAAAAGTCTGCCTTCTTGAGTATGTACACTAGGTAAATAAAAATATCGGTGAAATTCAGAACAACTGTATTTTAGACAGCAGTTTTTTCAAAAGATTAACTCTAAGTTACAATTTTGGCTTGATTTTTAAATACATCTATCTCAAGTGTCTGCATAAGGATTTCAATAATGCCAATGTACTCTATTATTATAACTCTTATAAAGCTTTCTTAAAGATATCGTGAACTTCAGCGAAAATAAGTAAACTAGATGATGAGCGAAACAAAGAAGATGGCCAAAGCATCCATTTCAGTGATGCAAACACTGTGGAGGTGACATTATTTCACTGATGCAAACACTGTGGAGGTGACATTAGGAGGGAAGGAACACGCATCACTCATGATCTTCCTCTTGCTCAGGAACTACAATGCTGGTGTGCTTGCAGTAACCACTCAGAATTACCTAGCTCAGTGTTAGAGACTGGGTGGGCAAAACTTACAAAATCCTGTCGTTCTATTTCAAGCATGCATCTTATGCATTTTTGTACTTCAGTAACATTTTTGCTTATTCATTAGTACCTAAAATTTTTCTTATATACTTAAACAATAACTTTCAGCATTTTAAGACAACCTATTTATCTGTAAGGCATACAAACATAAAGTGACTCTTTCTATCCTACATTTACAACATTTTCATCAATATTGCTTAGGACATGTTTTATTGAAATATCATCTAACTCAGTACAATGTAGCAAAATCTTTCTTGGGGAAAGTTTGATAAACATGGCAACAATAAAAGGATGATTGAACTCACAAAATCCCTCTCTTTGAAGCTGAATAGGAGTTAATGATAAGAAATTTAAACATTTTAAACAATTTATTTAAAACTTACAATTGTTCTTAGGCAAGTGATTGAGATAGCTTTAGAATTCATACTATTGAGAATTTGGAGTTGAGGAATTATTACTTTTGGATCTGGAATTACAGGAGCTAAGTTACACAAAATAATAAAGCACAGTGTGTGCTCAATGTAACACCATCCTCATTACCCTAAACCTGGAGTGTGTGCCTCGTTACTTATGTGAATTATTGCTGATCATGAAAAGCTCAAGCAGATAGGAGTGAATAGAGTGCTATGTCAGCGTAATGTTTTCATCATGAAAGGTAAGCAAGAAATTTGTGCAACAAAGAAGCAATATTTTATAACCTATGGCCTTTGGTTCTTTTGAAGTAATCAGTCTCTGAGTCTTCAAATATGCAAGTTGTTTGATTCATTTCTATACATTTATATAAAGTTAAATCAAAATTTTCTATTCGTCTACATTAGAGGCCACATATTCACATTAATAAACTTTTCATTTTTCACACAGATGTTTAAACATAATGTCATTATATCTCTAGGGTATGTAAGGGAAGAGACTATCACAGGGAACAGGATGAGCTGAGGGAGTTTGACTTCCTCCAGACTACATGTTGGTCTGAAGGCCTGGTGAAGTGAGAACTGGGAAGTAAGAGCTTAAGAGCCTTTTTGGGTCTTGGGGCATGAGGAGTGAGTGTTCTGTAGAGAATTGAAGAGATTCTCTTTCTTTTACTCTGTGTGTGCTGGGAACTTGATACAGGAACAGGAAGCTCTAGTGATCTTCAGTGAAAGACACTTGGAGTCAATGGAGCCCTTTCAAGTAGTAATACTGCGTAAAGAATAAGGTGAACCAAACATGGAGGAAAAGTGTTTGGATAGTGTGATGTCCTACTGGTGACTAATTTTCATATTAGCATGTGAAGATAGACTTTAGAATCTCTCAGAAAATCACAGGGAGGATTTAGGACATGATGGTGGCATGCACATGTAGTTAGTGCTTATTAAAAATAATACTTAATATCACAGGTCAATGAGGTCTCAACTAAAAAGGGTCTCAGGTCTCCAAGTAGCAGATAATAAAAAGAAAACCGTAACACAGGGTTTAGTGTCTGTCCAGCACTATTCTAAAGACTATATATATTGACTCAGTCTGCACAAAAATTTGTTTCATAAAAGTAGTTATACTATCACTATTTTATAAATGAGGATACTAAGTCAGAGATATGATAAGTAAAAGTTAATTGTGGAGTTTGATTCAAATTTAGTTCATGTTCTAAAGTGGTTAGCTCTATACATCTCATTTTTTAAGAACATGATTTAAGATTTTTGTATTTTGCAGAGGGACACAGAACTAGGAAATTGCAAAGCTTAGGTTTGAACATTGGTCATTCTGACAGCAAACAGTCTCATTGTCTTGTATGTGAGAATGTCTGAGCAGTGAAGTATTCTTAGCTTAGCTTATAGTGTTTCAATGATGAGAACATGACTTACTTGCCTGCCCACACTTTCCAAAATTAGCTATGATTTGGGCTACTCTGTGTTTCATAGTTATCTTAAATAGACACATGCCTCAAAAGTGAGTAATGTATTCCAAGCTGGTTCTCAAAATCAGTATTTTTTTTGAGACCCTACTATGTATTGAGCTTTATTCTAAGGGTACATGTGCACTATATTTGTTAGTGCTTATAGCAATGCTGAGGAAATGGATTATGAACTCTATTTTACATGTGGAAAAAAACTGGGCTTGGGAAATCTAACTCACCTAAGGCTATCCAGCTGATAGGGAGCAAGTCAGGTCTATGTGATAAAATCCTTAATTATACATCAGTTTCCCTTGCATACTCAGATCCACTCAATCAATAGTATGGAGATAGGGCTTCTACAGCGTAGTCTTCTCTGAGCTTGACTTTATCATGTATCTCACCCCTTTTTATTTAACTATTTTTGGTTAATTTTTCATACATAATCAATAAAAACAGTAATGAAAAATGGAAACAAAGAGTAACAAACATGCACAAGTATATACTGATTATGTGTAATAAACATATATTCACACATACATATATTCTAATCAAAATATTTCTTTTTGTCATTTTATTCCAAGGTATTCACAAAGGCCAAGGATGATTTTGTTAAATATATTTCATGTTTTATTTATTTCATATTTATTATTAAGAGACCTGTAGAATTCAATGGTCCTCTATACCATATTTTTCACCTACTTGCATGTACTTTACCCTTTGGCTTATAAATTAATGAATTACTACTTGAGATCATGTCCCTTTTCCCCTATGTGATGTTTAGCAGAGGCCACCTGTTCCCAGTGAACAGGTTGTTTGTTGTTATTAGGACACAACACAGTGTATAGAGCATGTAAACACAGTTGTTGGAGTATAATTACTTAAGCTTTTTATGGAGGTGGATCATCTCACAGCACAAAGCTCAACAGGACAAAGTAAGACCAACTGTCTTTTACAGCATCAGCTGCCACACCAAGTTTGGTGTTTTGCCACAGACCCCAAGTCTTTTTTGTTTATCAGGTAATTAACAGTAATGATGTCTTGCTGCTTGGCTTTGTTTCAGAACCAAGGCTTCTTCTTTGCAGATTTGGGTGGACTGCTAAGCTCAGGCCTGTTGCCTGACCACCATTAAGTACCAGCAGGCAATTCCAGGCTTAATTACCTCTCTGTTTTGTTCTTTACATAGGGCAATAAACATCCAGTCTAAAGGCAATTTGTAGGAGAGAGGGGAGAAAAAAGGGAGCAGCGCCTCTCCTCGCAGCAATGCATCCATCCAATAAACTAACTTAAAAATGTTTTGACCTTGATTTCTTAAACATCCTCATAATTCCCAGATCATATAAAAAAGAGCATTTTAAAGAAAGTTATTCAAATAAAAACACTACCCTATTGATAGGCAATATGTTTATGAAATATGAGGGAATTCAATTACCTATGAGTGGATGAATGGCTTTTTTTCCCCTCTCTCTTTGTCCCGTCATCATTGTTACTGTGGATTTCTTTAACAAATGATATAAAAATAAACCTAAATATCTTTATGAACTGTGAGCCTGCAGTTAAGAGAGTATGTGTCTGTGGCATATAATTAGTATGATTTTTAACAAAGTCACACCGTAAAAAGAATTGCTACATAAGAATGAGCAAAGTTCTAAAAAATACCACATGTAGCTTTTTATTTTTTCTTATAAAAGTAGGACTTTACTCAAAGTGTTAAATAAAATTTGAAATAATTTTTATATTTGGTTGATTTATATATATTTGGTAAATTTATATAGGAACTATATGCATTTTAGAACCTATATAATTTTTTAATCTCATTGACTAATTGACTATTTTAATGGATTTATAACTTTTAAAATGAATTTTATTATGAATTTTTGGTAATAATTTTCAATATTTGTTTGTTAGTGATATTTGAAATATTTTAAATACCAAAATCCAAAAATTGTAAAGGTAATTTTATGATATTACATTTTTTTGTTAAATAGCTCCAATGGACAAATGATCAACAATGTAAAATGTAAAATGATGTTTGCCATTGCATTTTTATGAAACATTTAATTATTCTACAAGGCATTTTATATTTTGGTTGCTTGTCTTTTTTAATTTAAATTTTTTTTGATTGTTGTGCTGGGTGGGGGTGCATTGTGACATTTGCAAAAGTTCTTTAATATATCAAATATAGCATACTTGAATTCACCCCTTACATCATTCTCCTTTTAATAAAGTATGTCAGTTAAATCATAAATTCTTCATATGCCTGTTTAAGAGTTTCACTGCATAGATTGTATAATGAAACAATTTCCTATTACATTTAACAAATTAAGTAAACCTTGCAAAATGGTTTCATATGAGAAGGAATGGCATTTGTATCAAAGTGTGATTTTTAGGTTATCTATAGAAATTTTGCACCACATACATTTTCTTGTGAAATTCTGCCAGCAAAGTTACTTGTAAATGTTACTACTTCTTACTAAGGTTCCTCAGATGTTCTTGAATGGGATATGTTTTATAGAAAGCATGCATGGCCTTCCTTCCAACATAAAAGCAAAGAATCTATTCAAGTAGACTTTTGCATTTTAAAGTACATTCTGAAAAAATATATTTCCATGATCCCACTAATTTTATACTATTTTTATGTGTAGATAGAAAAACAAATGTTTTTAAAGTTAAATAAGTCCATTTTTATTAAATACAATACATCAAACATATTAGATCTTCACTGCATCTATAATTTGCTAGGCTATTATAGGGTCATTGAGAACAATTAGATCTCAAATATGCCTTAATTATTTTTGACCAAATTTACTCTCTATTAACATGTTTAAAATTTATTCTATTGAAAGAACTATATAGATTGTTTAAGTCAGAGTGTGTCCTAGTATGTGATTTATAGTAGTGATTAGTTTGAGATATACCATAAATGTGACATAATATTGATAACCTACCAAATTTGTTTGCAGAATAAATGAAATATAATGGTGTTCCTTTTCTTTTAATATGAAAATTTTCCATAAAATATGAACCTTCATAGAAGAACCAAGAGGTAATTCACACCATTTTTTCATTTTCTTCTCATACATATAATAACCATAAAGGGCATAACTAAATTGTCAGTTAATAAATCATAACTATTTACTATTATTCATATAATAATTATTATTGCAACCTATTATCACTTTGCATAAAGAGGAACATTATAACAATTACCTTTGAAACCTTGCTGATGAGACAAAAAATGTTTCATATCTAAGAAAAACAATGGTTGTGACTTTTTAACTCCTGAGAAGTAACATCAATGCCAATATGAGTCTGGTTGAAGGCTGGAAAGAGAAAAATATAGTTGTTCCAGTTCTAGTACCTCCTGCTTTTCTTCCAGTTGACATGCTTTAAACACTCTAAACTACAAAATGGGAATAGGAAAAGATGCAATAATTTTTAAAACTAAGAGCCTTTACTACAATATACAAGTAAATAAAGGGGTTTCTAAAATAATTTGCACTTTGGGTCATCTTTTCCCAGGAAGAAAAGGGCTTGGCAATCAAATGTTTAGCGAACACAGCACTAATCAAATCAACTAATTGTTTTTATTTGTTTAATTCTAATCTGTGAGCGGGAACTATTTAAATGTAGATTTAGTGACTGTATTTCAACCTCTGTAGACACAAGCTTTGTGGATTTGGACAGTGAGAGTGAATCTATACACAACAAAATCCATTCTATCTTTAATATTTTTAAACTGAAATTAAATTTTAAACTTGAACAGAAATCTGAGAAAGTTAATGTGTGATAAAGTTTTTAAGTGAAGATAAAGTTATGTGGAGTCTATACAAATTTTTGATAACCAGCAAATATTAAATATAAGGTTTGAGCCCTGGTTTTGAGGAGGGAGGGTGTTGTGGCTTTTGTGTGCTTTTGGTTTGTTTTGTTTTTAGTTTAGTACCGAATTGCTTTTGATTTTCTTCACAAATCACAGAAAGGAAGGGAAGTGGTAATGATGGTGATGACGATGATCCATTTTTACCATCTTATTATTTTCCCTGTATTCATCTGGGAGCTTCAATGCAGGCATAGCCATCACATAAATACTTATTTAGCAAAAGGAAACAGAATATATTTTCCTTCAGACTCTCTGCATTGATATATTGAAATAGTAGGGGGGAAAAAAAGCCCATAATGCTTCATTAGTTAATTGTGCAGAGTACAGCTCTTTAGGGGTAAACAAGTGAAGGACAGTTGCTGAATGGCCCGTCCTCGTCATGCATATTATGGCCTAATGATGCCAGTAATGGTAGGAGGCTCCTGGAGAGTCATCTGTCAAATTAGCACATTGAATTATTTATTGCCTCAGAGTAAAATTGTTGAAAGGTAGCAGCTGAGATGCGGTTTTTATAAATCTAAAATTCAGGAAAAAATACCAGTAAAAAAAAAAAATACAGCTGCTTAAAGGGTACATTTGCCTTTCAACACTTGCATTTATGATCATAACAGTCTTTATTGGGTAAACAAACGGACTTTATTTTTACATTTACATCTCAGGTTTTGTGTGTGTGTGTGTGTGTAAAATCACAAGTATTTTATGCTATTATTTATAATGTAATAACTGAAAATTCAACTTAATTGTTAAGTCTTCATAACTCATTTCAACAATATCATCTGGGTAAAACATAAAACAAATGGTGGTTTTTACTAAGTTGTGTGCCTGGGCCCTAGCATGGAGAATATGATTCCTGGTTCCCAGTTTTCACACCTGTTCATATTTTTGTTCTGGCACACAGGTATCTAAGATAAAAAGTTTGCTTTCCTAAGCTTTAGAGGAGATAAACCTGAATTGAATATCTTTTAAAACAATAAAATAAACATGTTAAGGAATATAAACTCAGAGGAATCAAGGCATTTGAAGGCCTGAGTAGACCAATAAATTCAATGTTTTAAAAATATTATTTCAATATTTACTGATTACTTAATAGAAATGGGCAGAAATTGTTTCTTTTTCTTCCTTTTCTTCAGTGATTACTGTTGTTTGAAGTCAGGGTCTTGCATTTGCTAAGCAAATGCTCTACCATTTCAGCATTTGCAATGTGTCTTCTTTTAATATACAATGTGAAAAGGACCACTTACTAATGTTCTCTGCTGACCAATAAAGAGTAACTGCTAGGAAGGAAAGAAGGAAGGAAGGGAGGGAGGAAGGAAGGGTGATAGAGAGAGAAGGAAGGGAGGGAGGGATGGAAGAAGGGTGGAAGAAAACAAACAGTTTACCAATTTGCTGTAATTCCTATTTTTTCTTTATTTCTTATTTAAAAACATTCCCGTCCATAATTAAATAATTGGCAAGATTCAGAAGTTTGGTTACAAAGTAAATCTCTTATTTTAGATAAGCAGAGCTATACCATGAATTATCTGGTCTCAAAATATTAATTGAATGATTTTAAAAACACTAAATGTGAATCACTATGAGCAATGGATGATACAGACATGAGTGTATTCACCCATTTAGTCAGAAACAACTATATTCTAGGTATGTTTTGGCACCCTTAAAAACTGACACCTGGCAACTTTTGGGTTGGATGGCCTCTTATTGGGTAAGAAACTAGCATTGGATAAGTGTCTTGAAGTATGAATAGGCTTTTGACGTGCAGAAACAAAGTCATATTGGAGGAAAAGGAATCAAGAAGAAGCTTCTGGGTCAATATATAAAAGATGACTAAAAATAAAGTTATGTAGGATCAGAGAGCATCTTACTTTATTTTTAGGTAAAAGTAATTTTCTTTTGAGTAGATATAGAGGTGATGGACTCAGCAGGACAATCTTTAGGAAAAAACTAAATTAATTATTGGTATGTAGAGAAACTTACTGTTAATTCTGTAATTATATATATATATATATATATATATATATAAAATCTCCTAGTTATCATCATTCTCATATTCACTACCACAAACAACAACACACCACATCGGAGGATGATGACAGAGAAAGAGAAAAAATTTCTCCCTCCTGGGAGAACAGTTATGTGGTTAATCAAGGAAACAAGCAGGAGGTGGAGGGAGAATCAAATCTGACAATGAAAATAATGAAATTCTATTGTGGATATTTTGATTTGAAAATATGGATAAGATATTCAAAACAGAAATGTTCAGAAAGTTGTTGAAAAGTGGAAATGTGGCTCAAAGAGAGATGAGCTGAAAACTTGCAGAGAAAACTGGAAATTAATAGGGAAAACATCATGGGAATACTAAATTGACTATTTTATGTGGTTTGACCAATGCACATGATGTCAGCATGCTTTAATTTCTTTTGATAATGTGAGGCATCATATTGAATGGGTTCTGTTTTTATTATTGTATTAATTTCCTCAGCAGCATCCTGATTTTCATATTGCTGTAGCCATTTCAGTTCTTCTGTCAGCTCTCTTTCCTTAAGTTCTTTTCTTTGACTCTCTTTTGTGTGTATCTTCATTATTTTTCTATGTACCTTTTAAAAGAGAAAATGTCAGTATATAAGCATTTTATATACATTAACTAATTTAATAAAAATCAAAACAGAGGTGTTTCTATTTTGTAGAAGTTAAATCTCTTTCTCAGCAAAGTTAAAGAGCCTTCACAAATCATGCTGAAGGTCCAAGGGTTATGTAATTTCAAAGTTTCAATTTTGCTCTTTTGTTCAGAGCCACCTTCTCGGCTGATTGCCTTAATTTCTCATAATTACAGTCAATCCCTTATTTCTATTTTCCTTTCCCTTCTCATTCACCTTTCCTATAGTAGGTCTCCTTTTCCATCTGGCACTGTTTTTCATTTTCTTTTTTTGTGTTTAGAATGTTCCTTCATCTTTTCTTATACTGAACTAATAAAACCCCATCATGTCATATTAACTCACCAATATTTAAAACACTTTTACCTTTAAAATTGACAATGGGGTTGTAAGGAATCTCAAAGCCACCCTTCCAATAGTTAGAAATATCTTGTTTTTGCTACAAGAGGTTATACTGTGATAACTGGATGGAGACATGTGATTTCTGCTGTCTGCCATTTGTCCAGAGGAATCACCACCTATTTAATGGTTGATTTGAATAAATTTTAAATTGGATTCTTGTTATTCACATAGATGTAATATGTGCTTCATAAAATATTTCAAAGATGAGAATTTTATACACAATATAACTATTTTAAGCAGTCAGATGATTTTCTAATATCAATTTATTTTTTGTCTTTTTAGAATAGTCATCTGTCACAAATACAAGGCAGTGGTTGGATTTGATTAAGGCAGGATATCAACTGATGCTTATTTGACATTTCAAAACCAAGATCTCTTCTCTTACCTTCCAAAGAGCTGAGAGAACGAGTCTTGAAAGGGGAAGTATGTCAGTGGAGTCCTGAAACAGCACACATTCAGCTCCGTCTGGAGATGACTGAAAGAATCTTACATCTAGAAGATTCTGTTGAAATAAATGTGGAAAGTCTTTATAGACAAGCTGGGGTTTTGTTTTTATATCGTGTTTTTAGAAGAACAAATTAACACATAAGGCCTGAGTGAGCAGTGTTGGCCATCCAGTAGGTGGCAATCTTCCCCCAGAATATGTGTCACACCATGGTCCTAGCTCAGGTTTGGGATATGCTGTTTGCCTAAATAAACATCAAGGATTCTGTCCCTAATTGTTCATAATTCCAGCAAAAGAGGTAAGCTCTTTGATAGTTCTTGCTCTTGATAAGGTAACTTTTAGTGACTTCACCTTGCTTCAACAAATTAAAATATGCCTTTACTGCACTTATATTATTTGGTGTCTTTAGTTGTAAATATATAGCTATATTAGCATAACATTTCCATCATCCCTCTCCAACTACCATGTACTATTAATTAGAAATTACTCTTTGCAAAATGTCAATTTGTAACATTTTGAGGGAGTAAATGAGAACCTATAAAATGTCGTCACCCTTGAAACATTTTTAAAGCACAAAATATAAATGATTTTGTGGACTATATCTGACTCTCTACTCTATCTATCCCACTCATTAAGAATTTAGAGTTAAAGGTTATGTAAAAGCTTGTGTAAAATAACAAAAGTGTTTCTCAGTGGGAAGTTCAAAAAGTAGATTTTTATGAGGAAAGCAAGGAGAATGCTTCTTCAAAGAGAAGACTTTATAGCAATATTTGCCATACTATAGCATTGTATTTTGTTGCAAAATTTTCTGGTGATGTATAATCATTATTATTGTTATTTGGGGATTTTAATGCCATTCATTCAAGCAAGCACAACATAGGTTAGCTGTAGTCTTCAGTCTTCTCTTCTGTTTATTTGTTTTGGGATTTTTTGGGTTTGTTTTTTTAAACAAATCCATTATTTTAAGTTATTATTATTATTATTATTATTAGAGTATTATAAATTTTGTTTTCTAACTGACATTGAAAAACATAAAAGTTGTACATATTTATGGGGCCTCATGTGGTGTTTTTATGCATGTAGAAATTGAATAACAACGTTTAAAGCAGTTTAAACTGTTGATCTCCTCAGTGATTGTTTCTTTACGGTGAAAATATTCAAGATCCATTCTTCCAGCTTTATGAAATGTACAATGCTTATTGTTATCTGTAGTCACTCTACTGTGCATGTTCTAGCCCATCAGAACTTTTTGATCATATAACTAAATACCCACTGATCAACCTTTTCCCATCCTTCTCCCTACCAACTCTTCCAGACTCTGGTCACTGCCAACTTACTCTCAAGTCCTATGAGAAGAATTTCTTTTAGATTTCATATAAGAATGAGATCATGTGGTACTTGTCTTTCTGTGCCTAGTTTATTTCAATTATATAAGTATTTCCAGTTCCATTTATGCTATCCAAATGACAGATTTCATTATTTTATGGCTGAATAGTATTCCATGGTGCATATGTATATCACATTTTCTTAATTCATTCACCAGTTGATGGACATTAAGTCATTATTTTGAATTTGTCATTTAGTTTTACAAACATGGACTAATATGGTAAATTATTAGTATTTAGTAATATTGTTCTTCTCAACTTCTGAATCAAAGAGGGTTCATGTTTCCATACTATCTTTATGTCTTGACTTACTTTAGCAAAGAAATGTGAGTGAAAGTGACATATGTCACTTATGAGCAGAAACATGGAGTTACCAACATGATAGTTTCAACACTGTGGATCCACCATTAGCTGCCATCATTTAGTGAAGTCAAAGTGGAAGGAAAAATCCTACTTTATGAATAACACTATGGACATATAGCATATTCAAGGGATAGAATTATCTTAACTAATCCTATGAAAAGGAATTTAAATTAGTAGCATATGATAGGTGATATGAAATATTAAAAATCATATATTCTGCTCATTTCTCCCCCTATAGAATAGAAAAGAAATATAATAAACATATTGGAAATAAACTATGGAAATATACACCTAAACAATATAATCATCTCAAATTGCTAAAATGTTTTCTTAATAAGAAGAGGGTAATTGCTCTTCCAGTTTCCTTCCCCTTTGGGTGAAGTTTGGACCCCTCTATAACCAGGCAGCTGCCTTACTTTCTCAATAGGTTTGAGAATCTTATAGCATATGGTATTTTAGATCAATATTAGAAAATCAGAGATTTAACTGAAAATATAGATAAGAAAAAATCTCAGAACAAATTTAAGTAAGAGAAGATTAATATATATGTTTCCTCAATATTTACCAATCTAAATCTCTAAAACAGGACTTCTCAGATACATTGTATTTATTGTAAATTTTCAAGAATAAAATGTGGCATTACTGATAAAGTCAAAAGCTTAATAAATTCTATGAAATTTAATCTTCCATTATGTTGTATTTAAAAAATGTTAATTCCTTATTAAAAATAAAAGTGTATTTAGCCATTACAGAGAAAATTTCCTTCATAATCATTTCCTTTTAATGTCATTCCTTTTAAGGCATCACAGAAAATCTTATATTTTTATTCTTTAAATAATTTCATAGCAATTTCTAAATATCTTAGCCCTTACTGGTCAGCACTCTGGTATGTTTCCTTTTTGGGACCAATAAGGAGGAATTTAGTACCTTGAAAATTGCACACCATCATGTATATTCTTAGTGTGTGTTGAGTATCTGAATCCTATATGAGTCCTGATCTTAAAAAAGGTCATTATTTACCAGAATATAGAAGCGATTTAACTGTACTATAGATTTCTATAAGATGTCTTCAAATTCTTTGAATATCAAAATAATAGAGCAACTAATGACATTTTAAGAAATATAAAAAGAATAATCTGAAGCACAAAGTTTTTGTCTTATTTGGAGGACTATATGTGATATGGTGAGGTTTAAACCACCCAAGGGTACTTGGGATATGGGACTTACATAAGGATTATCCATATAAAATAAAAACAATTTTATAATCTTGCTTAAGATGAAATATTTTCAGTAGTAAAGGTATAAAATAAGCACATTTGAAACTCACCAAGTAATATATCCCATAAGTAATCACCACAGACCATCCAATAAGAGTCAAATTAGAAAAATAATGTGGAAGGAAAGAGTAATAGAAAGGAAAGGGATAGAAGTAGGCATTTATAGGTCACCTAGTTTATATAGATACATTGGTGATATTGTGGACATAGCATCACATTTCCTATTCTCAAGTAGACAGTCAAGTAAGCATTATAATTCTTATTTCATAGACATCATCAAAGGGCTCATGAACTCCAAAGTGAAATTAATTATTTTTCTTAAAGCATGTACACAAGAGCTTTTTCATGATCACATTTTATAATTGCTAGACTATTTTATTCTTGTGAAATTTTTACATATAATTACTACACAATGAAATTTTGGTTTTAGAAGTTTTGCATTTCTTCAAAACTTGCTGTAATTAGGGTATTGGATTATTTAAATGAAAAGAAATTAGCACTACATATTTTCTTAAAAATAAAATATATTTTATAGGGAAAAATATACATATGTATATATAGTTCATACTGATTCTTATTTGTTTAACCATGCCTATGGAAATCTTTTTGACCTTAAATTAGCCTAAACAAATTCTGAAGATCAGAAATAATGGTTATCTTCTTAGATGTACTCTGTTATCTGAGATTGCCATTAAAACAACTCAACCTTTATAGTTTTTCTACATTGCATATTTTTCTGGTTAATGTCTTGCTATCACAGTCACTGATGTAGGAAAAATTACTATTGGCTATCTAATGTTATTTAATGAAAAGTAACAATGCTTGTCCAATAAACATACACTCAAAAACCATGCTTTGGTTTTGCAACAAGACTAACAAATACCTAAACTTTTCAGCTACTAGGAAAGCTCCTGGGCCTTTTAGATTTCAAGATTGGGAAAATTGGTAAGTTCTTTACCATGCCTTATTCCTATTTTCTTCCAGTTTCACTCGCCAGTCTTAATTCTCACCTAAAGCACTAAAACACCTGTAGGGAACACATGTCCATATTTACTCAAACTTTGGCCATAATTTTCAAGTTTATAATTCTTGCATTGAAATTTCCTATTTACCTTTGTTTAATGCATCACTAAAATTGTTCTACCACAGTTTTTGCACACTGATCAAATTCTCATCACATGCACAAACTTAAAATAATGCAACCGGACAAAAGAATAGCATATCCATGATGTAGTACTAGGTTCTGGTTAAGGTTATCTACTGCCTCCACCATAATATAAAGTTCTTTACAACAAAGACATGAATAGCAGCCATGAGTACAGTAGCAGCACCACCTTCTGAGCTTAGTTATTATGATATGCACACTACCAAATATCTTAGCAAGGTGGAAAATATTTCTCAAGTGTTCTCTCTGTGGCTGTGAATATGCTGAGAGTTAGTGAGCTCCCCAAACGTCGATTCAACCTCTACCTTGCTTCCAAGAAGATACAGCAAGGAAATGAGACCCTCACTCAAAAATCAGGCTGGGCATGGTGGTCTGCATTTGTAATCATAGCTTCTCAGGAGGTGGAGATAGGAAGATTGTGGTTTGAGGCCAGCTCAAGCAAAGTTAGCAGGAGAACCTATCTGAAAAACACACTGGCACTAGGATCGTGGTCTTTTGGTATAAAGTGGTTACTTAAGAATGTTCTCTGAATCATGTTAAACTGTTTGGTATATTTTCTAATATTTTATCACTGCTATCTCTTCCTTACTTGTACCAACGAATGGTCCTAGCAGCATACAGACAGTAACTTAAATCTATAATAGCAGAGTATTTTAGTGTGAAGGTACAATTCCCCTTGAAGTGTTCATTCATTGAATTCTGTTATGCCTAAACCTGTATAAATAATACAAATAAAACTTCAATGCACAGATTGACTATGAGGACAGCTTTCTGGCATGCCCAAAGTCATGCATAATAAGTTGTTAGAATGACTATGATCATCAGTAGACAAAGTTAGCAAGAAAGACACCCTCCTGGACACCATGCAGAGAAAATGGCAATCTCTATCAGGACAAATCTGGTCAGATGAGCAGGCAGAGGCATAAATAAGCCAGGTAACTAGTATAGGCTTATAGGATCAAATGAAACAAAAAGCAAAGAACAATGAACGATGGCCAAAAGGACAAAATTAAACAAACAAACAAACAAAAAACCTCACAAACAACCAGTATATTAGAACAAATGAAGATTGTCTTATGCACCCATTGCAACAAATGTAATAGTGAGAGTGGCAGTTAAAGGGAACTGAACAGACACAGGATTCAGAATGACCTCCTTGTAAGAATGGCAAAGGACAAGCACAATGGGATATTCAAAGGCAATATTGACCACAAGTATTCAATAGATAATAGATAGTATAATATAGAGATCTACATAAAGTGGGTTTTGTTCTAAAGAAGATATGTAAGCCAAAGGGAACACTATTTGACATATGCTTCACTCACTCTAACCAAACAGGAATGCTACCACAGCATCCACTCATATCCCTCTCCTGTACTTTCAGGCAACACCAATGGATTTACTCTTTTGACACTCAAGTACACGCTTCTGTCTGAATTTCATGTTTGGTCTTCCAGTTGCCTGAGCAAGGATGCAAAGAGTCTGTTGACGTACAATTGGAAGGTAGTGATAATAATTGGTACATTGAATAGTAGGTGGACACTGCTTTTATGATCACTCACTGATCATAAGAGATTTGCGCAGCAGCATGAGACAGAAAGATGTGCTATCTAAGTACTAAAGGGAATCCTCATCCCATTTGGAAATGGGAACTCTCTAGAAAGTGGGACATTGGTCTATTAGAAGTGTTACAGAAACAACACTTTAAATCTCTTTAACTTTTCATGCATGATAGAACTGTTTATCAGGGTTTTGCTCAAGGCATGGACTTCACTGGCTGAGAAAGTTTGAGGATCTGAAGATAAACTGGGACGGAGCTCTTCCAGGGGAGAATAACAGCACAGGCGGGAAACACCTGAGACAATAGTGCTCCTCCCCTCACCGCCCCTCCTCCCACCCTGCAACTTCAGGTTTGCCTCTCCCTGGAAGTCCAAGAACAGACATTGACTCTGTCACCAAAGGTCTCTAGGTTTTAAGATTTTACTAGTTGCCTGTAGTTCTTTGATACAGTATAACCTTTTATGAGGAAAAATACTTTTGGGAAAAATCTTTAGATTTAACATAAAACCTAATTCTTTTGCTCCTATTGAAGCTTAGAAGACCGGATCCTTATTAGAGTGCATTTCTACAAAGAGATAAACATTTAAAAAAATAAGCATGAATGGAATCCAGGATAAAATGCATCCATTTGTGCAGGAAAATAGCTTTTACTGAAGAAAATGGCACAAATTCATCGTATGGAGAAAAATGTCATTTCAAAGCCTATTTCCAAGATCAAAATGTAGAACATTTAATACAATATATTAGCTTTTTAGCTGTTCAAAAATCTATAACTGTTTGAAGTCAAAGGATTTTTTGTCTTTAAAAAACATCAGCAATTAATTATTCATATTAATACAGAAATTGTCAAAACGATTTTAAAACTGTGTAGAAAAGTCACAAAAAGACTGAAAATTGTTGCTAGCTATGGATGTTATCTTGAGCAATAGTTTCATCATAGCATTTTAATTAATTTTTGCATATAAGTTTGCTAAATGCTAATTACTAACTTTATGAAATAAACTCTCATGTCAGTACTGCTAGTTTTTGTCTCACACATTAAACGCAAGTCAACATGCCGTGACATACAGCTAACAAAAGGGCATCTGTCAGGAGGGAGTAAGTACAAAATCAACAATTTGCATAGTGAACAAGGTTTATATTGTGGAGACTCATGTTGCCTTGTACAGAACAATAGGATGAACACTCCCTTATGGCCTCTACTAAGTACTAGACATGTGGCCTTAGAAAAAGAAATCCCTCTCATCCCATTTTTTCCCACTGGGGCTTTGTTAGTTCACAGCAAGGGTTTGACTTCATGCCCTGGTCTCTGTCTGAGAGGAAGTCCAGCTCAATTCAATTTGCATCTCTCTGCCTTTTAGTAATGAAACAGCATCCATTTGAGCAAGCCCCAGGATAATGCAGAGCAGATGGACAGAGTTTTGTCTAATTAGATTCTGGGCGGCCTGTTTGCTGTAGTAAATGTGTGTGTATTTGCTTATTTCACACTTATTTCCCTAACAACAGCTTAGAAGGGACAAAATAGAAAAGAATATAGGAAGATACCTTCACTAAAAATCTACTTAATACAGATCAATACTTTAGTTCAATTGCTATTTACTGTCACTTATTTGATAAGTTGAATGCAGGCTCTTTGATCTCAGAGGAATAAAAACTTCACCTCATAAAATTATTTTATTCTTTTTTCTTTCTTTCTCTCTTTCTTTCTTCCTCTCCTTTTTCTTTCCTTCATTTCTATTTTGTCTAAAACTTATTGGTAAGGTCTTAGATTTTATAATGCTTATAGTTAATTTTAAGTTCCAATTAAATCTAGTACCAAAAGAGCCACCCTATTCTTAGTGCTCTTGCATTTTATAAAATACACAAGAGGCATTAAAAAACATAGTGCTGATTTGTACTCTATAGATTTACCTTAGTGGTATTTATCATCATCCCTATCATATGTGCAGGGTTTTCTCTTGGTAATACCTGTTGCCTATCCTGTCTAGTTAGAAAATTGCCAAAGAACATACTTTCAGAATTTGGCATCTTCAGTGGGGATTACAGAAACAGGATTTTCAAACTCTCAATCTTGCTTACTCACAATTTCTTTAATTTTCCTAATCTCTTGATGCATAAAGTCTGGGGACATAGACTAAGAAATAATGGAATTGGTGAGACAGAAAAAGAGTTTATATTCAAAAGGTCATAGCTTTATTCTCTTCCAATTATCTCCCCAGGACTCCATGTTATCTCAGGTACTCTTTGCCTGAGGACTTTTCCCCTCCACCTTTGCAATCAATATATCATAATGGAAATTTAAATCAATATACTGAAAGTAGAAATTTAAAGGCTGTATCTTTGCTTTACACAATGAAAGTCTACACCTAAAACAATTTCATTCTTTATAGGTAGACACGTGTAAGGGATTTAGGAAGAGAATCTTGTGGATGAGATCTCACTGCAGAAGTAATGGGCTACCTGCTGTGCTTATAAAAGAAAGGGCGCAGGATGCACGGTATTCAGAAATGCTCATTGGAAAAGCAAGTTTAATTTGGATCCTGGCTATTGGATCCAAGAAAAGACCTATTTCCTGCATAACTAAGTCCCATAATGCAAATGTCATCCTTTTTAGTTGCTTATCTGTGAATATTGTTTGATTCACTGAGCAGACAAGAGTGACCAGTTACAGAATTTCAAATAATCAGTCACTTCTTCTCCCTGTGGACCATTTCAATAGTCAACAGTAAATAACCCACTCTAACAACAACAAAAGTATAGTCCATGCTACAGAAATGTTCAAGGTGAGTTTAGGAATTCACATACTCCATATCTAACTAAAAAGATGAAAGGCCTTAAACCAATTTAATTGAAGCCTGTTTATAAGCTTGCTAATACCAAAATGAATTATATTCTTAGCATGGATGCAAGGAAAAGTGTAAGCTAACAGCCTTTTACCCATAAGTTGAAGAGGAACAGGGTCACATCCCTGAATTGTTTTGTCCTAAGAAGCCTGAAGAAGAATACTAATTTTTAACATACACCAATGTGAATTATTGCTAGTTCCCTGCACCTATGACCTGCGTCTCTTCCAGTCTTCCCTATCTTAGTAAATGACACATCCATTTATATTATACAAACCAGAAGCCTTGCAGTCCTTCTTGATAGCAGTCACTCCCTCTCACTCCCTCTATCACCCATCACTTACTTCTGTTCATTCAACCTCCTAAAGAGGTCCCTCCTGAATATATTTCCCTTTGCATGTGTACTCATTGAGGCTCACAGTATGTCGTCATGCCTACTCAAACTCTACCACAAAACTACATGTAAACATAATCCTGTTATTTCTTTGCTTTATAAAATTCACTAGCTCCCCATGGCCTATGCAACAAAATCAGAAATCCACATTATCATCAATAGTCTCCATCATCTGCTCCTCCTCTTCCACCCCTAGCAGCTCCTTGGTACAGGGATCTTTAGATTCACCCTCATCAAATTTCTCACCATGACTCAAAATACTTCATATTCATGGTTTTCTATGCAAATACTGATTTTTGACCTTTAAAATTATTTTAGAGTTTTCTGGTCTGGTAAGTTCTTATAAATTTTTAATGCACATCTCAAATAAATCCTTCCATGCAACTTTGACTTGTTCCTGGATTTGTGCTCACATATTATATTGCAGTTATTTACAAGAACAGATAATCTCCCAGGGATTCTGAGCTCACAAACAGTGGAGATGATATTTTTCCTTCTCTACATTCTTTTTCTTTAAGTTTTACACAAATACCGTTTATTCAAATACTATTTGTGCAAATACATGTCAGACTTAGGCACCTGTGGATTTGGTACCTGCAGGGCATTCTGGAACTAATTCCCCATGGGTTCCAATAGTATATTGTACATCTAATTTCTTTTTTCTTCTCTACACTCTTGATGCCTTGATAACTACATGGAATATAACACAAATCTTCAATCATTTGTTGGTTCTAGGAATATATGATATCAGGGTCTTCTTTCTAAACTTTCTTTTCTTAATGTTGGCAGCATTTTACTCATCTACCAGGTAGAAAACCATGCACCTATCATAGGGCAAACATTTCCTCCATACTCTGCATTTGTGTTGACATTAGCATGTCAAATATTCTTCCTGATATCCTAGGCTGTTCAAATCTATTCCACACTTATGAATTAGCCACATTCTCTGAAGCTTCCAGTCATATTCAAATTTCTCTTCCTTTTTATTGCTTTTGAATTGATCACTTAGAAGTCTGTCATATTGAATAACCCACTGCATATACTGAAATTTCACAGGTGCTAAGCTTGGATACTCACTGATCTGTTTCATCCTGCAACACCCTTTTGGATTTCTTTCCTTCTGTGCTAAATATACACTTCAATTTTCCTATGTTATTTCCCTGTTAAAATATTTTCAGTATCTCTCTTTTTCTTCCATGAAATACATTTATCAAAAAAGTGTCCTCTATTTCTATATACTCATCTGTTGTCTAAGGTGAGCAAGGTCTGTTCTAGACCTTGTCCTTCATCTTCTCTGACATAGCTACTGAAATGATTGAGAATGTAATCATCCATAGCTCCATATGTAAATTACTATAAATTATATATTCAGGAACACTGACATATGTCATGGATAACCTTGGGTATCAGAAAATTTACTGTTCAGGCATGCCACTGATCCCTATTAGAGGCAACGGTGCACTTTTGTAAATTATTTTTAAACTACTTGTCCTATGTATATACTTTCTAAATTCTTACACAGATGAAATTAATATACTTTTGTTCTCCCTCATATGCATATTATAGAACTAAAACAAATGCAGTAATATTATTGGGTAGGGGTCACACACTAAGGGGAAACCATGCATGGGAGGAATGGGAAAGGGAAGGAAACAAAAAACTTGAATGTGGTTGATGCGCTTTCTGTGTAGGGACAAATATAGTAATCATAAACTGGCAGAGACCACTATGGGAAGGGGACCAGGAAGTAGTGAAGAGGTCTGGAAGAGATTAACCAATTGGGGTTGTAATACACATATGCATGGAAACAACACAAGTAATCTCCCTGTATAGCTGCCTTTATCTCAAACTAGCAAAAATGCTATGTCTTTCTAATTATCTTTTATGTTTTTTCTTCTACAGAATTGGAGAACAAGAGGGTGGAACAGGTTCTGCCTCAAAGTGTGCAAGGGATGGGGAGGTGTGTGTAACCCAAACAATGTATACACAAGTAAATGCAAAACAATAATTTAAAATTAAATTTAAAAACATAAAAAGAAATTAATATGCTTTATTTTGTTGTTATGGAAACTTGCCCAGCTAATACATTATTTAAAATACTCCTTTGCACAGATGTTTTTCACTGCTCCCACAATTATTGTTATGTATAGTTCCTTTATAAGTTTAACTAAGTTCATAACTTTGATTAAGATTTAAACTTCTCTTAATGTTGATTGGTCACTTTCTTTTTCTGTAAAGAATAAAAGACTTAAAATTATAAATGAAATCTCAAGCACAGTCATAATTGATGCCCACTAATCTTTCTAAAGTAAAAGATATGTTCTTTTGTTTGTGTTTCTAAAAAGATTTCATTTCACTTGGTTCATGTGAAACAGACTGAGAGACATTTTCTTTTAGTTGGAAGGGAGTGCTTAATTCAGAGAACTTCTTTTACTCCTCATCCCACAGTATATATACCATATCCTCTCTGCAAATAAATTTGACCAAAAAGATAGGATATTTTTACCTTTCAGAGCAACTTGTGTGCATTGGAGATAGCTGATTTCTCCTTCCAGGTTTGTTTCACCTTCCACTTTAGATAAAATAACAGCACCTGTAAATTAATTTGACTCATGAATGTGAGTGCCAATTTCCATAGCTACTCTTTGAAGCTCTCCTTGACCTTTCTTTTACCTGCAATTCAGCTTTATCTTCACATGTACATACATACTTATAGTATATAAACGTGTGTATAGATGTATGTATATAAACCTACAACCACGATTCCAGACTAAAACCAACAAGATTACTTGCCCTGTTCCACAGTTATTTGATTTTGTCTCACCTTTTCCCACCTTTGTTTACACTATTCACTCACTTCATCTGTAGCGGTCTCATATCATTTTATTTAATTTGACATATTATTCACATAGCATAAAATGCATCCCTAAAGGGTACAATTGTTTTTTAGTATATTCACAAAGTTGTGAACTCATTCCCACTATTTAATTCCAGAATAATTTTATCTCCAAAAAGAAACACTGTTCCCATTAGCCATCCCTCTCCACTGTCTTCCACTCATGGAAACCACTAATCTATTGTCTATTTCTTTGAATTTATTTATTTGAGATAGTTCATATAAATGATAACAAAAATGTGGCCACTGTGTCTACTGTTACTTAGCATGATTTTTTGAATCTTCATCCATGTTGTAGCATGGTCTAGCACATTTCTTTTACTTTTTTTTTTTTTGAACTCAGGGCTTTGTTCTTGCAAAGTAGGTGCTCTACTCCTTGAGCCATGACTCCAGTCCAGTTTCCTCTGGTTATTTAGGAAATGGGTCTCCTAAACAATTTGTCTGGACTGGCCTTGAGAAGCAATCTTCCCGATCTCAACTAAGATTACAGGCATAAACCACTGGTGCCAGAAATACATTCTTATGCCTCAATAATGTCCAATTATATGCATATATATGATCATGCTTGTTCTACACCTACAAACTAAGGTGTAGAACATGTTTGTAACAGTAAAACTACTTTATGGAACTTGAGGAAAGAGGGAAAGGAAAGGAGAATGACAGAGCATCAGTAATATCACATAACATAAGATGTGAAAGTAAAGGATATTAAGATGTATACTGAAAACTGTTGAAAAATGGAGGGGTGGTGGCCATGAAAGGTAGAGGGGTAAGGGAGAGTATTTAAAGGGATTGAATAGACCAAAGTAAAGTTCACCCACAGTGGGCATACTGAGACCACTTTGAATGTCAACTTAAATATTATTAACTGAAATCAGGAGCATAAAACAGACACAGCATTTGGGGGGGTGGTACTAGTGGGATGGAGGAGGGTGAAGGAAGGAGATTAATGTAAAAGTATATGGTTGATGGACTTTATATACTTATATGAAACAGAACTAGAAAACCTCTTGCAATTACTTCAAGCAGGGTGGGGAGTGGGCTGAGGGGGAGAGACGATGGGGGCAATGTAAATAATATACAATATAAGCCTAATTGGAATTGTAACTAAGAATCTCACCCCATATAATGAATATATCCTTATAAAAATTATATGAATATACCACATTTTGTAATCACTTCATGGACATTTGTGTTGTTCCCAATTTGGGGTATTATGAATAACTATCACACACACATTTATATACAAGTTTTGGTCTGAGCATACATTTTGAGTGCTCTTAGGTTTATTTATACTAAGGGATAAAATTCTGGATCCCATGTTAACTCTATTTTCAACTTTTCAAAAAACTGACAAGTTGTTTTTCAAAATGGCTATATCACTTTCCAGTCTACCAGCAATTTCTTCACATTCACAGGTTTTTGGTCTATATTTTATTTTTATTATCATTATTATAGTTATCTTAGTGGGTACTAAATAGTATCTCATTGAGGTTTTGATTTGCATTTCCCTAAAGATATTGAGTATTTTTTCATGTGCCTCTTGGCCAACTTTTATAGATACTAGTGTTTACTAAGCATGTGGTTTGTAAATATTTTCTTATATTCATTTCAATGCCTTTTTACTTTCTTGACAGTGTACCTTGAAAACCCAAAATTCCTTTTGCAGCTTAGCAATTAAAATTCTGCTCATTCTTCAAAACTATACTTTTGTGGTACTGGGGTTTGAACTCAGGACCTCATGCCTGCATAGTAGGCACTGTACTACATGGGCCACTCTGTAGCCCTCAAAACTATTTTTGAGTGTCACATACTTCGTTTTATTATTGTGCTGGGTGGGGGTACATTGTGGCATTTGCAGATGTTCTGACAATGTATCTATATCATACTTGAATTCACCCCCTTTACCATTCTCCTTTATCCCCCCACCATTCCTAGAATAATTTCAACAGGTATCATTTTTCCATTTACATACATGTGCACACAGTATTTGTACCCTATTCACCTGCCCATGCCCTTTCTCTACCTCTTTCCCCCTTCCCACTGGTACCAACCTTCCTAGGCAGCATCTCTGCCACCCACCTGTTCTCCAAGTTTGTAAATGAAAAAAATGACATTTTTGTTTGTTTAAGATAGCTATGCAGGGAGTTTCCTTGTGACATTTCCATGGATATATGTATTATAGCCCAAATTGGTTCATCCCCTCAATTTTCTTCTTTCTACTTTACTCCCCTTCTTATGGTGGCTTCAACAGGTTTAAAATTTCTATATTCATTCTCTATAGAGAGTATATCAACTATATTTGCCTTCTTAATATCCTTCTTTTACACTCCCTCTCTCACATGTAAACTTCCCTTATCATAATTTTGCCATAATTGTTTTAGGTCTATAATCCTCATGTGAGAGAAAACATGAAGATTTTGGCCTTTTGAACCTGGCTAACTTCACTTAAGATGATGTTCATTTTCATCCATTTACCTGCAAATGAAAAAAATTTCATTCTTTATGGAAAAAATTTCCATAAAAAATTTCATTCTTTAATAAAATTCCATTGTATATAAATACCATATTGTCTTAATTCATTCATCAGTAGTGGGGTATCTTGGATGTTTCCATAGCTTGGCTATTGTGAATAGTGCTGCAATAAACATGGGTGTGCAGGTGTTCTTTGTTGTAACTGGACATACATCTCTTGGGTATAACCTTAGGTGGTATTACTGGATCGTATGGCAGTCCTATTTTTGGGGTTTTTTAAAATCGTTTTTACGTTTACTCACGTGTATACATTGTTTGGAACACCTTCTATCCCCCACCCCCTTCTTACAGGCAGAACTTGTTCTGCCCTTTTCTTCTCAGATTTTGTTGAAGAGAAGGCATAGGAGATAAGAAAGAGCATTTTTACTAGTTTGAGATAAAAATAGCTATACAGAGATTCCTAGAGTTGCTTCCATGCACATGTGTATTGCAACCCATATTGATTCAACTTTATCAGATCTCTTCACTACTTCCTAGTCCCCTTCCCTTAAGTGGCCTCTGCCAGTTTAAGATTACTATATTTGCTCCTCTACAGTGGACAAATCAACCATACTCAAGTTTTAGGTTTCCTTCCCTTTCCCTATTCCTCCTGTTCATGTTCTCCCCTTAGTGTGTGACCATGTCCAATAATATTACTGCATTTGTTTTAGGTCTATAATCTGCATATGAGGGAGAACATGCAATTTTTGGCCGTCTGAGTCTGGCTAACTTGAGGTGACTCCATACTGTTTTCCAAAATGATTGTTCTAATTTACATTCCTACTAACAGTGTACAAGGGTTCCTTTTCCCCCATATCCTTGCCAACATTTGTTGTTGTTTGTGTTCTTGATGTATAGCCATTCTAACAGTAGTTAGGTTGAATCTTAATTTGGTTTTGATTTGCATTTCCTTTATGGGCAGAGATCTTGAACATTTATCCATGTGTTTTTTGGCCATTTGGACTTCTTCCTTTGAAAAAGTTCTGTTCAGTTCATTTGCCCATTTCCTCACTGGGTTATTGATTTTTGGGAGTTTAGTTTTTGAGCTCCCTGTATATTCTAGTTATTAATCCCTTGTTAGATGTAGTTGGCAAAGATTTTCTCCTATTCTGTGGACAGTCCCTTCAATTTAGAGATGACTTCTTTTGTTGTGGAGAAGTTGTTTTAATTTCATGCAGTCCTATTTGTCAATCCTTTCTCTTAGCTACTGAGCCACTTGTGTGTTTCTGAGAAAGTCCTTGCCTATGTCTATTGCCTCTAGTGTATTCCCTGCTTTTTCCTGAACTAGCTTCAAAGTTTCAGATCTGATATTAAGGTCCTTAATCCAATTGGAGTTGATACTTGTAAAGGGTGACAGATAAGGATCTAGTTTCAGTTTTCTGCATACAAATGTCCAGTTTTCCCACCAACATTTGTTGAAGAAGCTATCTTTTTTTCCATCCTGTTTTTTGTAGCCTTTGTCAAAAATCAGTGAGCATAGCTGCGTGGATTCATATCTGGGTCCTTTATTCTGTTCCACTAGTCTTCATATCTGTTTTTGTGCCAGTACCATGCTGTTCTAATTGCTATGGCTCTGCAGTATAATTTGAAGTCAAGTATTGTGGTACCTTCAACATTACTTTTTGCTCAGTATTGCCTGGGCTGTTCATGGTCTTTTGTGCTTCCAAATGAACTTTAAGGTTGATGTTTCAATTTCTGTGATGAATGTCATTGGAATTTTGATGGGGATTGCATTGAACCTGCAGATTGCTTTTGATAATGTAGCCATTTTCACAATATTGATTCTAGCAATCCATAAGCATGGGAGATCTTTCTATCTTTTGTAGTCTTTGATTTCTAACATCCTTTCGTGATAAAAGCTCTGACAAAAGTAGAAATAGAAGGAATGTGCCTGAACATAATAAAGGCTATCTACAACAAGCCTATAACCAACATCATATTAAATGGAGAAAAACTGAAACCATTTCTTCTAAAGTCAGGAAGGAGATAACGGTGTCCACTCTCTTCATTCTTATTCAACATAGCCTTGAAATTCCTGGTCAGAGCAATAAGACAGGAAGAAGAAATGAAAGGAATACATAGTGGACAGGAAGTAGTCAAACTATCCCTATTTGCAGATGATATAATCTTGTACTTAAAAGACCTGAAAAACACCAAGACACTCCTAGACACCATAAACAGTTTCAGCAAAGTAGCAGGTACAAAATCAATCTACAAGTATCAGTAGCCTTTCTATACACCAACAGTGAACAGAATGAGAAAGAATATGGAAAAATAATTCATTACAATAGCTTCAAAAAAATAAAATTCCTAGGAATAAACTTAACAAAGGATGCAAAAGACCTCTACAAGGAAAACTACAAGCCTTAGTTTTGTAAAATTAATGCTATCTCCTATTTTTTTACATATGAAGAACACTTGCTAATACCTGTAATTATATTTTTAAAACCTTATCTTCTATAAGTATTCATTCTCTCTGTATATGAAGTCTCAAAAGCAGTGATAACATTTTATAGACTCTGCGTTCTCCATGGTATCTTTGCTTACAGCAAGAGTCAAAAAATATATTTTGATAATTTATTAAAGAAGCAAGAGACAGATGGTCTCAGGCAGATAGTCTACATTTAAAGAAAGAATGTGCATATGAGTTCAGGGATCACATTAAAGTGATGACTCCACATTATCGAACTTTTATGAAAACGGCTTTCTTCTAGGGTGGGAATGGCAAGGTGAGGCAATTTTATTTGGGTATCACGAAACAAAAATACTACCAAGAGTTACTAGTTTAAGTTAAACACTATTTAGTTTATTTCTCAGCTAGATTTTTTTTTAAAGTAGATATTGGTAAGAATTTTCTATTTATCAACAACTTATTCTTTGGTATTTTAAAATCATATTTTCCTATAACTGTGTTTTCTTTCATTGCTCACAACTTGAAATTTGCTGCTTTAAATGTACATTTTAAAAATCACGAGTTCATGATTGCACACTTGTCAGTGCTGGACTAGCATTGGTCTTCTTTCCCTATGACTAGGTATAACTGTACTAATGAAAAACAGGGCCTCTTTATTTGTAAGGGCCTTGGGGTCAATTATCAATTTATCATCATGCCCTGCAGATTCAAAATAAAATATGCTGTGCTGTATAACCATTGTACAAAATTGACATTAAGTAGATTCTCAGAGTTTGAACTTAATAAAAAATACAAAGAGTGCTGCCTAAAAGGTTTCTCCAACTACAAATTCTATTAGGTAGCTTTTAATACAAGACGGTAGGAAACTGAAACAACTAAATTAGAGAGATTATTTTTCCAGTGGTGCTTTTTGTCTCATACATGTAAACAATCATGGAAGGGTAGGTTGCTAACTCACAGAAACAATGTTTCATATCTTAATAGTGACCCTAAATTTTTACTTATGTAAATTCTGTACAAACCTTAAAATGTTTATATCAAATGTCAGCTTATTTTCAGAAGACATTCTAATCATAAAGAATATGCACATCAAATCTGAGGAGAAATGGCTCCTTGTTTGAAAACTAACTAAATCCTATACTTCACCAGTTAATCTATGTACTCCAGGCTCAGATCACCTTCAGATTACCTCTTGGCCGACTGTGAGATAGCATAAACTTTTATATTTTAACATCTATTTCAAATAGCACTAATTCCCATATATCTGTGTTGTCACCCAGGCTGAGATTCAGGACCTGTTTTTTTTTTTTTTTTTTCATTTTTCTTTTATTATTCATATGTGCATACAAGGCTTGGTTCATTTCTCCCCCCTGCCCCCACCCCCTCCCTTACCACCCACTCCACCCCCTCCCACTCCCCCCCTCAATACCCAGCAGGAACTATTTTGCCCTTATCTCTAATTTTGTTGTAGAGAGAGTATAAGCAATAATAGGAAGGAACAAGGGGTTTTGCTGGTTGAGATAAGGATAGCTATACAGGGCATTGACTCACATTGATTTCCTGTGTGTGGGTGTTACCTTCTAGGTTAATTCTTTTTGATCTAACCTTTTCTCTAGTTCCTGGTCCCCTTTTCCTATTGGCCTCAGTTGCTTTAAGGTATCTGCTTTAGTTTCTCTGCGTTAAGGGCAACAAATGCTAGCTAGTTTTTTAGGTGTCTTACCTATCCTCACCCCTCCCTTGTGTGCTCTCGCTTTTATCATGTGCTCATAGTCCAATCCCCTTGTTGTGTTTGCCCTTGATCTAATGTCCACATATGAGGGAGAACATACGATTTTTGGTCTTTTGAGCCAGGCTAACCTCACTCAGAATGATGTTCTCCAATTCCATCCATTTACCAGCGAATGATAACATTTCGTTCTTCTTCATGGCTGCATAAAATTCCATTGTGTATAGATACCACATTTTCTTAATCCATTCGTCAGTGCTGGAACATCTTGGCTGTTTCCATAACTTGGCTATTGTGAATAGTGCCGCAATAAACATGGATGTGCAGGTGCCTCTGGAGTAACAGTCTTTTGGGTATATCCCCAAGAGTGGTATTGCTGGATCAAATGGTAGATCGATGTCCATCTTTTTAAGTAGCCTCCAAATTTTTTTCCAGAGTGGTTGTACTAGTCTACATTCCCACCAACAGTGTAAAATGGTTCCTTTTTCCCCACATCCTCGCCAACACCTGTTGTTGGTGGTGTTGCTGATGATGGCTATTCTAACAGGGGTGAGGTGGAATCTTAGTGTGGTTTTAATTTGCATTTCCTTTATTGCTAGAGATGGTGAGCATTTTTTCATGTGTTTTCTGGCCATTTGAATTTCTTCTTTTGAGAAAGTTCTGTTTAGTTCACATGCCCATTTCTTTATTGGTTCATTAGTTTTGGGAGAATTTAGTTTTTTAAGTTCCCTGTATATTCTGGTTATCAGTCCTTTGTCTGATGTATAATTGGCAAATATTTTCTCCCACTCTGTGGGTGTTCTCTTCAGTTTAGAGACCATTTCTTTTGATGAACAGAAGCTTTTTAGTTTTATGAGGTCCCATTTATCTATGCTATCTCTTAGTTGCTGTGCTGCTGGGGTTTCATTGAGAAAGTTTTTACCTATACCTACTAACTCCAGAGTATTTCCTACTCTTTCTTGTATCAACTTAAGAGTTTGGGGTCTGATATTAAGATCCTTGATCCATTTTGAGTTAATCTTGGTATAGGGTGATATACATGGATCTAGTTTCAGTTTTTTGCAGACTGCTAACCAGTTTTCCCAGCAGTTTTTGTTGAAGAGGCTGCTATTTCTCCATCGTATATTTTTAGCTCCTTTGTCAAAGATAAGTTGCTCATAGTTGTGTGGCTTCATATCTGGATCCTCTATTCTGTTCCACTGGTCTTCATGTCTGTTTTTGTGCCAGTACCATGCTGTTTTTATTGTTATTGCTTTGTAATATAGTTTGAAGTCAGGTATTGTGATACCTCCTGCATTGTTCTTTTGACTGAGTATTGCCTTGGCTATTCGTGGCCTCTTGTGTTTCCATATAAATTTCACAGTAGATTTTTCAATCTCTTTAATGAATGTCATTGGAATTTTGATGGGAATTGCATTAAACATGTAGATTACTTTGGGGAGTATCGACATTTTTACTATGTTGATTCTACCAATCCATGAGCATGGGAGATCTCTCCACTTTCTATAGTCTTCCTCAATCTCTTTCTTCAGAAGTGTATAGTTTTCCTTGTAGAGGTCTTTCACATCTTTTGTTAGGTTTACACCTAGGTATTTGATTTTTTTTGAGGCTATTGTAAATGGAATTGTTTTCATACATTCTTTTTCCGTTTGCTCATTGTTAGTGTATAGAAATGCTAATGATTTTTCTATGTTGATTTTATATCCTGCTACTTTGCTATAGCTATTGATGATGTCTAGAAGCTTCTGAGTAGAGTTTTTTGGGTCTTTAAGGTATAGGATCATGTCGTCTGCAAATAGGGATATTTTGACAGTTTCTTTACCTATTTGTATTCCTTTTATTCCTTCTTCTTGCCTAATTGCTCTGGCTAGGAATTCCAGTACTATGTTGAATAGGAGTGGAGATAGTGGGCATCCTTGTCTGGTTCCTGATTTTAGAGGGAATGGTTTCAGTTTTTCTCCGTTAAGTATAATGCTGGCTGTAGGTTTGTCATATATAGCTTTTATAATGTTGAGGAACTTTCCTTCTATTCCTAGTTTTCTTAGAGCTTTTATCATGAAATGATGTTGGATCTTATCAAAGGCTTTTTCTGCGTCTATTGAGATGATCAAGTGGTTTTTGTCTTTGCTTCTGTTAATGTGGTTTATTACGTTTATTGATTTTCGTATGTTGAACCACCCCTGCATCCCTGGGATGAAGCCTACCTGGTCGTGGTGGATAATCTTTTTGATGTGTTGCTGAATTCGGTTTGCCATTATTTTGTTGAGGATTTTTGCATCAATGTTCATTAAGGAGATTGGCCTATAGTTCTCCTTTTTGGAGGTGTCTTTGCCTGGTTTTGGGATAAGTGTAATAGTGGCTTCATAAAATGTGTTTGGCAGTTTTCCTTCCCTTTCTATTTCATGGAACAGTTTAAGGAGGGTTGGTATCAGTTCTTCTTTAAAGGTCTGATAGAATTCAGCAGAGAATCCATCAGGTCCTGGACTTTTCTTTTTGGGGAGACTCTTGATTGCTGCTTCAATTTCATTTTGTGTTATAGGTCTATTCAGGTGATTAATTTCCTCTTGGTTCAGTTTTGGATGATCATATGTATCTAGAAATCTGTCCATTTCTTTTAGATTTTCAAATTTATTTGAATATAGGTTCTCAAAGTAGTCTCTGATGATTTCCTGGATTTCCATGGTGTTTGTTGTTATCTCCCCTTTTGCATTCCTGATTCTACTAATTTGGGTTTTTTCTCTCCTCATTTTAGTCATGTTTGCCAGGGGTCTATCGATCTTGTTTATTTTTTCAAAGAACCAACTTTTTGTTTCATTAATTCTTTGTATGGTTTTTTTGGTTTCTATTTCGTTGATTTCAGCTCTTATTTTTATTATTTCTCTCCTTCTATTTGTTTTGGGATTTGCTTGTTCTTGTTTTTCTAGGAGTTTGAGATGTATCATTAGGTCATTGATTTGGGATCTTTCAATCTTTTTAATATATGCACTCATGGCTATAAACTTTCCTCTCAAGACTGTCAGGACCTGTTTTTATGAGATTATGACACATGCATTCTCCATGCTCCTGTTAACTTAAACCCATGGACTCAATGGGAATGTAAAGACTCAAGGTTAGTTGTACATTTAAAAGACTAACCTAAATATTGTTGATGTATTCTCTATACAGGAATGAATATAGAATTTTTAAACCTGTTGAGGACACCATAAAAAAGGGACTAAGATAGAAAGAAGAAAAATAGAAGAGATGGACCAATTCGGTTAATAATACATATATGCATGGAAATGTTCCAAGTAAACTCTTTAAACAAACAAAATCTTAAATGACCAAAAATGCCATTCTTTTTCATTTAGAAAAGTGGAGAACAGGAGGGCAGAACAGGTCTTAACCTGGGGAGGGGTTGGTACCAGTGGGAGTGAGAAAGGTGTGAGGAAAGGGTGTGGGAGGGTGAATATAATGCAAATTCTGTGTACACTTGTATGTAAATGTAAAAGTGATCACTGTTGAAACTTGTCCATGAATAGGGGCAGGGGACAATAAAGGAGAATGGTGCTGAGGGTGAATTCAAATATGATATATTTAATATATTGTAAGATCTTTTGTAAATGCCACAATGTACCCCCAATAAAAATCTAGCTTTCTGATTGAAAAAAAAAAAGTCGGGGGAGACTAAGGTTTTTTTACTTATTAAAATTTAAGGACAGAATCCACCTGTAGGTCCTTCTGAGTGAAGACAGGAAATTCATGCTATAATCCCTGGACAGTACTAGGTGTATTTCAAGGGTAGACAGCCACACAGGGCTGTAATGGTTATTATATTATACAGCATCATTATATAACATTGTCATCTTCATAGAAAGTTCTACTGGTCATTGATGCCCTATAAAGTATGAAACCAATTCTTTACACTATGGTGCCCATTACATCTTCTTTTGAAGAGTGACTGGAATTGTAAGTTTTACTAATTTGATATCCCTGTCTGCACCTTACAGTTAATGCTCTTTGGTGGTAAGAATAGAAACAGAATGTGAAAAAGAAATGGGGGAAAGATATGAGAATTCAATATATTAGTATTACTAAAAATTTTGACTCTTGCTCAGAAATTTTTTTTAAAGTTTTTAAGAAAAAGGTTAAACCTACAGAGCCCTCAAAAAAGGTCAATGTACAAGTGAAAACTACTTTAAGAAATTGTGTTTTTATACATCTGGCAAGGGATTAATAATTAAACTATACAAGGAGCTCAAAAAACCCCAAAGCTTCCAAAAAAAAAAATCAATGACCTAATGAAGAAGTGGGCAAATGAATTTAACATAACATAACAAGTGTTGATGAAGATGTAGGGGGGAAAAGAAACCCTCATACATTGTTGGTGGGAATGTAAGCTAGTACAACCACTATGGAAAACAGTATGAAGCCTCATCAAAAAACTAAAAATAGGACTGCCATATGATCCAGTAATACCACTCCTAGTGATATACCTAAAGAATATATGTCAGGTTACAATAAAGTCACCTACACACCTATGTTTATTGCAGCATTATTCACATTATCTAAGCCCTGAATGCATCCAAGATGCCCCACTACTGATGAATAGATTGAGAAAATGTAGAATTTATATGCAATGAAATTTTATTCAGCCATAAAGAAGAATGAAATTTCATCATTTGCAGGTAAGTAGATGTAACTGGAGAATATCATCTTAAGTGAAATTAGCCAGGTTCAGAAAGCCAAAGGCAACATGTTTTCTCTCATATGTGGACTATATAAACCTAAAACAATTATCGCAAAATTCTGAAAAACATAGTGCACAGGGTAGGTCACATATGAGAGAGGGAGGTAAAAGAAGGAAGTTAAGAAGGTGAATATGGTTGGTGTACTTTCTATACAAGCATGTATAGAATTTTTAAGCCTGTCAAAATCACCATAAGAAGGGGACTATGCTATAAAGGAGAAAAAGAGAGGAAATGAACCAATTCAAGTTACAATACATATATACACAGAAATGTCACAAAGAAACTCCTTGTATAGCTATCTTAAACAAACAAAAATGTCATTCTTTTCTTTTACAAAATGGGAGAACAGGAGTGTGGAATAGATTGTGTCTGGGGGACTTGGTACCAGTGGGAGGGGAAAGGATGTGGAGAAAGGGTGAGGAGGATGAATATGGTACAAATACTGTGCTCATATGTTTGTGAATAGATAATGATATCTTCTGAAGATATCCCAAGAATATGGGGAGAAGGGATAAAGGAGTATAGAAGGGGTGAATGCAACTATGATATGTTTGATATATCATAAGAACTTTTGTTAATGTCGCAATGCACCTCCAGCACAACAATAATAAAAATAAATAAATATAAAAGGATATGTTTTTAGTTTTGAATGTCTGACAAGGTAAATAATCTGTTTTTTATTTATAAATTTTCATATCAATTTAAATGCCAACTTATATTTCCGTATTGGTAGCTTATTTTATTGGATGCTCTGAAAAGAAGTTAACATGACTTCTTTGTATATCATGTCCACTTATACTTATTTGTATATCAAATAAACCCAGTTTTAAAATCATATTACTATGGGGATAAAAATGTTATTTCTAGAAAAATCTTATTTCAAAGAACCATTTTAGAAATATGTATTATAATAAACGCATTGGGTTGGGAATAAATATCTAAAAAAGTGGTATAAAGTAAACTTTATTTTTAAACAATACAGGTGATTTTCTTCCCCTCATTTTACAGGAGAAGCTTAATTAGAAACTGGCTTTCAATGTGCATATCTATTCATTTCAGTGTCTTTTTTTTAACCATTTACTTTTAAAAAATCATCTTAATAAAATAATAGGAACATCTGACTTCCCTGGAAGGAAAGGCTTTACATACTAATGGTGATGTAGAGGTCACTTTCTTTGAAGGAAACACATTATTTATAAACCACATTCACTCTGGGTCCAAGTTTTGGGTGTTGTTATGCAAGGACAACAGGTTGTCCAGACAAGGAAGGGTTTAAGTGGCACCTTCTGTGGACCCCTTCCTTAGAACACCCAGTCCCTTGTCTGTGCAATTGATGAATGTATTTCAGGGAGGGCTAGGATAAGGTTCAGTACAGTTCTCTAAACGGTGATAAATGACCACCTTGTGTGAAATGGGTTAGGTGGGAGGGCCACCCTTTGACAACTCAGAAAATGAAATGATTACTATTGGATTCTATTGACTTGTCTGGTAAGAACAGTTGTGCCTCTTCCTAGAGGTTAATTGGACTTGAACTCAAGAAATTAAGAGGTCAGCTGGGGTCATAGTGACAGCAGGCTCACTTTTAACTTGCTGCTAATAACATTTGGCAGAAGGAGGATGAATCTGGGAATTTTAGTCTTGGTATAGTTTAATTTCTTCAAGAGAAATCGTTTATACAAATTTTTCAACCAATTTTAACTTTGTATCACAATACTAGAATGAATTTTGCTCTTAATTCCTATCAAGCACCCTTTCATAGTTATGTATTTTCCTAAAATAATAAACAATAGAATGCATGCTGTCTTGGTTGGCTTAAATGAACACACACGCATGATCAGAATATTTTTACTGAAAACTCCATCAACAAATTAAGAAATTTGCATTTAAAAATAAACGATGCAGAAATATTTATAAATAAGATCCTAATGTATATAGTGGTGTCTTTCTATTTGCCCAAAACAAAATGCTATGCATTCTTTATCATAGAAAATATAAAGAAAGCAGATTGAGGTAGTTCATAAAACATACAGTAAAGTAAATCCTAATACTGTGTAATCTCTCTGATTTCACAAGTATCTTTGTATGCTTTACCATTGTGACTTGAGATTTTGTGAAACAATTGAGCTGTTATTGCATCCTGAAATGATCTTTGAATTTAGTCACATAAGACTTAAATCAACTTCATTGTTCTTTTCTTGGTTGCTTTACATTTCACAGTCCTCACTTGACCTGATCTTGGCACTTTCCCATGGGGCACTTGCTCTACTACTGAAACCCATAATGAGTGTGGGGCAGAGTCACAGAGTGCCCTACCAGGAGCAGGGACATGGTATACAATACCAAGAAGGATAGCCACTTGGAGTGGGACGGGCAAGTGTCATCTGATGATGGGGAACAAGACCCATTCTCCAATTAGAGGTGTTTCCCCAACAGATGAGCAAGTAGGTCCTCATAGGGAGGAAGAGAACCATTGTTGAAAACTTGCAACCTTAAAAATGCTCCCTAGTTCTTTTGCTTGTAGAGATCAGTTAGTGCCGGTAAGCTATTTTAGCTTGTACCCAAGAACCTTGGGCACAGTGGAGAAGTGGCTTTGCTTCTTGGTCCTAGAAATAAAACCCAAAATTTAACACAGCTTTGAAGATCACATACAAAATTTCTTTATCTACTAAAGTAATTTCTTTAGTTTTATAGCCTATGGTTGCCAAAAAGGAAGGGTACCACAGATGAAGCTCTAGGAATCCGATCATATCAAAGGACCATGAGAAACTGAGCAGACTCTTTCAGCTAGCTTAACACTAAATCTCATTAAAAGTTAGCTTAATGGAAGACCTCAAATAGCCAAGGCAAAAAGAACAACACTGGAGGTATCACAATACCCGACTTCAAACTATACTATAGAGTTATAACAATAAAAACGGCATTATACTGGCACAAAAATAGTCGAATAGAATAGAAGACTTGGATATGAATCCTCACAGTTATGCCCACCTAATTTTTGACAAAGTCTCCAAAAACATACAATGGAGAAAAGACAGCCTCTTCAACAAATGTTGCTTGGAAAACTGTATATCTGCATGCGGAAAACTGTATATCTGCATGCGGAAAACTGAAACTAGATACATGTTTGTCACCCTGTACAAGTATCAACTCAAAGTGGATTAAGGAACTTAGTATAAGACCTGAAACCTTGAAACTAGTACAGAAAAGATTAGGGAATACACTGGAAGCTGTAGGCATACACAATGACTTCCTCAGCAAAACTCAATTGGCTCAGCAACTAAGAGAAAGGATCAATAAATGGGATTTCATGAAACTGAAAAACTTCTTCACAACAAAAGAAATGATTTATAAATTGAAGAGGCCACCCACAGAATGGGAGAAAATCTTTACTAGCTATACATCAGACAGGAAACTGATAACCAGAATTTGCTGGGAGCTCAAAAAACTAAACTCCCACAAAATCAATGAAGAAATGGGCAATTGAACTGAACAGTCTTTTCAAAGGAAGAAGTTCAAATGGCTAAAAAAACACATGAAAAAATGCTCATCCCTGGCCCAAAAGGAAATGCAAATCAAAAACACATTAAGATTCCACCTTATTCCTGCTACCATCAAGAACATTACCAACAACAAATGTTGGGGAGAATGTAGGAAAAAGGAACCTTCATACCCTGCTGATAGGAATGTAAGCTAGCCCAACTAGTATGAAAAAGAGTATGGAGGTTCCTTAAAAAACTAAAAAGTAGATCTGCCATATAACCCAGCCAACTCCTAGGATATACCCAGGAGTCAGCTTACGACAAAGACACCTGCACACCCATGTTTATTGCAGCACTATTCACTATAGCTAAACTATGGAAATAGCTAAGATGCTCCACTACTGGATTAAGAAAATGTGGTGTTTATATACAATGGAATTTTACTCAGCCACAAAGAAGAATAAAATTTTGTCATTGGCAGGTAAATGGTTGGAACTGGAGAACATCATTTTAAGTGAAGTTAGCCAGACACAGAAGGCAAAAAGCCACATGTTTTCTCTCCTAAGTGGAATATAGACCTAATACAAACACAGAAATATTATGAAAAACTGGTTACACTATGGGGAGGTCACACATGGGAGAGGTAGGGTAAAAGAAGGAAACTAAGAACTTGAACATGGGTGATATACTCTCTCTATGAGAATGAATATAGAATATTAAACCAGCTGAAACCACAATAAGGAAGGGACTATGGTAGATTATGGGTAATTGAAGGAGTTAGACAAGCAGTTGGGAGTATAACACATGTATACATGGGAATGCCACAAGGAAACTCCCTTTGTTTTTATCTCAAATAAGCAGAAATGTCATGTTTTTCTTTTTATATTTTCTTTTTTACTAGAAGAGAAATTTTCCAAAATATTCTGAATAATTTATACTTAAATCACCAGTCACTATGTAGTAAGAATGCATTGATGTGATAAAATCATTTCAAAATTTTACACATTTTTTAAGGTTTTTGCTTAACTAGAAAAGTTTAATTATGTCAGGACTAAAGAAAGCTGGACTTATATTTTCTAACTTGTGTCATAGGCACATCATAGAAAGAATGCTTGGAAATTCTCTTGTAGGATGTTAAATAGCATCAGTCCTCCTCAGATGAGTTGCTGTTCTTTGTACCAGAAGAATAATCCAACTGCTTTCCTGAATCCCAACTCACTTTAAGAAGAACTGAGGATTTGCCACCCGTCACCCTAGCTGCAATTCAGAAAGAAAATCACCCATTATATTTCAGTACTTGAAATTTAAAAAGTTCAGAATTATAGTCTGTAGGTTTTTGGGAAGAAAAGAATTTGAATGACATAGGGCTGTATCAGAGGGAGAGTTGAAACAAGAAAGGAAAAACAAGAAAAAGAAGAATTTACACTAATGGAGTATTATGATCTTAATTTTGTCCCCAAATGCATATGTTGAAGCCCTCAGTTCCAATGTGAGTATTTAGAAGTATGGCCCCTAAGAACGTAATTAAGGTTAAATGCTGTCATAAAGGTGGAACCTTAATTCAACAGGATTGGTATCCTTATAAGAAAGAAAGAAGACAGGAACTGGGGGCTCATGCTTATAATCCTAGTTACTTGTGAGGTTGAGATCAAGGTGGATCGTGGTTTAACTCCAGCTTGGGCAAATGGGTTTACTAGACACCATCTAGAGAACCAGAGCAAAATGTACTGGAGGTTTTGGCTAAAGGGGTAGAGTCTAATAGCAACTGGTGCCCATGAGAATACACTCCTGAATGGGTGGACATAGGAGAAGTGAGTGACATTTTCAAAATGCCTAGGGACAGGTTTAGACTTCCAAAGTATATAATTTAAGGTTTTTAGGCAATATTATGCAGACCAGAGGTATCTATGCTGAAATAGAGGGAGAATGCTATGAGAAACCTCAGAAATTCCCTCTAAGTTAATCCTTGGAAGGTGAAGGAATTCAGATGTGACAGGTACAAACTGAGATACTCATGCATTGCATTCTTCTCTGGTTGTCAAATGGCAACAGGGCTTACAAATCCACATTCAGTGCCTTTTTTTCTTTTCTTTTCTTTTCTTTTTTACTATAATAATGCTTTTCATTCGTTTTCGACCATATAATAATTTTTGAATCCCTGGTCCTAAACTACCACTTTAAGCTTTTCTGTCTTAGTGGTTTTATTTGATTAAAAATTCATAGAATCATTTTACTCAGTATTGTTTTAAAAACAAAAAGAGATAACTGGATATAAAGGTCCCTTGAAAACATAATGTCATACAAAATGTATGGTGTGTAGGGTGTTATTATTACCTATTACCTGATTGTATAATAAGTGCATGTAGATAAGATCTTTTTTTACCTAATGAGATAAATTAGCATTTATTTTGAAATCAGACACATTTCAGACTGCTGCTAGTTACTACTGGACACATGGTTGTTGATATTTGCAAGAGACACATACACACTTCTACTAGAGCTAGGCAACTGGTTGAGTGGTGCTAACTTTGTAGTTAAACAACCTAAGTCAAAAATCAGTTACTCCACTGTGTAGTTGCTTATCCTGGAAGAAACTTCTGAACATCTCTATGCATCAGTTTCTTCCTTTCTGAAATTGGACCGATGTCTTTTTCATGGGTTTGCTCTGAAGAAAGATGGGATGATACAGGCAAAGTGTGGTTTCACAGTGCCATTTGCAGAAATAAATATTGGTGAAATCCTTAGACATGACTCATCCATGAAATGTAATGGTAGAATAATTACTTCCCCGGATTGCCCAAGAGATGAAAGGCGAGGACATACACCACAGCACACAGTTTCCTTTCTGTCTTCCTAAAATCCAGGTTTAGGAATTTTGTGAAGTAAAAGAGTGTTATTTTAACATTCACAAGTAAATTAAATCTTAGGTTCCTTTATGTTATTTAAAGACAAAAGCCAAAAAACAGGTATGAGAGACAAACAAGGCTTGGGTATCATACATTTATTTATTTATATATTTTCATGTATAGATTTCTTTCCTCAAGTGGGATTCCAGCCAGCGCTTAAAGCTGTTTACCTCAGTCAAGAACTGGCTTACAATTGACCTGATTTTTCTGTCGGGGGATTGTGCTAATGTTAACACAGCTCTGCTGGGTCTGGCACATGAAAGTGTGAGCTGGAAGGGTGGAGACAGTTACTGAAAGTAAAGAATGGAAGGCTTTGAAACACTCTAGTTTCTAATACACGTGAGATCATATTGGATGTGGTTCAGACATAGCCATGCCCTGAACAGTGGGGCAATTCAAAATCTCATATTTTTGCATCACAAGTACCAAAGAAAATATTTACATTTTAATCCATTGCATTTTTAAGCTTTTTAGTGGACATTTAGAATATGGAAAACTTGTCTCAACCTGAGCTTATGTAAAGACAAAAAAATGCTAAAAGTAAACATTTATTTCAATAAATGTTCTTATTTCATCAGAGATTTAAACAAGAATATCCACAAGCGAATGGAAAAGTAAACCAACTTTAAAACTAAAATGATAAGGAAACAGAATCTTGACAAAGGTATTTTGTGCCATAAATTAATTGATGCATAGGAGCTATTTAATTCTAAAGACAAGCTTTTAGATATTCAAAAATTTCCATCCCTGTTCACTACTTAGCATTTGATCAGGAGTCTGACACTTTGGATGTAGATTTTAATTGAGTGTGAGAAAGAAACTTTAAAGGGCTCTAAATGTTTTGCCTGAAGAGAAATACTACATCTTTTCTGTGTAAATATGACATTATAATGAATTCTTGAACACTAAAGATCTGTAGCAATCTAACTAGCATTATATTTTATTCCTACATTATTTCCTTTTCTCATTCAGAATGAGAATGGTATTTTACTGCATAAAATAGCAACTCAAAAATTATATTGCTATATTTACTCCAATTTGATTATATTTCAAAAGCTACAGCAAGAAAAACTGAAGTGTGTTATGTATCTATCTAATAATGAAAATTTATATCTTGTTTCTCTAATATCATTCTAGTGTTATTAGCTAAGAATTAATTAATGATACTTTAGAAAAAAATATTAAATGCACTACTGTTTTGAGTACTTTAAAGAAGAAAAATAATTTAAAACCAATAAAATAAAATGAGAATCATTTTGAGGCCAAATGTGTTTCTTTTTTTTTCCTTTCTCCTTTTATTTTATTGTTTTTACATTTACTCACATGTGTATACATTGTTTGTGCCACCATCCCCCCAAGCCACTCCAACCCCCCCATCCTGTTCTGTCCTCTTCTCCGATTTTGTTGAAGAGAAAACACAAGAGATAATAAGAAAGAAACAGTGTTTTGCTAGTTTGGGATATAAAGGGATTCCTAGCATTGCTTCCACGCACTTGTATATTGTAACCTACATTGGTTCATGTCTACCTGACCTCTTCACTACTCCTTGTTCCTCTTCCCACAGTGGCCTCTGATATTTTAAGATTACTTTATTCCCTCTTCAACATGGAACACATCAACCACATTCAAGTTTTAGATTTCCTTTCCTTTCCCTATTTCTCCTGTGCATGTTCTCCCCTTACTGTGTGACTCATGTCCAATAATGTTAGTGCATTTGTTTTGGGTTTATAATCTGCATATGAGAAGAATATGTGATTTTGGGCCTTCTGAGTCTGGCTAACTTCATTTAAGATGATGTTCTCTAGTTCCATCCATTTACTTGTGAATAACAAAATTTCATTCTTCTTTGTGGCTGAGTAAAATTCCATAGTGTATAAATACCACATTTTCTTAATCCATTTGTCCAAGTGGGGCATCTTGGCTGTTTCCATAACTTAGCTATTGTAAATAGTGCTGCAATAAACATGGGTGTGCAGGTGCTTTTGTTATAACTTGAGTCGCATTCCTTTGAGTATACGCCTAGGAGTGGTATTGCTGGATCATATGGCAGATCTATGTTTAGATTTTAAAGCACCTCCATACTGTTTTCCAAAGTAACTATACTAGCTTACATTCGCACCAGCAGTGTATAAGGGTTCCTTTTTCCTTCATCCTCGCCAGCATTCGTCACTGGTGGTGTTCTTGATGATAGCCATTCTAATGGGGTGAGGTGGAATCTTAGTGTGGTCTTCACTTGCATTTCCTTTATGGCCAGGGATGGTGAACATTTTTTCATGTGTTTTGTGGCCATTTTGATTTCTTCCTTAGAAAAAGTTCTGTTTAGTTCAGTTGCCCACTTCTTTATTGGTTCATTGATTTTTGGGGTGTTTAGTTTTTGAGCTCCCTGTGTATTCTGTTTATCAGTCCTTTGATGTATAGCTAACAAATTTTTTTCCCACTCTGTGGGTGGTCTCTTAAATTTAGAGACCATTCTTTTGTTGTGCTGAAGCTTTTTAATTTCATGTAGTCTCATTTGTCCATCCTTTCTCTTAGTTACTGGGCTGATGGAATTCTACTGAGGAAGTTCTTGCCTATTCCTATTGTTTCTAGGGTATTCCCTGCTCTTTCATGTAGTAACTAAAAGGTTTTGGGTCTGGTATGAAGGTCCTTAATCCACTTTGAGTTGGTACTGGTGCAGGGTGACAGGCATGGATCTAATTTCAGTTTTCTGCAGGCAGATAGTCACTTTTTACAGCAACATTTGTTGAAGAAGCTGTCTTTTCTCCATCGTAGGTTTTTTTAGTCCTTTGTCAAAAATAAGATGGGCATAGCTGTGTGGATTCATATCTGGGTCCTTTATTCTGTTCCACTGATCTTCATATCTGTTTTTGTGCAAATACCATGCTGTTTTTATTGCTATGGCTCTGTAGTATAGTTTGAAGTCGGGTATTGTGATACCTTCAGTGTTGCTCTTTTTGCTTAGTATTGCCTTGGCTATTCTTGGTCTTTTGTGTTTCCAAATGAACTTTAGGGTAGACTTTTCCATCTCTGTGATGAATATGATTGAATTTTTTGATGGGTATTGCATTGAACATGTGGATTGCTTTGGTAGCATAGCCATTTTTACTATGTTGAGTCTACCAATCCATGAGCACAGAAGATCCTTCCATCTTCTGTAGTATTCATCAATCTCTTTCTTTAGGGGTTTGTAGTTGTCCTTGAAGAGGCCATTTATGTCCTTTGTTAAGTTTACTGCTAGGTATTTATTTTTTTTTGAGGCTATTGTAAATGGAATTGTTTTCCTGTATTCTTTCTCAATTTGTTCATTATTGGTGTATAGAAAGACTACTGATTTTTGTAAGTTGATTTTGTAACCTGCAACATTCCTGAAGCTGTTTATGGTATCTAGAAGTTTTTAGGTGTAGTTTTTTTGGGTCTTTCAGGTATAGAGTCATGTTGTCTGCAAATAGGGATACTTTGACTATTTCTTTATCTGTTTGTATTCCTTTTATTTCTTCTTCTTGCCTAATTGCTCTGGCTAAGAATCCCAGAACAATGTTGGATTGGAGTGGGGAGAGTGGGCACCCTTGTCTTATTCCTGAGTTTAGGGGGAATGGTTTCAGTTTTTCCCCATTAGGTATGATGTTGGCTATAAGTTTGTCATATATAGCTTTTATAATGCTGAGGTACATTTGTTCTATTCCTAGTTTTCTTAGAGCTTTTATCATGATGTGGTGCTAGATCTTATTAAAGGCTTTTTCTGCATCTATTGAGATGACCAAGTGGTTTTTGTCTTTGCTTCTATTGATGTGCTGTTTTACATTTATTGATTTGCATATGTTGAACCTCCCCTGCATCCCTGGAATGAAGCTGACTTGGTCGTGGTGAATGATCTTTCTGATATGTTGTTGGATTCAGTTTGCCATTATTTTATTGAGGATTTTTGCATTGATGTTCATCAAGGAGATTGGTCTGTAGTTCTCCTTTTTTGGATGTGTCCTTGTCTGGTTTGGGGAGGAGGGTAATACTGGCTTCATGGAATGAGTTGGGTCATGTTCCTTCCCTTTCTATTTCATAGAAATACTTAAGGAGTGTTGGAATTAGTTCTTTGAAGGTCTGGTAGAATTCAGCTGAGAATCAGTAAGAACCTGGACTTTTTTTTTTTTTCCAGAGACTCTTTATTGCTGCTTCAATTTCATTACGTGTTATAGATTTGTTTAGGTAGTTAATATCTTCTTGGTTCAATTTTGAATGGTCATAAGTATCTAGAAATTTGTCCATTTCTTCAAGGTTTTCCAATTTATTGGAATATAGGTTCTCAAAGTAGTCTCTGATGATTTCCCTGGATTTTCATGGTGTTTGTTGTCATCTCCCCTTTTTCATTTCTGATTTTGCTAATTTTGGTCCTTTCCCTCCTCATTTTAGTCAGTTTTGCCAGGGGCTTATCAATCTTACTTATTCTTTCAAAAACCAGCTTTTTGTTTCATTGATTCTTTGTGTGTGTGTATGTGTGTGTGTGTGTGTTTGTCTCTGCTTCATTAATTTTGGCCCTTTTTTATTATTTCTCTCCTTCTTGTTTTAGGTTTTGCTTGGTCTTGCTTTTCTAAGAATTTGAGATGTAGCATTCAGTTGTTTATTTGAGATCTTTCTGTCCTCATGGCTATAAGCTTTCCTCTTAGGACTGCCTTTGCTGAGTCCCATAGTTTCTGGTAGGTCATATTTTGATTTTCATTAGCTTCCAGGTACCTTTTATTTCCTCTCTTATTTCTGCTATGCCCTACTGATCATTGAGCAATGTACTATTTGGCCACCAATGATTTGTGCATTTTCTGCTGTTGTTTTTGTTGTTGAGTTCTAGTTTTAATGCATTTTGATAAGATAGAATGCAGGGAATTATTTATATTTTCTTATATTTGCTGAGGCTTGCTTTGTGTCCTAAGATATGATCTATTTTGCAGAAAGTTCCTTGGGCTGCTGAGAGAATGTATATTGTGTTGTTGTTGGATGAAATATTCTGTAGACATCAATTAGGTCCATTTGATTTATGGTGTCATTTTGTTCTAGGATTTCTTTGTTGATTTTTTGTTTGAATGACTTATCTGTTGGTGATAGAGGGTTATTAAAGTCTCCCACTACCACTCTGTTGGTGTATATGTGCTTTTAAGTCTGTTAGTGTATGTTTGATGAAATTGGGTGCACTGGCATTGGGTGCATATAGGTTGATAACTGTTATTTCCTGCTGATTTATTGCACCTTTTATTAGTATGAAGTGTCCTTCTTTATAACATTTGAGCAATGTAAATTTGAAGTGTACTTTGTCTGATATAAGTATTTCTACTCCTGCCTGTCTTTTGGGGGCTCATAGGCCTGGTAAATTTTCTTCCAGCCTTTCACCAGTGTTTATTTTTGTCAATAAGATGGGTCTCTTGTAAACAACAGATTGTGGGATCTTCCTTTTTAATCCAGTTTGCCAAATGGTGACTTTTGATGGGGGAATTGAGTCCATTAACATTCATTGTTAATATTGATATGTTTGTGGTGATTCCTGGCATTTAATTGCTTTTGCTGTTTAAGGATTTGATTGTGTGCAGTCAAATCAATGCTACTCTCTGATTGCATGTATTTCCTTCTCCTGTGGTTTGATGCTTCCCATTCTCTAGTGATTTTGTTTGATTTCATCTTCTACATGCAAAATTCCTTATAGAAATTTCTGTAGTGGTGGCTTGGTGGTTTTAGTTTCTGTTTATTGTGAAAGATTTTTCTTGCTCCTTCAATTTTGAATGATAGTTTTGCTTGGTAGAGTATCCTAGGGTGGAGTTATTTTCATTCAGTGCCTGAAGTACCTCACTCAATGCCCTTCTTGATTTTAAGGTTTCTGTTGAGAAATCTGCTGTTATTTTGATTGGTTTACCTTTATATGTTATTTGCTTTTTCTCTCTTACAGCCTTCAATATTCTTTCTCTGTTCTCTATGATTGTTGTCTTGATGATGATATGCTGTGGGGAGGTTCTTTTTGGTCAAGTGTGTCTGGTGTCCTGGAGGCTTTCTATATGTGGATAGGCAAAACTTTCTTGAGATTTGGAAATTTTTCTGTTATTTCATTGAATATGTTACACATCTACTTGGTTTGTACCTCTTCTCCTCCTTCCATGCTCATGATCCATAGGTTTGGTCTTTTGATGAAGTCACTGAGTTCTTGCATATTCCTTTCACAGCTCTTGAGTTGGTTGAGCAAGATTTCTTCTGTTTATTCTTTAAGTTCATTTTATTTTTGCGTTCTGAGATTCTGTCTCCTAGTTTTTCTAGTCTGCTGGAGTGGCCTTCCACTGTGCTTTTTGTTTGACTACAGGGACTTTTAATTTCTCGGATTTCTGTTTGATTCTTCTGAGGTTTTCCAAATCTGGATCAACTTTTCTTTTATATTTTGTGTGGTCCTCTTTAACTCATGTATCTCCCTTTCTATAGTGTCCTTTGTTTCACTTTGGTGTTTGTTGGGGTTCTCTCTAAGTTCCCTTATTTGTTTCTCTGTCATCTCATGTTCTTTGTTTTGGTGTCTTGAAATTTTTTGAGTGCATCTCATACATTCTGGTTGACCACGTCCAATATCTTCTCCATTAATTTCTCAGAGATTTCTTCTCAGATTTCTTCTTTGAGATGTTTTTGTGGGTATCACTGAGTTGCTTAGTTACATTTATTGTTGTTTTGTTGAGGTCAGGGTCTAGATATCCATTTCCTTCATTTCCCACTGAATTCTGTATTGAATTATTTTTTTGAGGAGAGTGGTTTCCATCCCTTCTTCTCATCACTCCACTTGCTGCTGTGCCACTATATTTTTGGTGTGCTAGTTGGTGGATTTAATTGCTTGATTTCTTTTCCTGATTTAATTTTGTGTTGTGGCTTACTTGGTTGTTAGCTAGGTTGATGTGCTGTATGTGATCCTGGTCTGGGGGTGTAATTTAGCATTAACAATTTCACAGGTTCAATGCCAGACCAGTTGTTAATGTATTTTATAGAAATCCCTTTGATAATAATATCTATAAACAGTCAGAGTTGGGGGGGTAATGGTTATTAGGTTAGTTATAGATTATGGGGAATTGGTAAAGGTGGCACTAAAAAAAATGAAAAGGAGGGTGGGAAAAGGAGTGGGTGGGTGGGTGAGGGTTATGGAAGTTGCTGGGTTTTGTAGCCCTTGTGTGTGTTTGGGTGTATTTTTTTGTTGCAGTGGAGGGTGTTTGTGTCAGGGATTGCAGGGGCCTGGGGCTGTGTGCAGTTGGTAGAGTAGGCTAATCAGCAGGTGGTGAATTGGTGGAGTAGGGTAGGAGGGAAGTGCTGTGTGGTGACAGGTTGAGGAGGATGGGAGGAGAAGGTGAAGACAAGGAGAAAGAGTGGATGAGAAGGGGCAGAAAGAGTAGTTGGAAGGGAGAACAATGGATTGTAGTACAGGAAAAGGAGGGAGAGTGAGGAGGATAAGAGTACAGGTAAGAGAATAGTGATGACGGAGTTTATAATTCAAGAATAAAAAAAGAAAAAGAAAACAGAAAAAGAAAAAAATGCACAATTAAAAAAAAAAAACAGGTTCAGTTCAGTCTATTAATAGAAGTTCTGGAGTCATTCCTTAGGTGTCCAATCCTGGTACTGGTGTTCAAGTAGAAGCTCTGATGTTGTCTCACCAAATGACTGGCTTGCGAGTGGTAGTTGGTTCTTCTGTCCACAAGATTAGTTGGAGTTGTGAGGTGTGGTAAGAGCTGTTTTCAGCAGGCAGCAGCTGGGGTGTTCTTCAGCTGCAGGTCTAATTGGTCAGCTCCTTCCCCAGCAAGGTGGGGCAATTCAGTTTTGAGTAGTGCCCTCTGTCCCAGATATCAGCTCTGGGATTCATCTCCTGCCCTGCTTTGGGGAAGTTAGTTTCCCTCTCTTAGCCTTTATGACTGCCCTAATCTGCTGGATGCCAGAGGCTCCTCTAGGTGGTTGGCCTGTCAGCCCACCTCTGCTCTGAGCCTTTGCTGCTTTATGGTGCTTCACTGAGAGTTCAGCACTGAGAGCTCAGTTCCTTGCCATGCCCCTGACAGTTCAGCAGTGAGAGATCAGCTCTTTGCCCCTCCCCCATATTGCTCAGCTGAAGCTTTTTGTCTTGGAAAAAATAAATTGAATCTTATTGAAAGTGTTACTTAAGTGGACAGCTATGTCAATAAAGTTTCAGAAATGAAACCATCATTAGACCATTCAACCTGAGAATTTATGTGGACATTGACTAGCTAAGGGCTACCATGGTGGCTAAGTATTGCATTTAGGCTACCCAGAAACTCTGGGCCCTAATCCTCCACAATTTCTAAGTGAAGAATTACAACTTCTCTGCAACTATTCAGAAGAATTGCTAAATCATGTTGGTGGGTCCACCCTCCAAGACAATCTGGTTTTGAAGACTTCATTTTAGAGCCTTTCTCTTACCAACAGTATACTCAAATGGCAAGAACATGATGATATACAATCAAGTGGATATTCCTCTCTCAGGAGCTGAGGAATACAAAGACAAAAAGTTGTCATTCCTTTCTTCATTTTATCTACAGGTCATTTCCTATTTCTAAACCTCAGTAGTTGCCTGGTTCATCATTCCTTTGATATTGTAGCTTCACATACTTACAGCATTTCATATATCATACTTGGAGAAATTTCATTCAAATTTTTTGCCTATTTTTTAACTGAGTTGTTTTTATCTTTGTTATTGTCACTATTAGTGAGTTTTATATGTTCTGTATGTGTTCTGGATGTTAATTCCAGCTATATGATTTATAGTTATTTTCTCCCAATTTTTGGGTCCTTTTTTACTTTATTCATAGTGCCTTTTGATGGACATTTTGTAAAAACTTTTAGAAGGGTAGTCTTTTGGTCAAGAATATTTTTTTACTAGAAAATGAAGAGCTATAAATTCCAGAAGTTGAGAGTATCCTTTATCTAAGTCTTCTCTATCCTTTAACTGGCCACATCAACTATCCACAGTGGTAAGTTAAAACACATTTGAGGAAAAAGCTAATTTTGGCATGGAACTGATCAAACATCATCCAGTTTCTAGCACATGTGAGATCACACTGTGTTTGGTGCAGACATTGCTTTGCCCTGTTATGAGTATTTTCAGGCACTATTTAAGATGGGACATGAATTATCTCATTTAATCCTTAGGACAAATTTGTAGGGTAAGTTCTATTATAATGAGCACTTTACATATGAAGAAATTGATACTTAAGGGTTAGGTTATCCTCATGTTTCACAGGTGTCAAGTGGAAAAGCTTGATTACATCAGCATTCAGAGAGGAGTTAAAGAATATATAAACAAGGATGCAAAATATGTGGATAATTTTCTTCTAGAAATTCCTCTTCTACTGTTATTAGGAGAAATGTTTTCCATTTCTGCTCTTTATTTCTTCAGGGGATTATTCAGCAAAATATATTCAAAAAGCAGTAGATCTTTGTTTTGCAAGATAAATGGGATTGTAGATAGCAAATATGTATGGAAATAATGAACCAAATATAGAGGAGTATGTTCAAAAGCAACACATAAGAACAACACAGAACTTTGATACTCCAGTGTAGAAGGACCACACGAACTGTGTTGCAGATCAACTCTCATGCCTTCTGATATGATCTTTGCTTCTCCTTGAGTGCAGGAAGGACCCCTGATTTGCTTTTTATCAGTAAAATATGGCTAAGATATTCCACATTAAACTCTACTCCCATGTACTTAACTGTGTAGCTGGGAATTCCAAGTTGGGAAGCAGGACTAACTCCTACACTTTATCATTCTACAATGTAGTTGGTTAGTTAAATGGCCTGGTAAGTAATTAGTCACCTTTGTTGAACCTTGGATTTCTTTTTTATCACTTAAAGTGAATAATAATGGGACGTTGATCATAGGAGTATTGTGAGGATTAAAGGAAATCATATCTGTGAAGTACTTAGCATTGTAGCCCACAAATTGTAAGGTGTAAAGTAATACAAAGATTGTGTGGAAATATGATGGTTTTGTCCTAAATGTACCTCCAATTCAATATGCCCAAACCTAAACTTGTTTCCCTCCACTCATCCTGTCTTTCTCCTTAAGTGCCTTTGTTTATTGTCCTGCCCATCCAGACATCTCTCAATATTCAACAAATAAACCTCTCAATGCCCATAGACTAACTATACCTGAATCATTATATGTTCAACAAAATGTGCACTCCTGATCCTCATAGGCTTAGAGAATTTATTTTGCACATTAGGGGTTCAGTGTCCAATTTTCTATTAAGGCATTTCTGACACTTATAGGGAGATGAGTCCACCCCACTCTGTTTATTTTTTATAGAAACATCATTGAGGAGAACTTGAACATTTTACAGAAATATTTTTGGTCAAAAGACTACCCTTCTAAAAGTTTTTACAAAATGTCCATCAAAAGGCACTATGAATAAAGTAAAAAAGGACCCAAAAAATGGGAGAAAATAACTATAAATCATATAGCTGGAATTAACATCCAGAACACATACAGAACATATAAAACTCACTAATAGTGACAATAACAAAGATAAAAACAACTCAGTTAAAAAATAGGCAAAAAATTTGAATGAAATTTCTCCAAGTATGATATATGAATGGCCAACAAGCAAATTTTAAGAATAATCATTAAGGAAATGCAAATCCAACTATAATTAAGTTCTACCTCACTACTGTTTTAAAATGGAAAACAACAAGTGTTGGTTAGCTGTGAAGAAATAGAAACCTTAGTACACTGGAAGAATGAATGTAAAATTGTACAGTTGTAGAGAAATATAACTGGCCCTCACAATGTTAAAAATGCAATGACAGTATGATCTACCATTTTTGCTTCTGGATATATGCCCTAAAAGTTGAAAGTGGAATCTCAAAGAGATATTTGTACATCTCTGATCAAGCCAGCATTACTTATAATACTGAAAATGTATAAACAACTCAAGTATATGTTCCATGGATAAATTAAAAAGGTAAAGCGTGCTAATATGGGAAATATACAATGGAATGATAGTCTTAAAAAGGAAGAATATTCAAATACATACTGCAACATGAATTAACATGATATTATTCTCAATGAAAAAATCCAGTCAAAAAAAGATAAACACTGTATGGTTCCATTTAGATGAACTGCTTAGAACAGTCACAAATCATAGAAACAGAAAATGGCATTGTGGCTGTTAGGAGAGAAAAAGAGGATGGCAAAGTATTGTTTATCAGCAAAGGAAATAAAAAGAATGTGGCCAAGGTTATTACTGGGTGTCCCTGCTGTGATTCCATCCTGTTATATGATTCCTCTTGTTACCAGGCACACCTGGAGACTCTTCTTGCTGACTTGATGACATCAGAAGCCATTGGATGGAAACTGACATAGCATCATTGGTAGAATCTAGGAGCTGCAGTAGCCTCAAGCCAGCACCAGAGAGAAGCTACGTTCCTCAGTCCTGTGACAGAAATGAAGTGAATTCTGCCAGCAAGCTGAGTGACTTTGAAAGTAGATCACTTCCCTATCTGCAGGCTGTACCCTGATTGCATCTCTCATACTCCACGCAGAGGACGCAACTAAGCCATGCTGGACTCTTGACCCATAGAAATTCTGAGAAAGTAAGTTTGTAGGTTCTAACAGCTTCTAAATTTGTGATTTTTTAAAAATTTTTCAGTTAATAACTAATATGAACAATGTGGAGGATGGAGAGATGATGCAAGGAAATAGATCCTGGAGTGCCTTGTGTGTCATGCTTCTGATTGGTTGGAAGATGTACCTGAAGAATAAAAAAGTGAATTTACTAAGAAACATCCAGGTGAAGAGATAGTGAAGAGGTAAAGTAAGGCACAAAAAAGACATACCAGTCAGGCTGACAGTTGAGTAAGAGAAGGGAACCCTTTTAGCAACAAGATGTCACATAGACACAGAATACATATCTTTATAAAAAATTTAGAATAGTTAAACAAATTCTTCATTTAACCTATATTTATTCAATGTCTACTATATTCCAGATAGTATTTTTCAATGCCCGGATATAGTTAGGAGGGTGACTAATAGCTTTTATTTATTTTAACTTTTAAAACAGACAATAATTATACCCGTTTATAGAGAATAGTGTGATATTTCAATAATGTTTACAATTTGTAATTATCAAATCAGGGTAATTGGCATATCTGTCACTTCAAACACTTATTATTTCTTGTGTTGAGAACATTCAAAATTCTCTCTACTAGTTATTTTGAAATATGTAATTATTGTCAATCACAGTTGCCCTACTCTGATGTAGAATATTAGAATTTACCCCTAACCTGTTAACCATCCTCTTGGTGTTCCTCTTCACTCCAACACTGCCAAGTGTCTGATAGCCTCTTTTGTACTCTTTACTTCTTTCTCTGAGATCAACATTTTCAGTTTCCACACACAGCGTGATAACCTGTAGCATTTGTCTTTCTAACTTCTTTCATTTGATGTAAATTCCTCCAAGCTTAACTGTTGATTAAAATGACAGGATTCCATTTTAAAGACTGAATAGTATTCCAACATATAGCTATATTATATTTTTAGAAAACATATTTATGTAAGATGGGGATTAATGAAAATAAGTGTCACCATGTGTCATCAAGTCTATTGTCTCTGACCAGAAAACCAAAAGGGTTGATGTGACAGATGATTAAAGCATGGAGTGTTAGGACATTTTCTGTAACATTTTAATTTTTCTTAATAGCCTACTTTATTCTTAATATGAGAGGCTCTATAAAGGAAGTCTAGAAAGTAACATCACCCAGGAACAAGTTAAAGTCATGTGGAAAAAACCAATTAAGACACTGAAAGGGTGATAACAGTAAGGATAAAACCACAGGTTTAAATGTACCTTCAGTACACAGGGATGCTGATCCCAGATGAGTTCATATGGGCATAGCTACCTGTTTCCTTCTACTCATAAAAATTAAGTCATTTCATTATATTTGCAAAATATGCATAGTGTTAGTCAATACATTTCATGTCTTGGAGATAAAATGAATAATTTTATTCTCTACTAATAAAGCATAAATACTTACTAGATTTTAATAACAACCCTAAGCATTCAGTGGTAAGATGCTTCAAATTTAAAGGTTGAAGCAAGTTGTGAGAAAATGGCCACAATTATTCTAAGGTGTGGCCAATATAAAAGGGCTGTTTCTTTATATTTTTTCCAAAATTGGAGACCACGCTCATTTGATCATAAAGATTACTATATTGTCTAATATCAGAAGATATTGTCTAGTCTTTAGCAACCTAGTTCTATAATGTCAGTGCTCACTAATATGAATATTTACAAAGGTTTTTTTCAAAGTGGGTCAGTTTCATATTTGTGGAACGTGTTATTGCCTATAACCTCTCTAGGGCATGAGCTTCTTAAAATTGTGAAGCGAGTTTTATTGTGGCAGTTAATCTTCAAAGGTATCCTCACAATATACCATGCTTCTTAGTGTAAGTGCCCACAGAGTACAGCCCCCTCTCCTTGAATCTTGCTGATGCTGTGACATGCTTATAAAAGACAAGGCAGAAGAAATTATTTTGTGTAATCCTCAAGGCCACAATGGAAGAAGACTTACAGATTGGGTCTTGAAGTTTTGAAATGTTTGCTTAGAAGGCCAGGTACCATGTAGGATATAGGAATACCAAGGCACCACCAAGCTGTAAAAAAATACAAGGTGACTCTGGGGAGAAGCCATGAGGAAAAAAATATCCTCCCTCAGTGCTAACATGAGTGAAGTGAAGAAGACACACGTGGCACCCAGTTGAGCCAAGACTTTGTTACAATCCCATGTAAAACTACCAGGACTGACCAGCCAGTCAGGCTGATTCTAGACAGCCCACAGAATTGTGAGAGAGAAGAGCAAATGGTTATTTTAAGTCACTGAGTTTTGGAGTACATTATCATGTAGCAAATGACCTCTGGAAAATTTATTCACTGACAAAATTGTTTTATTACCTTTACTGGTATATTTGCAGACTGTTCCTTCAAGAAAAGGTTTAGGATAAAGAGCTGGATTATACTTGAATCATATTTTTAAAAGAAACATTCTTATGAACATACAGAAGAACTTACCTGTTTTCTGAGTTTTATTTCTCATTTGATGAGAAATTTTATCACTGGCAGAAACAGTCACAAAAAATGATTTCAAAAATTGCATTCTCTTATCTCTGAAAGGATCAAAATGTGTAGTCACTCACATAATAGATAAAGGCCTCTTCCAAAATTGATTTTCCACTCAAAGTTTATCCAGACCTTCCATTTTTACTAAAAAAAGAAAAAAACCAAAACCACCTCTTTCTTGGATATGTAGATTCTCTTAGTTTTCATGTCTCAAATAGCAGCTGGCTTACTAATTAAGATCATTTACATCATTTGATTGTTAAATAGAAGAGTTCAACAGGTATATTTGAGTGGCAATAATTTGCCTGGCACTTTAGTAGGCAGTGGGAAACGAACAGTAAACAAAGTTGACTTGGTCACTAACTAGTTGAAGTTTGCAGATTAGTAGATGTGACCATCACCAGAGACTTCCAAATTTCTCTTTTCACACACATTTTAGTTTCCATAGTATGCCTAGATAAAAAATACAAATACCTAATATTTCATTTAGTAAGTAAAAAACAAACATGTTTGTTTGTCTTTTTGTTTTGTTTTGTTTTTAGCAGTACTAGGGATTGATTTCAGGGCTTCTCATCTGCTTTATTTGCTAGGCAAGTGCTCTACCACCCAAGTCACACCCCAGTGCTTTGACATTATGTTGTTTTTCAGATAGGGTGTTGAGCTTTTGTCTGAGGACAAAACCCTACCACTTCCACCCCCAAGTAGTGAGGATTAAAGGCACGAACCATCATATCCAGCCAAATTCAAACATTTTTGTCCTAACAACTTAGTAGTTCATAGATTTTAAGAAAAAATATTGCTGTTTAATTCTTGAAGACACACAATTGCTTAGTAATGAGATGTATGGAGACATGGTACATGTTCTCTTATGTTGCAGTCAAATTGGACTTTCCCATTCCCCACAACACTCATGTCTACATCACACTGACCTACACATGGTGTCTCCTTTCATTACAGGAGTCACTGAAAGGGCAGCTTTGTCAGGACACGATGACATCAAGGAATGCAAAACCACCTATTATAGCACTGCTGCTCTATCAAGGGCTTGTAATTGTCATAGTTCCAACAGATGTATCAAGTGTCATTCTGCTCCCCTCAAGGTTTTCTAAATAGCCTGTGACACCCCTGTGAGTTCATGCGTTGTTATAGAGGCCCTGGATGGGAAGTTTGGAAAAAAAAAGAAAAAACACAAAGTGTACAGGATAATACAGTCTGGTTGAAGTAGGAAATGGATGCTTGCATAGATTTCTCCCACAGGATCAGCACACATCAGCTATCAGACTCAAGTCTGATATAAAATTGCTTCATGGAACTAATGTCATAGCAAAGTTCATCAAGAATCTGAGATATTTGTGAGTTAGCAAAATTATGTCTATTAAATTCTTGATATCCAGTGGTCAGTTACATTGATATGGAGTTTGTAATTAAATAATGAATTATTCATTCCAGGAATTATAAACTCAGAAAAAAATGTTGCACGAATATAAAAAATACATATCTCTTCTTTGGAAGCAATATTTTATCTTTTAGCATAAAAATGAAAGTTTCCTCAGATTTCAGAGATTCATGGATTGTAGAGATAGAAATACTGACTGACAAGATAGTTGCACATAGAAAAATAAACTTAGAACTTTTAAAACTCATTTAATACTGTAGTACACAGATTATAAAATATCCTGTACCTACTTGGAACTAATTGATAATTTTTATCTAAATGTTAGCTCAAATTTTAATTATGAATTAAAACATAAGGACTGCTACATACCACAAGTTATCAGAAGGTAGGAAAATCTTGTGACAAAGTCCTTTAGATAACTTTATATTGTATCATTCATAAAAAGAGAAATAACTTTAAAAGTTAAAATTACTCCACCTGTGAAACATCAAGTTAAATTGGCTTATATTTCAAGAGTGTTTACTGTGTGTTAGGATTTTAACATGTGTTCATAGCCAACAAGAAACATTTTATTATTGTCAGCCAGTTGAATTGCCTTGAGTGAAAATTACTCACTGGTAAACCATGCACCACTCTGAAGTAATGGCTTCAAGTTCATGCTACTTATAAATTCTTGAAGGTAAAAGTAACTTAAGATTTTGTTATTTCACAAAGAAATCTGAATTATTGGCTTTATTTTTTTCTCAGCAATAGTGGGGTTTGAACTCAGGACCTTGTGCTTGCCAGGCAGGCATTCTATCACTTGAGCCACACTCCCAACCCTTGACTTGGTCTTAAATGAATCACCTGGGGCAGTGTGGGGGTTTACTCTAGAAAAGGGAAGTTCACTAAACATATTTTCATACCCTCACCATGCCCTGTTTTCTTACAACTGATATATTTAACTTCACAAATCATGCCAGGCCCTGCAGGCATTTGAGTTTGTGAATCTAAATGAAAGATAGCTGATTATTCGATAAGGTCTATGTAATAAGGAGACTACAGGATGGTAGTAAATACTTTTAGCATATGGGAAGTAAAATTAGCTTAACAAAACATACACCTGAATCAAGTTTTTCCCCTTTTCTAATGGAGAAATGCAAAAGGGATGATAGTTCTTAGTTTAGCACTTCAATCACAATCAGGTTTTACAGATTCCACTTACCATGAAAATTCCTAAACTGGAAGATTTCCAGCAAAGGGACTAATAAGAAAAAGTACTCATCTAGAAAACTAATAAAACGTCTAGACTTGTTGTGGATTTAAAACATAACCAAAAGTAAGAATTTTCCCTGAAAGCCGTTTTTACACTATGGATTAAATTAAATGTATAAGGATAGAAAACTGCAAATGACTGATGGGAAATAAAGATATCTCATTTGGTTCATCCATGAAACTTTGCATCTATTTAAAATATAAAATTGTCATGGTTTAGTCCTTACATTTACTTATTTTTGTATTGTTATTCCTTCTAATCAAAAAAAATTGAAATGAATTGAGAATTTAAATGCAATGTAGAATATGGTCATTGAAAATGATGAAGACATTAAACATGGGCACAAGCACCCAAATTGATTGAAAATTATTATTGTACTTATGCACTAAATTTAGAACAGAATTTCTTGGCATCCAAAACAAATTTTCATACATATGCAAATACTTATATGTAATTTTGTCTATGATGCATAAAAACTATCTAAATAAACATTTCTGCATAAAAATGTAAAGGTGATTATCCCATGTGATTCATTATTTAGAATGAGTTTTGGAGGAAAATAAAGTATAACTGATAGGAAGAATTCCTCTGCCCAGTGCAATCCTTTCCTGTTGATTCTGAGACTGTGATATGAAAACTTTCAGTCCCATGATTAAATTATCCTGAAGGACAAAGGTGAAAGGATTTTGCAGATGCCATTAAAATATCAAATCAATTGACTTTGAGTTAATCTAAATTATTCTGATACTATTCATAATAGCTAAGAAATGGCAATAACCTGTGTCCATCAACCGATGAATGGATAAAGAAAGTGTAGCACTTACCAACAATGGAATACTATTCAGAGATAAAAAAGAATGAAATTCTGTCATTTGAGACAACATGGATGGAACTAGAGATCATTATGTTAAATAAGGAACAAACCAGACCTAGAAAAAGAGCATTGCATGATTTCATTCACATGTGGAATCTAACAAAGTTGATCTCATAGAAGTTTAAAGAGGACTTGGAGTATCATATGTGTTTGTAGCTCCAGTCAGTTCCTTGTATTCATTCCAGTGAGATCAATTCCTGGATTTCTGACCCATGGAACATGTGAGATTATAAATAGGTATTATTTAAATCTCTAAGCTTGGTAAATTATTTTTCAGCAATAGAAACTAATACAACAATATTTTATTTCTTTTTCAACCATCTTTCAATTTTTCTTCTCTTTCATGTAGAAGGAACCCAGAGATGAATAACCAAGAGATGAGTAATCTGGGTTACCATTACCCTATTTTGCTGCTTTGTCATTCTTAGTTTGTCACTTCATGGCAAACAGAGATGTTTTAAAATTCAGTCACCATGTCTCCCAGTAGAAGAAGAATGAGGGTAAAAAAAGGGTGTGCCCACTCTCCTTTAAGGATTGTAGGAGCCCAGGACATTTGCACTTTACCTTTCCAGCCATTATTTAGCCCCATGGCCATGATAACTGTATGTGTAGTAAAGAAAGGGTTTTGACAATCTAGAGAAATAAAAAACCTAGCATGTAGAACTTGTGATCATTGTGTGGTATTTTTGGAAGAGGTATCCACATGATGTGCAAATGAAATTACATAAGGAGCTTAGGCTGTATCAAATCAATTTTACAGTTAAAAAGTGACTCATCAAACTTACTTAACAGTTGCATTAAGCAAGTTTGTTTTTCTAATCTGTAAAATCCAGACACTTTTTCCAATGTATAGGCACTCTTGGGAAGATTAGGTGAAAATACAAAGGTGTGTATGCAGGTGCCAAACATGCAATGTTACCTACAATGTGGTAGCAGCATTCACTTACTAAGGAGCACAGGTCATAAGGTTGCCTGAATGAAGAATATTATTTTCTAGCATTTGATCAATCATAGTTGAAAACACAGGTACTATAACATGTCATATGAACAGGGAAAACAATGAAGAAAAGGAAAATGTGATTCAATGCTATAGTAGACTTGCTAGGCTAATAAAACCATCACTATATAACCACATACAATCAAGATAGTAAGTTCACCTAGCATATCCAATTTAATATGAGCACTATGGAATATTTGTTAATGATTAATTATATTAAGTTAACACTGTGCATGCTTCATCAACAATTTCAGATTTCAGACACTATTATCAGGGAACTCCTATTTGGATATAGAACTATTAACATTGACGAGATCTAAATTTCCTATTAGTTGGGTTGGTGACCATTCATGTAACTTTTTGTCAAATAATATATGTTTTACATGTAAAATGAAATCAGGGAAAGAATTAAGAAGAGTCCCATTTTCTTCATCAAGATACTTAACTTGTATTCTCAAACAACCATTTTCTTCAGGCTATAATTTCAAAGTCTATGAGAAATAGGCTTTGAAAATGTATTAATAGACTGAAAATTAGGTCAGGTTTTATCATTCAGACTTGTGATACTTCCTGTATGTGAAATCAAATCTTTTTTAGATTTCATTTATTGTTTATATTTTTATTTTTTTGTTGTGCTGGTTGTGGATACATTGTGGCATTTATAAAAGTTCTTACAATATCAAATGTATCACACTTGAATTCACCCCCCTGAGAGAATCATGAAATCAAATCTGACAAGAGATTTGTAAATGTTACAAGCACATACATTTGTTATCCTCAAAGCAGTTGCTCTATAAGACAAAGTCATGGAAAGATCAAACTTTTTTCTCTCTCACATAAAATATAAGGTTAAATGATCTAGATTTGCAAATGTTTTTAGAAGAAACAGTGTTTTGAGGGGATTTATTACTATAAAATAGTAACTGGTCATTATGTTTAGATTATAGTGTGTAAATTAAGAGTATTGTATGTTGGATATTTACACAAATATAGTATGTGTATGTATCCATGTAAATTGTGTGTGTATATATGTGCACATCATGTAAATCTGATAGATATCTATATACCTAAATGCATAGTACATGCATTTGCATCTCAAGAATTTTAGCAGTAGCAAATTCCTTTGTAAAATATGAAAAAAGAAATTCTAGAAAATTTATATTTATTTATGTTCTCATCAGATATTTATAAGTTGTGCTTATATGTAAGATATCTAGAAATAAAAGTCCTCTAAACAACAAAAAGTAACCATTAATGAAAATAATGCAAACTTAACTGCAAAGGAAATGTTTACATATAATATAAAGAAGTTTCTTTAAGTATGTAGAGGAATATCTTGCTTACTACTGATAAATCCATGAAGACTATTATAAAAACCACAAATTTTCCTAAAAAATATCAGGTAATGATGGAAAATGAGAATGAAGTAGCATACTCATGTTTTTTTTTATTTAAAAATCATCTTTGTCTTTGTTACATTGGACATGATAACAGAAATGATGATAATTGAAAATGTGTACATTTCCTGATTATAATTTGTTAATAATTTGCTTCCTAATGATAATAATTTTAAGCCATTCAAACACCAGTTGTACAGAAAATCCTTTTTTAAAGGAAAAAATTTCTGAATTATAAATAATTGAGCCCTATTATTGTCTGTGCGTGGGCTAGGGAGTAGAAGAAAGTGGAGTAGTTAGCCTTAATTATCTGGATAATTTATTTCTGTCAACCCAGCCTTGGTGCCCTTTCCTTTCAAAACTGAAAAGTTATATTAGAAATTATGGTTTGTCTTAAAGGAACTATAACATTAGAGATGACATTTCAGCACATTTGTGGATAAGTTATTTTTACTATGTCACCTTTCCCTGTGGCAGTTGTACAGTGTTCCCATCTTAGGATGGAGATTGAGAGAGTGGATGACAGGAGGGTCAGGGGACTCTTCTCCCTCATGCGGAGGCTTCCTACCACTGTCATCTGCAATCAGATTGTTAGCATGTCAGCTCAGTCTGTCAGAATCCCCTGAGTGCTGCTCAGCCAGCTAAGAGAAAATACCTCGTGTATTTGCTGTGGATGTCCCTTAACAACACTCAGTCACTCAGTCATGCAGCCTAAATGGGGCAGTAGGCAGCACCTTCACACCAGTGTACGATAACTGAACTTTCCGTGGATGTGTCTTGACCTTATAAGAAGGCACTGCAAAGGGCCAGGATGAAGAGCCCAGAAAGTCTTGATTGCTACTAACCTTCTCTTGTCTGTTAAAAATGGCAGCTTCTTTTACTCCACTCACTCAGAAACAAATGTAATAAAACAGTTTTTACTCACAAAGCCAATAAGGCATTTCTTTTATGCAGTGATGAAATACAGCCACTAGATGACACCAAGAGATAGTTTCTATATACCGCATTAATACTCTATGCTTAGTTGCCTTGTTCAAAGGTGACATTCTTGTAAGATTTTCATTGAGATCACTGATATAGGCCAATTAACTGATCCAAAAATTTTAGACCATCTTGCTTTAGTACTATCAATTACTATCTAATCAGGAACAAAACAAAGTAAACAAAAACAAAAACCCAAACAAAACAAAAATAAATAAGTAAATAGATAAATAAATAAATAAACACGGATATGGGATCATTTGGACACCCAATCTTTAGAATTTCTTCCTTTATTTCTTCCTATGCCATTAATAAGTTATTCCAGGGAGTTTTTACTGTGATTTAAAAAGGCTCTGCCAGTATTTCTATCATAAAAACTTCTCTAGAGCTTGAATCAATTGTAATATTTTCTCCAGGCTGCATTTACAAGCCAAGTCTTAGCAATTGTGAACATTTGTCCTGTTGTGTGCATTTTAGCAAAAGAAGAGAAACTGTAAACACTAGCATTGAACTCTTAGGTGGTTATTTGTATTTCCTTCAAAAAACCAGTTGATTTTTCATCTCAAATTTTGGATGTGGGTGGTTCTTGTCAATTAATGTAATTTGCATTTTGGGTCACAAACTTTAAAATAATAGTTACCTATATGGTAGAAGAGTGTTTTAATAGCAGGATACCTGTATAATAAGAGTTGCATGTTTCAAATTTTTCTACCTAATCAGTGAAAATCCTCAGAGGTCCAAATTCATTAAAAAAAAAAAACTCTAAATATCAAACACATAATTATAAAACTTGCTGCTTGAAACTTCTTGGCAAAACTTTGATACTTCTTTATATATCTTTGAACATTTAATGATGATTTTATTTTATCCATTTTTAAATGAGAAATTAAACTGATTTTTTCAAAACTTTTAGTTATTATTAGAAAGAATGTATATTATTTAAATAATAGCAAAAATCAGCAGTCTTGATTTTAAAACCAACATTTGAAACATATGATCAACTCTAAGAAGTAGATCTATGGAAATTAATTGAACAAAATGCACACTCACAGATTGAATGTTAGTTCAGTAAAATGTGCACCTCTATTAACCTACTAATCTAAAATGAAAAAGAAAATCAATTCACTCTGGAATATACATTTTGAAAACCAACACATTATACTCTGGCTATTCAGTACATTCCTTTTACTTCCTGTAGGAATTTTGTGATTTTTCTGACTTTTATGGAATATTTTGAAATTATGAGAGTTTTATAATTTGACATCAGAATACAGAGGAATATTTCACAATGAGTTATCATCATTAAAATTTCCTAATTTGCATAATAATATTGGTACTTATATAGATTTTCTTTCTTTTTTTCTTATTTTTTCTTCCTTTTCCTGTTTTGTTTAGTGGATGGATCTACCAAAAATGTAGTTTGTTTCCAATGGTAATAATGTTAACTTTATTACAAATTGTGTGCATTTGTAATGAAGAATAAATATTCCTCCGGAATTCAATAAGAATATGGAAAATAAGCCACTAAAATATTTCATTTAGAATAAATTTTTGATCTTAAGAAATTAGCATTTTTGTTTCCTTGCAGTATGTGAAAAGAAAGTCTTATAGTTTTATACCAACTGTTTATTCTCCCCAAGGTGCTTTAAGGTACTTACTATCTTCTCTGCTGTATTAACTATATTAACTTTTCACTTCTGACAAAAATATGGATGTGAAGACCATAAAATAAAGCAGACACACATATACACACATAATACATACACACACAAGTGCATGTACATTGTTCCAAAACATACTACTAATACCATGTTGAGCAATACAGTTTAGAAACACTATGACATGTTAATTCTTTTGTGTTGAAAGTTCTGCATCAGTAGGTGTTACCTTCTTAATCTTATTTATGCAGAGACATAACAATTGAAAGTAAAGTAGTCCTGGGATTCTGTAATGCACAGTTGAAATATGTATGTTCTAGATAAAATATCATACTTAATTGTATATTTTTTGTTGTTGTTTTCCTATATTCTAACCCTTGCAGTCATATAAGCACAGATTTTTTCCATTTGATTATATTTATGGAAAACCTTGAATTATTAACCACCTGAGTTTTAGAGACATTTCACAAAAGCAGTTTAAAAATAATTTAGCTGTCTAATTTATTTTTCTTCCTTTTCACTTTTTGAGAGAGATATTTTCTTTATTTTTTCCTCCATTTACAGGTGCAGAATTAAAGAACATGTTCGCTCACTATATTATTGATGCACTTAAGTGGAGTGTTCCAAAGCATGTAATTACCGTGTAGGCTTATGGCCCTGAAGTAGCCGGGGATAGTGGTGCTGCATATCTATGATTTGAAGGACATACAGTGATGATTATAGAGGCAGTACTCTACATCCATTCTAGCCCTTTTGTGTTTAGCTGGTTGTCATGGCAAATAATTGGATAGAATTTAAGCCACTTTCTTCCAAGTGGGAAATTCATAATTTTACCCTTCACCTAATTTTGTAGATACTTTTAAAGAATCTTAAAGTTTCTAGAGGAATGACGTAGAGCAGTGTGGGAAAAATTTTCACATTCAGCAGACACTTTAGAAATAAGACTTCTGTTGGTGGGGATAAAAGGTCCATTTGCATCAGTCTATTTCATCTTCCTATAACCAAGCCACAGACCTTGAGCTTCTTTGATAAAACAAGGCTATCATGTTTTACTTTGACAGGTATGAGAGAGACGGAAAAACGGGAAAAACAAAGTTTTATTAAATTTTTGCTAAACTGATATTCTGCTTAGAGTCATCACAGCAAAAAGCTGAGGAAAAAAATCGAAAGTAAAAATGATTTTGGCTAAAACCCTAATAGAGTTAGGGAAGGAGTAATTGATGTATGAGGATATGATAGTCAAGTATTAATGATATATTTCATAATTACTATTATTATTGCATTACATTAAAAGATACCCTTATTAAAATAAAACTTCTTTCACATTGTAAAATGTTCTTATAAAACCTCAGGAAATTTAGAATTGATAGATGTTGGTCATCATAATCCAATTATTCTGAAAAGTATCAGCTATTTACACAGTCTTTGTGTAAGGCACACTTTTTTACTCCATTCTTCTGTTAGCTATTGATAATAATGTGATAAGAAAACTTTATAGAAATGAACAAATGAAATCACTCGTGCCCTCAAGAAACTTCTACTCTGGAGAGAATGGAAAGATATGGAAGATGATGTCTAAGAGGATCCATCACTTTAAATGGGTGATCATTTCACACCACACCAGAATCTAAGTCTAGTCTCCAAATACTGTCATACTTGGGTCAAAAATTTTCATTTCCAAGTTTCCTGCAGTTAAGTAACAGTGTTGCACAAGGCTCCGTATGTTTGGCAGTATACAAATGCTAAATACATACAGGAGGATACATTGTGGAAATGGTGCGGAATCCCATGAGATGGGATGAGATGTGCTCCTTTCATGATTAGAGTTCCTGTAAGTGCTCTGAATCAACTATTTCTTAGTCCAGAGAAGTGACGTTTTCATACAGAACAAGGAAAATATGCAAATAAAGTGGAGGAAATTTATTAGAGTGGAGTAAGAGAGACAGAAATGAATCTAGAAAGAGAAGACCTTGGTTATGATATTTAAGCTATCTGCTGCTTACATCTGCAGACTAGAATTAAAGGAATTTTTATCTTATCACGTGTCACAGTCCAAAATATTGAAAGAAATGATAAAATATTTCATTCATCTTTCAAATATTAATATGGCATAGTATATTTCATGAAAGTCTAATTTCAATCATGCTATGATGTGTGGCAAAATACACTGGTAGTTTTCAAGGTAAAATTAAAATTAGGTCCCAAAAGTCTTGTGATACTCTAAAGATAATATCAGATTATTGCTACAAAGAAAGTTTTATTTTACACTCACTGAAAGGCAGATTTACTCTGCAATTCTCAGTGAGAACAGATATTGTATACATTGTATAAAATAGTATGATAAGAGACAAAAGTTCTGCAATCTATCAAAGTATTCTTCAGAAATCAAAGCATTTTGTGTTTCCACATCATAATTTCAGATCAGATTCTTATTTGCCCTAAGTACTGTCAACAAAAGATATGCAATAATCAAACATGGCTCCTTTGAGAGCTTCCAAAATAAAAGCAAAATATAATCAAACTATGAAAACCTCATGGAGAAATTCATTAAAAATTTGCAAAAGATACATTTACATGAAGGACAAATGGAAAAACCATTCAACAATTTTTCTTTGCAAATGTTGATAATTGGCCATCAGATGATCTAACTATTGGTATTTGATGCCCTAATAAATTTACATATTCTAGTTTTGGTGATATTTTGTAATGGAAGATATTCTAACTTACAGAAAATGAAGCTAACTATAAAAATTTGAAACTATGCATTTTGATACTACATTGGATATTAGAGAAGCCACATATAGAAATGATGTATCTTTAAAAAAAATCATTCCTAGGCACCTGCACACCCATGTTTATTGCAGTGCTATTCACAATAGCCAAGTTATGGAAACAACCAACATTCCTCACTACTGATGAATGGATCGAGAAAATGTGATACTTATATACAAAGGAATTTTACTCAGCCATGAAGAAGAATGAAATCTTATAATTTGCAAGTAAATAGATGGAACTGGAGAACATCATTCTGAATGAAGTTAACCAGGCTCAGAAGACCAAAAATCGTATGTTCTCCCTCATATGTGGACTTGAGATCTAAGCCAAATGCAGCAATGTGGTTGAACCTGGATCACATGACAAGGGGAGAGCACCTACAGGAGATATAGGAATAGGTAGAAAACCCAAAACATGAAAGCATTTGATGTCCCCACTCCAGAGGAACTAATACAGAAACCTTAAAGCAACAGAGGTTATCATGAGAAGGGGATCAGTGTAAAGATCAGTTAGAGTTGAATCAACATGGGTCATAACACATGGGCACATGAAAGCAATGTTAGGATCTCTCTGTATAGCTATCCTTAACTCAACTAGCAAAAATGCTTTGTCTTCCTTATTATGCATATGTCTTTTCTTCAACAAAGTTAGTGATAAGGGCAGAACAGGACCTGCCTGGAACTGAGAGGAGGAGGGGGGAGAAGGTAGGGGAGGGCGGCAGGGTGGAGAAATGACCCAATATATGCACATATGAATAAATGAATAAAAAAAATCATTCCTTATTATCCCTTGATATCTGGTCTCACATAGCATGCATGCATCAGTACTTCGTTCTTTTTTTAAGGCCAAATAATGTTCCATTATATGACTTTACAACATTCTTTTTATTATTCTTCACGTGATAAGGAGTTATGTTGCTCCCCCTTTTTTGATTATTATCACTAAGTTTGCTGTAAACATTCATATAGAGTTTGTGCAGGAATATTTGTTTAGCAGTAGAATTTCTGGGTCATGTACTAACTTTACACTTAACTTTATAAAGAATTGCCAAAGTGTATTCCAAAGTGTCTGTACACTTTACATTCTCACCGGCAATGTATGAGAGTTGCAGTTTTTCTTATCCTTATTAATGCTTGTTGTTGTCTGTTCTTAGATTGCAGTTGTCCTCCCAGGTATGAAATGGTATCATCATGTTGCGGGATGCATTCTCTTAATCTATCTGTTCCTTTGCTCATGGGACATTTTAAAAATATGTCTATGTAAATTTTTGCCCACTTTAAAATTAAGCCATTGTATTTTCTGAGTTGCAAGAGCTTTGTATTCTGGATGCCAGTTCTTTATCAAATATGTGTTTTATAAATATTTCTTCCATTTCTTTGGGCTGTCATTTTACTTTCTTGAGGATGTTCTTTGAAGGCTGAATGGTTTAATTTTGATGTAATCCAATTTATCTCTTCCTCCCATCATTATTTTTGCTTTAGGTATAAAAAAAGTCCTTACCTAAATCCAAAGTCACAAAAATTAACACCCATAGCTTACTCTTAGGACTTTATAGTTTTAGCTCTTACATATAGATTGTACCATTTTGATTTCATTTTGTATATTGTGTGAAGAAGGGGGTACATTTTTCTTTCAATATTCAATTCTTCTAGCTTCATGTGTTGAACAGACAATTCTTTCTATATTAAATTGCCTTGTCATCATTGTCAAAAATCCATTTCTCAAAAGAAGACATACAAATGGCCAGTAGGTATATAAAAATATTCAACATCATTAGACATCAGAGAAATTCAAATCAAAACCACAATAATTCAGTAACAATGTTTAATAGAAAAAAGACAAAAGATAACAGGGGCAGTCAGCATGTTGAGGAAAGAGAATCCTTACACATTGTGATGGTAATGTAAATTAGTAATTTTTGATGATCCTCAAAAAATTAAAATTAGAACTACCATATGATTCAACATTCTCAATATTGGGTGTATACCCAAAGGTAACGAAACTGTTATGTTAAAGAGATTCCCATGTTTATTCAACATTAATCATAATAATCAAGAAATGGAAACAAGAAGTTTCAATGCAACTAGTTAATGGATAAAGAAAATGTGGTACAAATATTCAATAGAATACTTGTCAGCCCTAGAGATGAGTGAAATCTTGTCACTTGTGGCAACACAGATGGAACTGAAGATCACTATATTAAGTGATATGTGCCAGGCACAGAAACACAAGTAATGCATGATTTTACTCTTGTAGATTCTAAAAAATAATTGGTATGGAATTTGGAAGTAAAATTGTTGTTATGAAAGATTGAGTAGACTATAGGGGAGAGAAGGGTAGAGAGAAGTTGACCAATGGGCACTAAGTTATAGCTAGATATGAGCAAGGAGCTCTGGTATGCTACTGTATACTAGGATGACTGTAGAAAACAATAATGTACTCTATATTGCAGGAAGATAGAAGAGATTATTTTGAAATTTTCACTAAAAGGAAATGATAATGTTTGAGGAGATAGATATGTCTAACCTGATTTAACATTACCAATGTATACATGTATCAAAAAATGGTACACCAACATATGTACAATTTTATGTTTTTACTTACTACTTAAGTTAAAATAATTTTAATAAAAAATCCAAATATGAGAATTTATTTCCGGAATCTTAATTTAAGTCCACTAATCTATATACACAGCCTGATAACAAAGATTCTTAGTTAGTTTAGCTTTCGTAGTATGTTTTGAAATTGAGATATATGAATTTCAATTTTAATTTCTTTATCAAGATTATTTTGTGCCTTCTGGATCCCTTGCATTTTCATTTGAATTTTAGAATTTTCTTTTCAATTTCCACAGAAATCCAACTGATATTTCTATAGGAATTGCATTGTATCTATCCATCAATTTGAGTATTGCTGCCTAAATAATGAAATGTACCAATTCTTGAACAGAAGGATGTGTTTTCATTTATTTCAGCCTTCAATTTCTTTCAACAATGTTTTGTTGTATTCAGTGTATAAGTTATTTGTTTTGTTGTTAACTTTATTACTACTCTTATAGAACTATTTCAAATGAAATTGTTTTTGTGGTTCAATTTTTATGTAACTCATTTTCTTGTATATATAAAAATACAATTGATTTTTTTATATAAACCTTGAATCCTGCAAACTTGTTTGAACTCATGTATTAGCACTAACTGTTGTGGATTCCTCAGGTTTTTCTATTCACAAATACCATCAACTGCAAATAGAGAGTTGTATTTTTTTCCACTTCAATTTTATGCCTTTTATTTCATTTTCTTGACTAATTGCATTATCTAAACCCTCCAATTCAATATTGAATGAAAATGGTGAGACTAAATATGGTGGAACTAGTTATCTTTCTAATTTTCCTAATCTTAAAGGGAGAGATTTTAGTTTTTTGCTGTTAAATGTGGTATTAGCCATGTCTTCATGGTTTGTTAACTGTTTTATCATGAAAAGGTACTGGGTTTTTCAAAAGTTCTTCAATATCTATTGATAAAATACTGTGGAGTTTGTTCTTTATTTTAATAATATTGTACATTGATATATTTTATATGTTGAACTAATTTTGCATTATTGAGACTAATTCTACTTGTTCTTATTGCATAATCCTCTTTTCTACATTGCTGGATTCAGTTTGCCAGTGTTTCTTTGAGGCTATTTGCATCTATGTTATTAAGATTATTTCTCTATAGCTTTTTTATCTTGATGTCTTTATTTATTTTTTTTGTAGAGAGTCTTTATTCATAAATTCTAAAACTTGAAATAATCAAGCTGTCCTTCAATAAGCAAATTAACAAATTCTGCAACAACCATACAATGGAATGTTTTTCATCAGTAAAAAAAAATGAGCTCTCAAAGTACAGAAAGATGTGGTTGAAACTTAAATGCATATTGTTAAGTGAAAGTAACCAGTGTGAAAAGGTAACAATTATATAGCATTCAGGAAAAGATGAAACTATGTAGTCAGTAAAAAGATCAGTGGTTGCCAGCATTCTAGGAATCCAAGGGAAGGACAAATAGGTGGGGTACAACAGATTTTAGGACAATGAAACGTTGTAATAGTGAATAGGTGTCAAAACACCTTCGCAAATCCCATACAATGTACATTACATAGAGTGAACCCTAATGTAACTACTATGGGTTCTAGCTAAGAATTAATGCATAAATATTGACTCATAATTATAACAAATTCACCACATCAATGCAAAGTAATAGTAATAGGGAAAATTGTGGGAGAAAGTGGGTTTCAGGATAATTAAAGTTTCAGGTTGGAAGATTTTGTGAAAGACTGGTGTTAATTTTTGGTTGACTTCATCAGATAAATCACATGATCCTGAGATTCTCTTTGTGGAAAGTTCTTTGATTATCACTTCAATCTCTTTGTTCTATATCTGTTCAAATTTTCTAATTCTTCTTAAGTCAACTTTAATAAGGTGTATCCCAGTGCAAGCTTTCTATTTAATTCAATTTATCTGATTAATTTTGTGGTAAATGGTTTTCATAAAATAATTTTTTGTTTCTGTTACATCAACACTTGTGTTTCCTCTTTCATTCCATGTTTACAATAATTTGAATCTTCTTTCTCATTTCTTTTTGTTATTATACCTACTGATATGTCAATTTTGTTAATCATTTCAAAGAGCCAAATTTTGGTTTATTTTATTTTATTTTTTTCTTCTTCATTTGTTTCGGCTCCAATCTTTATTATGAACTTAATTATTCATAGTTAAGTTTTGGTTTGCTCTATTTTGTTTGATTTTGTTAAGGTAGAATGTTAGGCTAGTGATTTGAGATTTTTCTTCTTTTTTAGTATTTACATATGAATATGTTTTAGCTATAAATCTGTTTATTATTGTATAACATGCAAATATAAATGAACTATACATTTAATATACATTTACCTCTATATAATTTTCCTCTTAAATTTCCCTCATATATCCCATAATTTTAATGTGTTACATTTTGCTTTTCATTCATCTTAAAATACCTTTCAATCTCCATAATGATTTCTTCTTTGACTCATCAGTTATTTAGGAATAAATTTTCTAACTTCCACACATTTAGAACTTTGAAACTTATACCTGTTTTTGTTTTCTTATTCAATCCATTGTGGTCAAAAAGAATACTTTACTTGATGGTAATCTTTTCTAAATTTACTGAAGTTTGCTTTATTACCTAAAAGTTATTCTATCTTGAGAAATGGCTTGTGTACACTTGAAAAGAAGGTAGTATTCCACTATAGTTGGGTGGTTTTTTTGTATTAAAAAGTTCTAGTTATATGGTAGGATTGCTCAAATATTTTATTTGTTATTAATTTTCTGCCTTTTTCTATCCATTATTGAAAGTGAGGTTTGGAAGTCTACAACTGTAATTGTTAAATATTTTATTTTTCCCTAATTCTTACAGTTTTTTCTTCATGTAGCTTGAGGTTTGATATCCGTTGCATATATGCTTAAAATCCTTGCCAGTTCTTGAGAATATATCTTTTCCCATCCTTTTACTTTCAGTTTATTTCTATCATATGTCTGTCATAACAGTGTATAGTTGGATTAAAGTTTTTAAAAATAGTCTTCTATTACTAACATTCAATTGGAGTATTTAACACATTTTATCTTAATATAATTGCTGACAATGTTGTATATATGTCTATTTTACATCATGTCTTTATATGTTAGAATGAGGGAATAAAGCAGGGGTGTAGACTATCCCTTCTGGACTTTAGAGGCTATTTTTGTGGTACTGGGGATTGAACTCAGAACGTCATGCTTGCTAGGCAATCACTCTACCACTTGAACCATGCCCCAGTTCATACATTCTACATATCTTATACTTTTAAATTCCCATATCATTTTTATTATATTTTTATTATTTCTTAAAGTTTGCCCATCTGATTACAATTCATATTTTAATATAACAATCCAGCTCAGATTAATACCAGTTTAACTTCATTAATACTGTCAATCTTTACTGTTTTATTGCTCTTTTCCTTTATTCTGACTGTCACACAAATTAGGTCCTTTATATTTTGTGCTCATAATCATATATTTTGCATTTATTTGATAAAGCTGTCTTTTAAATCTAGAGGGGAAACAGTGTTACCAAAAAGAAACACATTTATACTAGCTTGTATAGTTACTTTATGTCATTACCAGAATTGGTGCTTTTGAACTTTTAGTAGGTTCAAGGTATTGTCCAATGTCCTTTCATTTCACTTGAAGGATTCTTTTTAGTATTTATGGTCATACTACTTTTAAGCCACAAATTCTTAATTTTTTCTTTATCTCTTAATTTCTTATTCGTCTCTTCATTTTTGAAGAATAGATTTGCTGATATAGAATTCTTGATTGGTAAAATTTATCTTCCAGTATGTTAAATATATTATCTGCTGCCTATAGACTTCAGTTTCTGGTGAGAAATCAACTCTTAATCTTATTGAAGTTTCCTTATAAGTTATGAGTTACTTCTCTGAAACCACAAAGGTGAGTCCCTTCATCACTTTTAACCTTCTTTCTTTGTAGTTTAACCATTTTGGTATGATAGATCTACATGTGACCTCTTGGACTTCCTTGAGATTCTCAGATGAATATGTTACTATTGCTCATCAAATTTAGGAAGATTCAACAATTATTTCTTCAAATATCCTCCTGTCCTTTTCTTTCTCTCATGTCTTTTGAGTGTCACATTTTGCATATGCTGGTTTTGTAGGTGGTACCCCCAGGCTCTGAGATATTTATTTTTCTTTTCATTTGAAATCTTAGTGTATGGAGCTTGCATGTCATGGATTCACAGAATTGGTTTTCCCATCAATGATCACTTTACTCGCTGATGTAATAAAACCTTGGGTACCCAGGCAAGGATCAAGGAAAAGGACTCAGGTCTAATTATTCCTTGTCCTGGATACGTTGCACGTCCCAAGTGATTGTTGTCCAGGTTTCTCATTGTCATCACTGCTATGCAGCCTTTTTGATTCCTCTAAACTAGGGTGAATAAAGAAAATTTGTTTGAGGCTCTTCAACATAGAAGAACCAGCATAGGTTTCAATCAATTCATCCATTTTCCAAGAGTGCTGGATTAAGACCTTTGCTTTGATCCATCAACATCTGCTCTATTCACCCCATTTCTTCATAAACATTCAAATATCCCTGCCTGGTTAAATTGAGACAATTCACTTTCTCTTTATATTTCCTCTTTGTTTTGCCTACTCTCTTATAAATCATTTTAACCTCTTTGATATGTTTCTTGGGCAGAATTTTCCCATTTAGAAATAATTCTGAGGACCAACATGAGGATCCACCTTCAACAATTTTTTGTTTGCATTTTAACTTTATCCATTGGTAGGAACCCTGAGGCTACAGCCTGTAACCCAGCCTGGGTCATAATCAAAGCTTAGATCATAGATTTGATTTAACATTTAAAAATATTTTTTAACTTCTCCCATTTGAGCAGAACTGAGGTTAAAAACTGCTGCTTTTACCACCCAGACTACAAGCTGGTCTAATTTTAATATCCTTCCAATAAGTATTCTTGCTTCAATTTTACCTGTCAGTAGTTGCAAGATTATGTATTTAACTTATTTCTTGTCACTCTGCATTTTATTATGTATCCTGTGAAAAAAATTTCTGTGAACTTGGATTCATCATTTCTAAAGACCATTGGTAACTTCTGTTAAATGATGAAAATAAAGCTGTACTTCAATATCACAGGTGACCTCATGGCAATTCAATGTTTCTTTATCCCTTGCCATCTTATATTTTTCAAACCACATATCTCAGTGAGTAAGCGTCATAATAAGGAACTGTAACTTTTGATACCAACTACGCAAGATTAATCAAATCACAGCTTCTAAGGGCATAGTCTTCCAGATATCCCAACACTTTTGAAACCACTTAAAGAGTTGAAAAGTCCTACAAGCCATCCTAAGGCTTGATAATTTTCTTGAAGCCTTCACAGGACTCATTAAATGTTATTGCAATCATTTATTACAAAGAAAGAATAGAAGTTAAATTCAACAAAAGGATGGTATGGTCCAAGATGAAGCTTCTGTTTGAGATACATTATTTAACTGAAATTAATGTGTAACCATGCACATGAAGTATGGGCAACTGGGGAAACTCACAGAGATTTAGTATTACACATTTTTAATGAGGCTTCATTACATGTGCATGATAAATTGAATGCCCATCTAGTTGAACTCAGTCTCCAAGTCTACTGACATCACATTCAGTATTTCTCCACCAGGTCTTAAATTTTTGCCAGAATCACCCCACAGGAAGATCTCGTGTGTTCAGTGTTTCACTAAACAAAATTACTACTTTTAAGTATGACATGATTATCTCCCAGAAGTTGAGTAAGAGTCAAATATTTCTTTGCTATTCATACTAACCAGATCAATTAATGATAATTCTCTATGAATGAGGTTTTGAAGGAATTTCAACCTTATCCAACTGTGAGGGCAATTGTTTTCATTATGGTTGCAAGCTGTTAATTTTCAAGAGAGGGAATCGAATAGGTTAGATTCTAATGGTTTAAAAGAAGTTGATTCTCAAAATTTTGCCAGTTTTTCACTGTCTTTATGAAGGAGAGAAGTTTTGGAGGTCCTTATTCTGCCATTTACTCATGTCACTCCCACAACCTGATTTTCTAAATAAAGTTTTGTTGAAACACAGCCATGCTCATCCTTTTACATCTTATCTATTGCTATTTTCTGTCTGCCATGGCAGGGCTAAATAGTCACATGCATACCTTCTTGACCACAAAGTCTAAAATATCATTATCTTTCCTTTTCTAAAATATTTTATCAACTTTGGCTCTATGATGTAAATATTATAGTGTACATGTATGTATTTTTTCATGACAGCCTTACATTAATCTTGTGTACTAGTCAAAACTTTTAATAAGTGGTAACAAAATCAAATTAAACTCAATTAACTTAAAATTACCATGAATGGTATATAAAATGGAAGGCTGAAGAGCAGTGCTACCTTCAGATTTCACTAGGTCTGCACAGTGAAACCATGCCAACAAGAATTAATCACCATTTGCCATTCATCTCTGCTTTTTTTCAGAAATGACTTCATTCTAAGAGTGGTGGTTCTACAATAGTGGCAAGAAGACTGTCAGTCTTTTACCTAATGTTATTTTAACATGGCAATCTCAGACAAAAAGACCTTCTCTCTCTCAAGAGTTCATGTAAAACTTCAATAGTGCCAGACTACAGTGGCTTATGCCTGGAATCCCTGGCAGGCTGAGATCCAGAGGCAAAACGTTTTCGAGACTCCATCTCAATGGCAAAATGCTGGACACAAGGGCAATGTGTCTGCCTACCCAGCTTCATAGGTAAGTATAAAATAGAAGAGTCATGATCCAAGTCAGACTGAACATAAAACGAAATCCTGTCTCCAAAATAATAACAGCAAAAAGGTCTGTGGGCTTTGCTCAGGTGGTAGAACTCCTGCATGAAGTCTTAAGGTCACACCCCAGTACCTAGTCAAAAAAAAAAAAAAAAAAAAACAGTTCAATAGTGACTCTGATCACAACCCCTGGGGAAAGATAAATCCTTTCATGTTTGTTACATGTATGTTTAGAAAGATCGCATCATTATTGAGAACTGGATTCAAGCATATTTTTGACTGCAAATAGGCATTTCTATTACAAATGTTAGGTATCTATAAGTACAATATGTACGTGTTCACATATTTATAAACTCATAATTCATGTGACTTACTCTTCATAAAACTGAGGGAGGTAAAAGAAACTTTTTTTCAAAATAGTTGACAGATACTCTCCAGTACTACTATTTTTTTATACAGAATTTATAGTTACATTAATGTTTAAATTTATATATTTCTAAATAGGGTGTATTCTATCTGTAGGATGTCTTCATATATAGAGTGCAAACTGTCTTTCAAACTTGGTTTGACTGTGCTTTCCAATACAGACTGTAAAAGCAGTCAGGTTAATAGCAAATATGGGTGTGTAGACTCAGGGCAACAAGATGAACACAAGATGCCTAAGTAATTAAAAATAAGTAAATGAAAAAGACATTAATAAATATAAAATTAAGGTAGGCCAGTCACAACTGATGCAAAATTTACATGAAAAATAAAAATAGTTAACCTTCTGTGGAGTAATTATTTTGTCCATGGCAGGCCAGGAATTTATTCTTTAAATTCAGGATTTTATCTCTCATATTTATTTCTAGAGCTGAAGTTTAAAAGTGAGTGCCCATTTAATCCAAATAGCTTTCATCATTGTATGACTTCATGAGAATATTTATTTCTCTATTTAAAATCATAGAGCAAAATTTTATATAAGTAACACTATAACTGTAAAATTATTTTTGAGCATTATGACAGTCATAAAGACTAAATCGAGACATGCAAGCAAATGAGAACTTTGGTATGATTTAATGAGAATGAATTTATAAGATTTTTAAATAGGAAATACTTTTCCCTCTTTTTAGGAGGGGAAATTTTTATAAGGGTACAACATCATTAATTTAAAAAGTCAGAACTTGAAAATGGATTGAATTAAATCATTAAAGATTAAATATTTCAGTTGAAATGCAATAAAAGAAAGGCACATATTCCAAAATAAAAAGTAAATCAGGTGAGTCCAGGATACATATGGAAATTGATGGAACCAGATTGAGCAAATGAAGTAGAAAAGATTCTTCACTTAATAAAGACAGGCAACTCTGTCAGTTCTCCCTCACTTTTTAAGGCTAAATGAACAGTATGGACTGAACTGAGCATAGATACATTTAAGTAGAGCTCTTGTTTAGAGAAAATTGAAGGCAGAGAGATGATGGTCACTTGACATCATATTCATCAAACAGCCAAATATTACCTAATGAATGATCCCTAATAGAAAAAAATTACTTCTTTTAAAATTTAAATTAGTTAATGAAAAAAATCCCTACCCCTACCCATAACTCAGTTAGCATATATGGAAATCCATTTCAAAGTATGAAGATAACTAAAAATTTAAGCAGTTTTATAACATAGATGTATTATTAATAGAGATACTGCAATATTCTTTAGTATTTTAGCTCTTTTCCATATTCCTCCTAGAATCTTTCTCAAAAGAACTATTTTCTGAATATACCTAACACAAAGCTTAAGGTGTTCACTTTACCCATCCAAATTAAAGGAAACATTTGTTTTTCCAATAACAAGGTACCCATAATCCTCCTGCTTGTTTATAGTGGTTATGCTGTTTAAGCCTTTTAGTGTGAGTGTATATAAATACATGTGTTTACACTTAAACAGAGTTGAGAATCAAATACTGCATTTCCCAGGAGGTGAAAAGGTTGGTGGAGGAAACTAATGAGATGGCCCATAGGGAAATGACAGTAGAGTAGGAACTCTCAATCAGTAAAGATGAGATATGCTGCAAAAAATAATGGACTACAAGAAATTTAAAAACTTCTCCACAACAAAAGAAATCATCTCTAAATTGAAGAGGCTGCCCAGAGAATGGGAGAAAATCTTTGTTAGCTATACATCTGACAAGAGTTTAAAAACCAGAATATATCAGGAGCTCCAAAAGTAAACTCCTAAAAAGGAATAACCCAATGAAGAAATGGGCAAATGAACTGAACAGAGCTTTTTCAAAGGAAGAAGTCCAAATAGCCAGAAAACACATGAAGAAATGTTCACCATCCTTGGCCATAAAGGAAATACAAATCAAAACCACATTAAGATTCCACCTCATTTCTAACAGGATGACTTCCATTAAGAATACAAAAACAACAAATGTTGGTGAGGAGGCGGGAAAAAGGAACCCTCCTACACTGCTGATGGGAATGTAAATTAGTACAACCATTAGAGAGAAAACAGTATGAAGGTTCCTCAAGAAACTAAAAATAGGACTGTTGTATGATCCAGCAATATCACTCCAAGGAATACACCTAAAGGAATGTAAGTCAGGTTATAATATAGGCACCTGCACACCCATGTTTATTGCAGCATTATTCACAATAGCTAAGCTATGGAAACAGCAAGACACCCCACTACTGATGAATGGCTTAAGGAAATGTGGTATTTATATACAATAGAATTTTATTCAGTCATAAAGAAGAATGAAATTTTTTCATTTTCAGGTAAACGGTTGTAACTGGGGAACATCGTCTTAAGTGAAGTTAGCCAGGTTCAGAAAGCCAAAGGCTGCATGTTTTCTCTCATATGTGGAATATAGACCTAATACAAATACAAGAAATATTATGAAAAACAGGCCATGCTAAGGGGCGGTCACATGCAAGAGAAGGAGGGTGAAAGAAGGAAGTTTAGAAGGTGAATATGGTTGATGTACTCTATATACAAAAGTGAAGATAGAATTTTTAAACCTGTTGAAATCACCATAAGAAGGACATTAAGTTAGAAGGAAGTAAAATAGAGGAGTTGAACTAATTTGGGTTATAATACATATATCCATGGAAATGTCCCAAGGAAACTCCCTGTATAGCTATCTTAAACATACAAAAATGTCATTTTTTTTCTTTTACAAAATCAGGGAAATGAAGGGCAAGACATGTCCTGTCTGGGGAGTGGTACCAGTGGGAGGGGGAAAGATGTGGGAGGGTGAATATGGTACAAATACTGTGTATACATGCATGTAAATAGAAATGAGACTTGTTGAAACTATTCCAGAAATGGAAGGAGGGAGGATAAATGAAAATGATATGTGTGTGGGGGGGGTGAATTCAATATGATATATTGTAAGAAATTTTATAAATGCCACAGAGTATGGCCAGCACAATAAACATTCTAGATGTTACCTTCTTTTACTTCTTTATTTCTCCTTATACCATTTTGTCAGATTTTGACAGAAAGATGAGAAATAATTATTTTTTTCTCCACCTGCCTAAGGTTAAGAGAGTTAAAACAACTTAAATTTCATTATATTCTGTATCTAATAAAACACTACATCTGCATATAAATCAATATTAATATATTATTTAGCTTTAGAATTTATAATTTTGAGTGATATTTTGAAAAAAAGTGATTCATTTATTGAACAAGTATCTACCACTGCTCAATTATTGGAGTGAAGATATGTAAGTGTGGAGATTTCCTTCACTTCTCCGCAAGTCAGTTACTTCAGCAATGATAAACATACATATTTGATGGATCTTCAGATTCATTAAACCTCTGTTAATCTCTCTCATTAAGAAATATGCCACAGTTTGCAAATGATAGTGAGAAATTTTAAAAAAGTAAAAATAAACTCAATTTATTATGGGTCTAAATTACTTGCCAAGGTTTCTTGTGTGAAAACAATGTTTCATGTGTGTAAATCTTATAATTTGTTTGATAAGGACCAAATACTGATCTTTAAAGTCATATTAAAACAAATTAACATGATATTTATGCAGAAAATATATCTCTTTTCCTATCAATTCCATCAAATTTTTTCCTTCTCATTATGAAAAAATAAACATATTGCTTCTTTTGGTGGTACTGGAGTTTGAACTCAGGGCCTCACAATTGCTAGGCAGGAGTACTATCACTTGAGCCATTTCACCAGCCCTTTTTTGTGTTGAGTATTTTCTAGATAGGGTCTCCCAAACTATTTGCCGGGGCTGCCCTTAAACTGCAATCCTCCTACTCTCTGTCTTTTGAGTAGCCAGGATAACAAGTGTAAGCCTCCAGTGCCTGGCATTAATATATAACTTTTTAATGTGGTAACAAATGATGGAAATGATTTATTCCTTTATGAACTCTTACTTCTATTAGAGTAACAGCAATATTTAAAATACAGAAAGTGAGATATTATTAGGAAAACAAACTCAGACTATTATTTCTCAGGTGCTAGGATATTTGTATTAGTCAGCTTTTTATCACTGTGACAAAACACGTGAGGGAAACAAGAGGAAGGATTTATTTTGACTTAGTTTCACAAGATTTAAAAGTTTCAGTACATGGTTAGTCCAACTGCTTTTAGGCCTGTGATAAGACAGTACATTATTGCAGATGGGCCTGTGGAAGAAAATTGACCTGATGGCAACCAGGAAGCACAGACAGACAGAAAGAGAGAGGAAGGGACAAGGGAAATTCTTCACAGGCATGCCCCACTGAGCTATTTCTTCTCCCTACACCCTACCTCCTAGTTTCTACTATATCCAAGTAATGCCTTCAAATTATAACTCTATCAATGAATTAATCCTTTGATTAGGTCATTGTGCTCATGATGCAATCATTTCTTAATAGTACCACCAGTTCAAGCACCAATTCTTCAACATTTTAACCTTTGGGGGCATTTTTATATCCAAGCCATAACAATGTTTAAGTCATCGAAACACTAGCCAATATTAGTAATTACTGATAATTATGAAAATCTCTACAAGTGACGATTACCTAAGTATTGCAACCAAAAGCTCTTGACACATTTTTATAAACTGGGCCTTACTAACATAGACACAAGTGGGCTGCTTGCTATTTTGTCTGTGATCCTCCAAGAATAACCATGTTCCTTTTACCATGGAGTGGAATAAAAAATATTTATAACAAATCTTTAACCTATTGTTGCTTTACCCATTCTTCTATATTTATCTGGGGCTGAAAATGGCGTAATTGCACACACACACACACACACACACACACACACACACACATTCTGTGATTTCAGAGCACTACAAAATTAAAGCTGATTTATTTAGCATAGCTCCTTTCTGGACTATTTCCTTCCTTGCTTCCTCCAATAGCAGAAGTAATTGTAAGTTCAGTATATTTTATCACTTGACTTCATCAAAATGTTACTTAAAAGATATATGTGGTTTAAGTCTTTCTGCAACTGTCTCAAGGCCTTTGTGCAGACTCTGTTACAACTGTGCTTTTTTTCCCATGCTATCTGGGACAGAAGAAGCGTGTAGGTAACCATAGGTAAGCTAACCAAGAACTTCAATAACTCCCACAGGAAGAGCCTATAGGGAGTTTATATTTTTGGCCATAAATCTAGGGCTTTCATTTTAAGTTTCAGGGTGCGTCATGCAGTTGAGTACTGATTGAATGGGGGGGCACTGGAGGCTCTAGGGATCAAGCTGTGATATTTTTCCGAGCCTGAAGGCTGCTCACAGTTATTACTGCACAGTCCTTGCTGACTGCTACTTCAGGGAAACACAGGGAGAAGGGGGCTGTGCTTCCGAATGTGGGTGGTCGAATAAACTCTTTTAGCAGCAGCAGTTGGTCTATTTAGGCTGAAAAAGAGACCACCAGCAGCCCCCAAAGTGCTAAAAAAAATTGCAATCAATTTAAAAAATATATATTATATTACATAAAAGACTAAGAGCAAGTCTGAGCATTGCTTCACAGTATTACCAGCTGCTAAATGATGCAGTCACATGCAGCCAAGCGGGATTTATCCCGTAACCCAGAGACTTTCCAGCTCTCCCACCACTCTACACTTCTCCCGCGGGGGGAGAGAAAAGGAAGTCTAAACAAAACAAAAAATAGCAGCAGAAAGAAAACACTGTCTAGTTTAGAGAAAATGTATCAAAGGGAACCGCTGAAATTTAGTAGTCTTGGTGGTTGTCTCATGGTGGTGAGGAGTTTAAGGTATGTTTTTAATGTAAAGGCCCATTAAGGCCACATAAAGCCTTTAGATTTAGTTAGTGACTAGGGACAAACTTGCGTCTTCAAATTCATTGGTTGCCATTATTGCTCTATAATACTAATGTTAACTAGGTTTTAAAAGATTGTCTCAAAGTTTTAAAAGCCAGACACTGCATCACTCAGCTTATTTCTGCATAATTTTAAGAAACTATTGACTCTTTAATTATTCTAAATTCTAATTTACATACTTGAAAATTTTCTTAATTCTAATTTTTATATTTAAAATTTTTCTAAATTCTAATGTATTTATTTAGGTAATCCAGTCCTCAGTAAAATGTGAGGAACTTTACTGATGAGGTTTGTGAACTTCATTTTTTCTTGATTCTGATCTTAGGAGTCAAGTGTCTAATTCTTTATAATTTTCTTCCATTTGGAGTCACTATATATATATATATATATCATCTTCCACTAGATAACCCTTTGTGTATTTCAAGCTAGTTTTCCAATTCTTGGTCTCCTCATCAGGGGAACCAAACTAATTCCTTCGCACTTACTTGAATTTCTTTTACAATGTGAATCCTGGAATGAAAAGCTTAACTATGATTATTCTGGAAATGAGGCTATTTCTCACTCTCACCTGAATAATGTTGTCCTATTTCAAATTTAATTCACTGCTTCAGAAGTTAAGTTATACAAGGAGCTGAAAACAAAGTAAACTTATTAATCTATTTTCATAGAAATTTCCATTAGAGTAATATCTCCCCCAGCCTGTAGCTCTACAGTATATATATTTTTTTGTTGTTTAGGGTATATCTCTAAAAAATTGACTTTATTTCCTGCAATCTCTTATTCAAGATATTAAATATATCTCTGATAACATGTAAATTTTAGAACACATCTCTGATTTCATACTTAATGTATATACTTCATTTGATAGTCATAAACATTTATTAAGCATCTATTGTGTATGCTAGTAACAAATTTAAATAAATAATACCTATTTCATGCCTCAAAAGACATGAAATTTTTTAAACTCTTTGAGGGAGGGCCAATTCAACACTTTGGCACTCAGCCTCAACATTGTGCCTGGTACAGACCAAGTTGTGATGCTCTGTGAATTAATGAGTGGGTGTTAGAAATGAATCAGGAACATAAACAATGAATATGATATTTTATAGCAAATGCCAATCTAATTGCTATCAAAATTTACAACCGAGGGCACAATTATCAAGTCTATAACTTTTTTCTAGAGCTTTTCCTCTACATTTAATTTACTCTACTCTAATTGAACACTTCCAGCAAATTACATTTAATTCAGCAGACTCACCAGGAAATCAAACACCCTGGTGAATTCAAGATACACTGTATTCAAAATACTCTGATCAAAACAGACTCTTGATATACAAATTTACTACCTATTAGAAATGAAAATTTAATTTTTAAATTTTACCTGAAGACCCTCCTCTCATAGCCAAGCTGGTGAAAGTTTAATAGGATTAAACTGATGAAGAAAGATTTTCATTTTAAAATTATAACTAACACTGAGCTGGAGAATGAATATAGAGCTATTATGAGTGGAAAGGTAAAGTGAAAAATAGAACTGAGAGCAGGGCCGGAAATAGGTCTAAAATATCAGATGTTCATATGGGGGTACAAAAGTCAAGGAATTCTTGAAATCATATTTCCTACTCTGCCGTGGTTTCTGAATTATCATACATTTGACTTATAAATTCTTGGAATTCAAGCACTTTATTGGAGATTAACTCCAAATCATTGCATGAGTGTCTCCATCCATCTACTTCCTTTTTTAGTATAATAATTCAATACTGATTATAGTTTTTGTTATTAAACATCATACAAGAGTTTTTTAGAGTTGGTCTTTAGTATTTTTGTGTCTGTAATACATGTTTTTTGAAGTGGGTAGAGAAATACATCAGATTGCAGACACCCATCCACATTCCTGTGTCTCTGTGAACCAGAATTAAAAACTTCAGGTACATAGTCGGAAGGTAGGTAGGCTACATACCTTAGGAAGTCAGGGAAGGGCTCCAGTAAATGTCTAGATAGCTAGTGGCTAGAGAAAAAATTTTAAAATATCAATCTTTAGGTTTATAAAGGAAACGAAGAGAAAATATTTCTTGGGATAGAACCCAGGGCCACCCAATGGAAGCAGGAGTGGATGGGCTCAATCCCTTGACCATTATAGCTTGGTTTTATTTATTTGTTTTGTTTTGCTTTGTGTTGTTTTAGTTTGTTTTTGGCAAGAGCCACTCACGTGCACCACCCTGCAGACAAAACAACTACTCAGAGATCTAATCACATGCCATCAAGGCTTGCCCTGGCCATGGGACAGAAGCCTATTGTGAACCCCCTTTCTCCCTCCCAATACAGAGCACATTGTTTCCCTGTGAGAATTCAGTTATATTCTGATAGCAATACTTCCTGCAACTTAGGTTTTTCAAGCTGGAGATAGTCTCTCTTCGTTCCAAATATCCCTTTTCGACTGAGTTCAAAAAACACATGTATCTCTCAAAAGAAAACCATCTGTGTTAGAAGCAGGGGAGTAAATGGCAGGTACAGGAGCCAGCAAGCAGGACTATATCCTTAGGCCTACTCAGCCTAACATATATTTGTAAACATGACTCCCCACCAGAGACTTTCGTTAGAAGACATTTGCCCATCTGGGTCCCCCACCCAGAATAAAACATGGGTGCAGGAGCAAGCCAACTGACTAACCATAGCCTTAAACACACTGACCAACCCAGTGGTATATGTATACAAACAAATGACAAGAACTCTTTGTCACACCTCAAAGGAACATCAAACTAGTAAAAACTAGGCAGAAACGGAAGCTCACTGCAGACAAGCCAGAGCTGTCACTGGATCCCCTGTGCAGGGTAAGTTGTGAGCTTCCTGAGTCGGCACACTTGACATAGTGCTGTATGATCCACTATCTGTGATCAGAGATTCCCTTAACCCATACCAAATGCTACTTTACAAATCTGGAGACTGCTGACCCCCCAACACACATGCATCAGAATCCCAGCAGAGTAATCCAATCCCTGGGAATTCCTGTTACTCCACAGGACTTGTCCCAACTCCTTCCAGCCATCACCACCAGTCCAGAGCCTCAACCAGTCATGAAACACCACAACTGGGCAGCCTCAGAGTGGATTTCCAGGCAATCCAAAGCCCAGAGGGGGGAAAAAATCAATTATAAAGATGAATATGGTTGATATACTTTCTATACAAAGAATGAATATAGAATTTTTAAACCTGTTGAAATCACCATAAGAAGGGGATGAAGAGAGAAAGGAGAAAAATGGGGGAAATGAACTAATTTGGGATACAGTACACATATGCATGGAAATGTTATAAAATCCTTATACAGGTATCTTAAACAAACAAAAATATCTCCTTTTCAAAAACGAAGAACATAAAGATAAAACAGGTCCTTATCTGGGGGTTGGCACCAGAGAGAAGGAGGAGGAGGTAACAAAATAGTGAAGGAGGGTAAATATGGTGGAAATATTATATGCTCAGGTATAAAAATGGAAAAATTAGACCCATTGAAACTATTTTAAGAAGGGAAGAGAGATGATAAAGGAGAATAGTGGAGGGAGTGAAGCTTAGATATTTTGTAAGCACTTCTGTGAATGTCACAATATACCCCCACTACAGCAATAATATGATAATTATAAAAAGTTAATTTGGAAGCATAAAAGACCCTGAACAGCCAAAGCAGTCCTGAACAAAAAGCAATGCTGGAGTTATCACAATAACTGACTTCAAGTAATACTACAATGCCTTACTAACAAAACTGCAGGGTACTGGTAAAAAAAAAAAAACAACAGATGTAAACCAACATCTGTAATAAAGAGAATATCCAGGAATAGGCCCATACACAGATACAATAATTAAAATCCTTAAAGATATAGTTATAGATAATGCTTTTCTGAAAAAAATACAACCACTTGGAAAATAAAAACAAGAATTTAAAAAACGGGTTTGTATCATATTAGAAACCTTCTACACAGCAAAGAAAACAATTAACAGAATCAAAAGAAACCCCAGAGAATGGCAGAAAATTTTTGTCATCTCTTCATCTGATAAAACATTAATATCCAAAAGGGCAAATAAACTAATTAATAAATGGGAAAATGAACAGTTTTCAAAAGAAGTACAAAATTAGTACATGTGTACTAATGAACACATGAAAAATGTTGAACACCTTGTTATCAGGGAAATAAAAATCAAAACTACTTTGAGATTTCATCTCACTCCAGTCAGAATGGTTATTATCAGGAAAACAAACAATAACAGATGCTGACAGGATGAAGGAGGAAAAAGGGATTCTTCACACTATTGGTTGGAATGTAAATTAGTGCAACCACTACGGAAATCTGTACCAACATTCCCTTAAAATCTCCATACGATTTTACCATACCATTCTTAGGCATCTAGCCAAAGAAGTGTAAGCCTGTGTACAATTGAAATACATGCAAACCCATGTTCATGACGACAGTATGCACCATAACCAAATATAGTATCAGCCTAGGTACCCATGGACCAATGAATGCATAAAGAGAGTGTGATTTATATCCTCAATGGAGTATTAGTCAACCATACAAAAGAATGAAATTGTGTTGTTTGCACAAAAATGGATGGAATTAAAGATCATCGTATTAAGTAAAATAAGTTAGAATAAGAAAGAAAAATATCACGTTCTATCTCATATGCGGAATCTAGTCCTTTTAAGGAATGAATGACTGGAATTTTGGAGGATGGGTATCAGCACCACAAGAGAGGGCAAAAGGTATAAGGTATAGAGGGCATGAATATGAGGTACATAATATATATGCATCAAAACAGAATGATGAAACCTGATAAAGTGGAATGGGATTAAGAAAGAGTAATGGAGGAAGTAAATTTGATCAAAGTATATTATATAAACATATGGAAATATCACAATGAAACCTCCTTGTGGAAACTAATATATGATAATGAAAAATGTAAGTAAGTACACATTTTTCTTACCCAGAGCAAAAATTAATTTGGCTATTGTATAAAAATTCCTAAATCTAAATAATGATATCATTTTAGAATAAAACAACTTATAAAGATCTTCTGAAATTTTCAAATAGAACTTTGAAGATGTATTTTGTTTTCAAAAGTCACGCTGTTCTGTCAAACCATCTTATTAGGAACCCATTTATCATATAATGATGTAAAATGCTGAGACAGTTTCAAAACTGAATTTGCTTCTTTAGTGCAGAGATTCTTTTAAGTGGTGGATTCCTTCCTCCAATGGAAATTATATATCTAACCCAAGTTAATAAGAACAACAGTAATAATGAAAAGAATGAACATTACAAAGTTCCTGTGGTTGAGTCAGGATGGGATTTGGAAGGAAAATTTCAATGTATACAAAGGAGTAAAGTTCACATTTTTCCCTTATTTTAAAGGAGAGCTCATGATGTTCTTATTGAACACTTAAGTACAAAACATTGGCCAATGAAGTGCTGCTTCCGTATTTACAGTCTGGGGGCTTGTTGACCGTTTTTTGTTCTACTGATCATGAGACTTCATAGGTCACTCAGGTGAAAGTGACCTCTTTACAGATCAGTGTCAGAACACCTAATAAGCATTTTGGTATTCTCCAAAACCACCAAGCAATTCAGTCTTTTTATTGGGTTGACCCCTCAACACACAGAGAATAGATGCATTCAAATGTCAAGTACCTGCTGACAAAGGCCAGCTTAGACACGAGTGGCTACACTTTAAGACCCTTTAAACAGACTTATCCTACCTTCAGATGTGAATGGTCAAGTATTTTTTAATGTGTATTATAAAAACAGCTATTGTAAAAGAAAAAAAATGCCCAACTTTTCAAAATTTACGTTTTGTGTCATTTATTCTAAGTAGTCAAAATTTTTCATAAAGGTAAAATGAAAAGAAAAACATTTTGAATCAATAGCATTTCTCATATTCAAGGTAACTGCAATAATATTGGATAAAATTAACTGAATAACTATTCAATTTTACTCAAAGTTTAGTTTCAGGAAAGAAACATTCATTGTTGCTCTCCATTTGATTCATTACATGATTTTCTAGAAAAATGTAGTGGTAATATATCATTTTGTGAGATTCTCAAGGATTGTGAGAAAAGATTCAAAATTTAAAAGTAATTAGCTGAGTTTAAAGTTGAGATATTTTTTCATGTTTGAAACAGGAAGAAAAATAATAAGCTACAGAAGACTAAAGATGTCTTACTTGCTTTCACACTGTCTATACTATTTTCACTGCTATTTATTTATAATTTGTCCATGAAAATTACTCTGAAATTAGAAAGAAGATAATTTCCTCAAGCTTATCTAACTATTATGCTAGTTAATAATAATATATCCCAATAATCTATTTTGTTTGAGCTTTCATAACCTTTTTAAAAGATAGTTTATTTTCTGTAGTTTAATAGATTTGTTCTTTCTTATTTGATTCTATTGGTCATCATTTGAGTGAATTTGTTGCTATTATTTATTACTTACATGCTCATTAATTTTCCTCATCTGTGTATGCCTCATCTGAAAATTATATAAAATAGTAAAGTAATTTTATTTATGATAAGCTCTAAGAACATAGGTGATGAAAGAAGTTTTGAAATTCCTATCTCTTTCTCATAAAGAAATTCTTCACTACTCGGAAAATATTTAATCTCATTTTAAATTTCAGTTCAATCTTACATAAAGCCCAAAATATCACCACTCTTGTCCTCTTTCTTCTCCCTTCCAATGTTTTCATTGAGTTACTAACCATTAGGAAGTAAGACACATAGGCTACCTCCATATATTAGATTAAAACCTCTTATCAAATTCTTAATGTCTTAATTTTCTTACATTAAACCTGATAATATTTGATAACTTTATAATATTATCACTACATTTCCTGGTAGTGAAAATGTGTTCATTGAAAGGCAAAGTACATTCATTGGCCAACAGATGTATACCTAGGCCATAGGGCTGATTATCCAGTTGGCTTAGATTTTAACTTTATTTTTACCTCCAATTTAGCTGTGTTACTTTAGGTAAATTATATAAACTCACTGTTAGTAAATTAATATAAACAATATATTCTCAACTAAGATTGGCACTTATTTTTGCTAATTTTTTTTAACTCACTTAAAATTAATTGGCTTTGAATTTATTGGTTATCTCAAAAAGTCATCAAAATGGAATCATTGTTTTAGCCCTCCTCCCCCTTTATATTTTACTGTTTCTCAAGTGAAAACTCCTTTAATTCCTATCTAGTCAGTTATTAAATAGTAGGGAAGGGTTTAGATCTGGGTGTTTTCTAAGAAAGAATGAAAGGGAAAAAAGATTGGGAGGCTGGAGAATAGAGTACAATTTTAGACAATTTAGTGACTCCGTTAGGACAAATCAGAAGGTATGAAACTTTTGATAGTAAATATTTTAAGTTTTGCAGACCTTAAGTTTCTATCCCAAGGACACAATTTTGCCCTTGTGATGAGGAAGCAGCCCCTGACAATGTGTAAATGAATGAGCACAGCTATGTTTCCACAAAACTTTATTTACAAAACAGGAGGGTTCAAGATTTATTTGGCCCTCCATGCAAGTTGTAGTTTACTGACCCTTGTAATAGATCACTGAGCGCCACAAAAAGGATTTAAGTCTTTTAATTACTGTTTTTTATCATGGTATTTTGAAAGCCACTTGAGGCTCTTAGGGGCCATTGAAGATGTAAGATTCAAGCAAGTAGCCACAAAGGATAAAGAACTCTGAGAAAGAAATGAAACAGATTCAAATACCCTGGATAAGAATATATCAGATTCTTAAAAAAAAATCAGACATGCACAGAGATTGCCCTGTATTGTTCCTGAGATTTTAAATATGATAGTCATGATAGTTTCATCTTAAATTTTCTTATAAGACTGTAAGCAATTTGACACAACTTTACAAAATGTCATAATTGACCAACCATTGTACTACTGTTTAATAGATTATTGTCATAGCTTTATGTGTCATATGTTAATTAAAGCAATAAGCCAACTCCATATTTTTTGTTCTGCTCCATCTCACTCTTACAACCTGAAATTAGCTTCACATTTCAGTATATAAAATACTCTATCTACCATTAAGGACTGTAAAGAATGTCCACAAAAACAAACTAGCTATATTAGATATGATGAGAAAAATGTTTTGAGACCCTATAGCATTCCTTTCCATGAAGACAACTCAAGTGATTACAACCTGGCCTATTTTTTATCTTCCTGAGTGCAGCAAAAGCATTTACCAAAGTAGTACTACCCTAACACTAATGGAGAAATGCTCACATACCAAATGAAAAAGGGCCAAGGAAGATATTTTGTTCTTTGTGGAAGAGACAAATATGTGAAGCCCAGTTTTTTTTTTTTTTAACCTAAACTACATGTTATCTGTGGTATTATTGCTATTCTCAAGCATTTATTGGATGCCAACAACATTGATACTCAGAGATCCTCACACTGTTGATGAAATATTTTGTTATGGAAAATAACTCCTGCTTAATGGAGGTGGTGTGCAGTGTTCTCCTTGACAAAAAAGAAACAAAAATAAAAAAGGAAGAAAGAATGGCTCAAGATCTCTCATAGCACATTCACTGCTAATGAATATCCCAGGGCAAAAACAAAAGTATAATAGCAGTAAGCTTCCATTTGTTTTATTTTTCCTCTTCGCTCAGTTCATTTAGCCAACTGTTAAAGGACTGCCCATCCCCCTGCTTCCACTCTGTATTTTGTGTATGTTCCAAAGGAACTCTTAAACTTTACTTTCACATATATTTACTTTTCTCAGAGTTTTCTTTTAGGTCAAGAATTTGGCCATATAGGAAGAAAAAAATATGTGATCAATGAGGTTAGCTACCTTATACATGTATGTTTATTGACCCTATCTCAAATTGATGACCACGCTTTCAGTTGAGTATGAAGTTAAAAACACTACTGAAAAAAATATAGTATTTCTAACACAGACTTAAAGATTTACATATTAATAATATTGTTCTATCCATTATGAAGAGCAATGAATATTTTTGATATAGCACAAAGAATATTTACTTATAATTCTTAGGTCAGAAATGATTAGTTCATTACTAAAAGTTATGTTTGCACACATAAGAAACAAAGACCTCCATCTACTAACAACTTATTGTATGCTGTCATAACCTAACACTGACCAAATTGTGTGCTGTAGTCTTTGTTTAAACACACATTGCAAGAATTATTTTTACATGTTTCCTTTAACCATACAACCTTAGCAATATTCAAAATTTACTTTCATTTTTCCCTTTTGACCTTAAAGCTACATTTTAAGATTCTCATCTGTGTGACCCTCTATCAACCCTTCTGTCAGCACCAGACTTGTCACAGAATTCACCAAAGCTGATCTCTTTTCTCTAAGGAGACAGCTGTTCACTTCTTACAATCTTTTGCCCCAAGCACTGACAACTAGAAAACTTGCTTCTAATGTGGTTACAAATCTTGTTCCAGCTGGTGACTCCTTTTCAACAATGAAGGTTACTATGAGCCCCATGGTAGCACTTAGAATTGAAACTCTGCTCTATGGTCCTTTAGGCTCCATATGGTAGCCCTTTAACCCTTATTCTGGGCCCTGCTCTGACCCTCACACATATGCCTACTACAAAGTGTAAGACATGTATGTCCTTGTATAAGTTTATATCTTTGTTCTACTCTCACAATTTCTTTTATGTATACTAAGGTATAAAATAAAATATAATTTCATTTGTGCTAGCATTTAAAAAATTGTAACATTTCTGAGCTGCTTAGTTGTAAAGGGTTTAAATTCTTTGGTGCATAGTTTATTTGGGGATTTAGCGTACCCTGTTTCAGACTGGAAATGTTCAGAAGTTTATTAAATCCCAATTCTCAGTAACACTTTAAGGAATGTGTTTGCTATACCATCTAGCTTATCAACTTATTAACATGCAAGAAAAGTGAGTGTACAACAAATGAAGCATGATAGTACAAATCAAGTTTTAGTACTTTTTCACACTTTGCAATAAAAGATGTTTGCTTCATAAAATATTTAAAGATAATGGGCTTAAAACCAAGTTTCAACTTACATTTTAAGGATTCAATATTTATTTAGAGTAACTTACCTACATTAAAAAAAGTTCAGTTGATTTTCCTCATATTTACTGTCTTCCATTTTCATGGTATAATCCATCAAAATTGAAACTTTTTTCCTTATAATTAATTATATAATTCCATTATAATTAATTTTTTACTAAATGATACAAATATTATTTATACCTACCAGATTTTTTTATATAGGTGCCAGAATCAAACTAGTTGCAATGGATTCTAATGTATATTTCTTTGGAAATTAAGATAATTGTAAAGTATCAATTGAAAGAGCTAGCAGAAGACACGAAAGATGTGCCACATGTAACTGGAACTGAGAAAAGAGTTTTTTCTTACATATATATATTTAAAATAGAAATAAATGGGACTGGAAGCAAGATAAGCAAAGCTCAGAAAGATAATACTGCATGTTTTCTTTCATATTTGGAAGCTAGATCTAAAGGAACATGCACATAAATAGGGGACAACTTAGGAAGAGTAAACCGGCAAGAGGTGGGAGCCAGGAAAAGGCAGGGTATGGGGTAAGTATGTGACCGAACTTCACTGCATGCATGTATGAAAAGATCATAATGAAACCCACTTAAAAATTGTGAAAATATTTTTAAAAAGGGGAAATAGTAACAGTATTAAGGAGGTGAACCTGATCAAAATATACTATATGCATGCTTGGAAATATCACAAAGAAACCCCTCACTTTGTAAAATTAATGTGTGCTACCAAACGTGGAAAAATGCTCTAAAGTACAAATTAACACAAATAAAAATAATTTATTCTACATGAATGAACAACGTTTCTATTTATCAGGCAAATAATTTTTTGGAATTTGAAATGTTATTTAAGCCTAATCATGCATTGTTTTTTTGATATGAAAAGACTATAGCATTTAGGTATATATATATATATATATATATACATATCTAGAAAATATCATATTAATTTTATTTTTACCTCAATGAGTATGTTGAAAAAATAATGAAAATGAATTATCATTCTCAAAAAATTTGAAGTAAAACAAATTAATTAAAAATTTTACCTACTTAAGTAATGAAAATAAGGAAAAATAGTAGATGGAGAAAATAAGTAGCCTATAGCACACTGTGCTTCAGCAAAATAATTTGTGGTAATCAGTAGAAATTTTCTGTTTGTGTATGCCTATTCCTTTCATAATCCTATAGCTAGAAATCTTACAAGTTCTACTATGGATGAAAAAAAAAGCTGTATAAAGTGTGTTTAAGAAAGGTATTGCTTTCAGTGTATGTATAAACATGTTAGTACTTCTTTGACACAGTATGACTTGAGCAAGTATTTCACCCCACTGACAGGGAAGTAATGAGGAAATAAAAAGGACCGTGTCAGAGCCAAGTTCATTCAGACACTGCAGAATTAACAATGATTTTGAAAATGTGTGCTACTGTTAATTAATAATGAAAATCGCTTAAAGAATCCCGCTACTGTGAAGGATATTGGCAAAACTACTCATTACTTACAGAACTTGCTTAAGGGATTTTTTTTTCCTTTGTGGAGATAGAACTTAAGGTAGATTAATAGCTATTTGGAATAGAGATCTACGCTTTCCCGTCTAATGTTTAATGATATCAGAAAAATTCTGATTTTTGGACTGAACTCTAATTCTGAGCCATGAGTTAAATTGTTCCAATAGAAAATTAGGAACAGACTGTGTTCCTGAACTAACACTTACTTGTTGACATCTGATGTGTTTGTTATTGATTTATTTTGTTTACATTTTATATCACTTGAATTTGCAAATGCTTGATATGTCAGTGAATTTTGAAATTATTGGTCCCATGGAATGAAGTTCTAAAATGCAAATTATAGAACAGTTATCATAATTGTGAAGATGCTCATGTTGCAATAACATTTTGGCATTTAACTCCACTGTAAATACATATAGACATATGCATATATTTATGTATATGTATATTCACAGACATGCTTATGAAGCCATATTTGTCTATGTATACTAAGGAATATATATTTGAATCTACATGTACACATTTATGTAATTATGGATATTTAAGTTATGTAAATCTTTTAGATACTAAAAAAAAAAAACTTAGGCTGACAAGTGCTGCAAATAATCCGAGGGCAAGAGTATGTTGCAATATTGCATCTAATATACCTAATTAACATATACAGAGAGATGAAATTTCATGTTGTTTATACTCTTTTTTAATAAAGAAGTAACACCTGAAGGGATTGGGGATATAGCTCAGTGATAAAGTGCTTACCCAACACCACACACACACACACACACACACACACACACACACACACACAAAAATTATATGAAATAATATGTGACCTGGCTGGAAACTTAGAAAAACATGAATAAGAATTTTAAATAGCAAAAAATGCTAAAACTAAACAAAAATAACCATTTTTATTATATTGCTCAAGTCAATTCTGAAAGTACATGAAATAGTTATGAAAATTTGAGAAACTTTAAAACATGGAACTTTTCTGATTTTATCTTAAAGTTTTATTGTGAGCATGTTCCTGTGTATTTAAATATATTTCAAAAAAATTTTTGTTCCAAAAACATTTTTAACAGACTATTTTTCTGTATCTGATTATTGTTTGAATAAATTCTTAAAATTGGGTTTTTTAAATTATAGGGACAAGAGATACACTTTCAGGCTCTTAAATTTTTATCATCAAATTTCCCCCAGGGAAAAGTCATACCCCAGGCCAACAGAAAGAATAGAATTTCTCCTTCTGAGTGTTTAGCCATCTCACAGGCAGAAAATGGTTAATTTATGTTTCATTTCACATTTATTTGTCACCAGTAACAATTGATATTGGTCTGTATGTTACTGCTATTTGTATTTCTCTTCTGTTACATACTCTTTACCTACTCTGTACCAGGATCAGAGGTTTCTATGCAACATGTACAAGTTTGTTTTCATTTGTGTTAAGATATTGATATCATTGTCCTGTGCTTTTTTCTTATGTTTGTAAAAGTGAAAAGACTACATAAAAACAAAACTGTATATATTTATAAGGTAGTATGGTATTTCAGAATATGTATACATTGTATAATTTTTAAAAAGGTTAAACATAGTTATCTCCAGACAATTTATTATTTATTTATGGTAAAACCATTCACAATCCTCACTTCTAGGTCTTTGAAGTACACATCATCTTATCCTTATTTATGGTCACCCTACTGAGCAATAGGAAACAAAAGCAAAAGTAGATAAATGAGATTTCTTTTCTTTTATAATTAAAAAATGTTCTTTCTCAATTCAAAGAAAGAAAAATATCCAATCAATCCCTTTTGGCTTTTTGAGATGAGTGTGTGCTGATTATAGACAGATTCATAGAGAATTAATACACATTAACTTTTTGTGTTGCAGATTATATTTTTCAAATGATCAACAGGATTTTTTAAAATATCATTAATAACAACTTTTCTCATATTAAATTTTATCATAATCCTATTATTTTTATGAAGTTGCTTTAAAATTTTTAAATATCTATTCACTTAATTTTATTGACATTTGCTTTTTTAATACATGTGAACTCATAGATAAAACAAATTAACTTTAATGTTTTAATTTCTCATATATAAATTATTAAATATATAATCTCACTCTAAAATATTTCTTTGAAGAAAAACATTCTTTAAAAAAATGGCCAGCTGGGTACCAATGGCTCACGCCTGTAATCCTAGCTGATCTCCTAGCAGAGATCAGGAAGATTACAGTTTGAAGCCAGCCCAGGAGAATAGTTCATGAGACCCTATCTCGAAAATATCTAACACAAAAAGGGCTGATGGAGTGGGTCAAGATGAAGGCCCTGAGTTCAAGCCCCAGTACCAAAAAAACAAAAAAAAACAAAACAAAAAAACCCAAATGGCCAGATGTGGCTGTACACATTTGTAATTCTAGCATTCAAGAGGCAGAAGCAGAAACATCACAAGTTCAGCCTGAGCTACATTGGATGACTCTGTCACACACACACATTTTTCTCTCTCCAACAATTTCTGTTTGAAACAGCTCACTAGACAAGAGCTCACAGTTACTAGGTATCAGTAGCTGACATAATTTTCTGGCACTACACTGTAAATGGTGCTAAGGTTGCATTCTGTCCACATTCATTTAGGCAGCTTTCAATGATCATTTTGTGAACCAATGATAGCAAGTTTAGCTCGCTCACAATTAACGCGTATTCTATGTTTGATGAACAAATAAAGCACATCCATAAGCTTACGTAATTGTTGTGACTTGAATGGATCTGGATCCCCTTGCTGCTGAACACAGGCTATTTGAATAAGAACAGAGCTTGCAGCAGGCCACTTGTATGTCCCCTTTTTAGACTTCGAAGAGGAGGACACCTAAGTTCTCATTTCTTCTGATTATCACTCAAACCCTTGTTTTGTACTTTTAATTTCTCTTGATGAGATTTTTTTGGGTTTTTGTTTGTTTTTATTTCTTTGGTACTGAGGCTTCTTCAACCCAGCGTCTTTCACTTCCTAGGTAGGTGCTTTACCAATTGAACCCAATCTCTAGCTCTTTTAACTTTAGTTATTTTTCAGATAGAGTCTAAGCTTTTTGCCTGAGCCACCCTAGATTGTGATCCCCTTATCTACACTTCCTGTATAGCTGGGAATTAAAGGCCTGTATCACTACATGAAGCTTGTTCTTTGAGATAGGGTCTTGCTAACATTTTTGCCTTAGCTGACCTGTAACCGTGATTCTCCTATTTTCTGTCTCCCAAGTAGCTGGGATTACACATGTGAGCCACCATACCGGGCCTAGATGAGGTGGTTCTGGAGATTAGTTATTTCCCGTTTTCACCTTTTGAATTCAGATAGTCATAAGTTATTCAATATACCTGTGAGTTATTATCCCATTTGTATGTAGACATATCAAGGCAACAAAATCTCCAAATATTTAAAGCTACTGCATAATTTTACTAAGGATTATGTAGGACTTCAGTGGTCTAGTTGAGTAAATTTGATCTGCATGGAAGAATTCTGTGACATCTTAGAAATGAATGAATTATAAAACTTAGAATATTACTGTATTTTGATGAGTAAGAGAGGATATTAAAAAAGGAAAATTCTAAAATGGTTACCGTGAAGAAGGAAGTTCCTATGTGGAGGAACTAACAAACTTGACCTGTCCGCTCCTTTAAACCCAATTCTGGATGGAATCTTTCCCCAGACATTCTTCTGACTTCTCTTTTACTCTGTCTCCAAAACCACCTACCAGCACCCCTGGCTTTGCTCCTTCTCCTTAAACTACTCGTTCTCTAGATCCTCTTCCTTTCTCTTCACCAACCTTTCCCGCATGCGCTACTGGTGTTCAATAGCCACTCACAGTGTTTTATTACATAGTTGCAGACTATGACCAGCTTTACTGGCTTTATGTTGTAGCCCTTTGTCGAGATTTTCTCTATCCAGTTAAAAGGTTTCCTAATTCTCACAAGTGAAGACAAAGTTTCACTGGAGAATTTAGTATATCCTTTGGGAAAGTGGCTCCAGAAATATCCTCTTAGGAGCAGAAGATGCTACAACTTTGTTGGAAAAATCATGAGGAATTGAGTACCAGTGTGTTATCAAACATATGGATCAAACTTTTGTCAAAGAGGCATATGAAAAGAATATAAAATAGAATAATACCTCTCAAGAGCCATTCTTCTCTTTCCTACAAAAACTGACTTGTCAAAAATCCAGTCTTACATACAAAGGTAAAATCCTGAATGTGTCCCGATGTTAGGGACCATTTTACCTACACTTTCAGAAAGTATTCTGGTTCAGTCAGGAAGCAGATATGACTGCTGTCCTATTTACCCTTGTATTGATTGTCTGAGATCTGAGATGGCAGACTTAATTAGAAATACAAATTTTAGACAGTAGACTTCTTTACCTTTCTTAAAGAAAGTTCAATTCAAAACCAAACATGAACCAAGCTAATAATGGCCCAGATTAAGCCATTTCATAAATATAAGAACAAAGACATATCTAAGACTTATTTTCAGAAAGTAAAACAAAACAAATGAACAACATCAACAAAATACATACCTGTCAATACAAGAATAAGTACCCTGCCTTAGTTTGGAAGATAAAATCTAAAAGACAAAAAAAATCTTTGAGAAATGATACAGATGTTTGATCAAAACTACCCATCACAAAATAAGAGGTTTCTACACAACTACTATAACAGAATGCTTCCTTTCTACTTGATGCTGTGGTTGCTAAGCCCTGTCAAGTAACCACAGATAGAAGAGGCAATGTCAGTAAAGATAGTAGTTAATTTTTGGTTCCTCGTTGATTTTGGTATTTGGAAACAACACAGATTCTTTCCTGGAAATGGTGTTATGGGCAAATGTGGCTATATCAAAACCCAATTGTTTTGATTCTTAGTTACAGTAACAGCTAAGGAATAAGTTATTATTACAGCTGATAAGGAATAGGTTATTATTAAGACTGAAACAAATGCCCCAAAAGCTGATTCAAGCATTAAAGAACAATGCTGTAGCATTGCTAAATGAGCTGCCTTATAAAAACATCTAGACTGTCCAGCAAGTTCAAAAATGAAAGTCAAAACTGAATCTTGACTGTTGTCACCAAAGTCTTGACTTAATGCCAGTTTAAGGAATTTAATTCTGGGGCAGAGGAAGATAACTTTGATAAAAATCACATTCTTTGTTTTACCCAAAAGATCTCTGGTGGCACTAAGACAGTTTGTTCAAATAGGTTGAAACAGAGCAAATTAAAAATGTTATGTGCCATAATTCACTGTGGATGGAAAAACCTCATAATTGACCTAAATGGGTTTTACGAGAGAAATTTCAATGAAATTGCCCCTCAAAGTCTATTTGTATTTCAAATTCCCATCCCTAAGAAAATTTAGAATTGAAATACACACATATGTTAATTTTTTGGCTTATTTGACTATCAACTAATGACACTTATCCCAGGTCCTCCACATAGTTACTAATATGATAATCCTATCTGCTTGTTTTCTCAATTCCCAGAAGCCTTTCTTGCTCCTCTGCCCTTTCTCTTACTCTCTAACAATAAAACAAAGAGTAGAAGAAAAATGTTAGACCTCACATTTTCTTCTTGAGGAAGGACAACAATGGGAGTGGCCATTTCACTAGAAAACTAAGGAACTGGGTAACCCTGAAGGTTCGCCGACTTTACCATCCCCAGATCTAAATAAACAGAATGAACAACTTGTTAAAATGAGTAATTTCAAAATCATCTGAGAAACTTTAGCCCAAGAAAGGCTTTGCCATTAGATGTCGTGGCCATTAGGCCCACCCCAATAGGAATTTATAAACTATCTCTACTGGAGCTGAGCTGTGGATAGCCCAAGTATCTAGGAACCCAATTCCCCTTCTTGGTATAGCTGCTTAACAAATCAAACATTGTAAAAACAATGTGCTTCCTCAAGCTCATTGTTAGGGTTCAGGTGGCTTTTGCCAAAGATAAATTTCATGTGATCTAATTTACTTGGGACAGTCCTTGCTGGCATTTGCTATACTCCCCCTTAAAAAGGAATTAAGTCCTTTTCAGCCAGATGATCTGACTACAGAAAAGGACACTAACATAAAATTACTCTTGAGCTCCATTAGACATTATGTCTCATTAGAACATAAAAGGGAAATTATTGGGTACTGTTTACCACAAATACTACAGTAAAGATATAGAAAATTGACAAACTCCACATACACAGAACTTTCTCTCTCAAAAACATAAAAGGAAATTTCTAATTATGACCCAATGCAAAAACCTTAACCAAGACCTTTTAAAAATTAATTGTGGTAAAATTCATATAAAATTTAACCATCTATTGCTTTGCAACCGATTTCCAGAACATTTTCTTCTTGAAAAACTGAAATTCTGTTTGCATCAGAAAACACTTCCTTATTTCTCTTTCCAGTTTATCTCCTTCAAATCACAGATCTTTGTGTTTCTACCGGCTGACTACTTTAGCTATCTCACACAAGTAAAATCGAACAGTAAAGCAATAGTTATCTTTTTGTGAATAGCTTATTTCATATGGTATAAATCCTTGAGGCTCACCCAAGTAATATGTCTGAATTTCCTTCCTTTGCAATACTATTTCCCTTGTTATAATATTGCTTTGTAATAATATTCTATTCTATGTACATGCCACATTTTGTTTATTCATTCATCTATCAAAGAGTGAGGATGTCAACTAACACTGTCTCAAGAAAAACATGCCAAACGTTCACAGACTGAGAAATATCCTGATAGCTTTAGTACTTAGTATAATGCTTAATTCATAATATTACTATTTGTTGAATGAACTGATATGACAATGACTCAGTATTAGATCTAGACTTACCAAGTATCCTATTTGTTCATTATCATTTTTCTCCGAGATGCTAGAAGTATCAAACTAAACATTATCCTGGACCCAATCCTCCTAAGTATGCCTCCCTTTTGTTTTTCTTCCCTGTGCCTACTACCACTTAGTTTGAAGCTGTATTATTTCTCATAGGAACCAGCTGAATCAAGACCTACCTGTGATTCTTGTCTCTAGTGTCTCCTGTCTGTGATCCATCATTCACATTGTCGTGATTTTCCAGAAACAGAAATCTAAGGACAGCATTCCCATCTAAAATACCCTCCAAATCTTCACAGGTAACAGTTGAAGACCAACTTTATGATGAAACTAAAATCTGCTCCTATCTGCTGTCTGAAATATCTCTAGCACCTTTCATCTGCTCCCTTCCTTTCTATGTACAATATATGTCAACCACACCCAGATTATGCTCCATTGCCTGAAAGTATCACACTATCTCATCCATACTTCTATGACCTTAAAGACTGCTCTCCCTGCCTGAAAAGCCCTTTTCCCATTGTCCCCTTTCTCTTTCTTTCCACTCTGGCCCTGTCCCTATCTGCTGGATTCATCTTGGTCCAAATCACCTCAGCTTCCTTCTCACTCCCACAGTCCTAAAACAAATGAGTGAGGCTTGAACTGCAGCAATGATTTAGTGAACTATTAATACTTAACTCTGGATTTCAGTGAAATTTAAGGCTGAAAAGACCCTGGTAGGTCATCTAAACCATTTCTCTTCTTCATCAAAGACTGCACCTTCACAGCCAACTAAAATAAATATATAAATAAATTATACAACTTAAAGGAACATGTACATTTTGTAAACCACTCTCCAGAACCCTTAATGATGTGTAATGAACCTGCTTGTTAAATTATTGTTTAAATTCCATAAATTTTCCATCCTGAGATTTAAACTGATTTCCTCCTTTTAATTCATGGAGAAGCAGGAGATGGGCACCATATATTTTTGACTTAAGAATTTAAATAACTTCTAAGTTCTTGCCTCCAACTTGAATAATTCCAGATCTTTTCACCTTTTCTTGTAGGTCTTACTTTACAACCAATTCATTATCTTTGTGGCTGTCCTCTGAACCCTCTTCAAGTTTTCACATTCCTCTAAAGATTGGGAGTCTGTGATGGGCTGCAGGATTCCAGGAAAGATTTGATAAGTTGTCTGCTCATTAGGAAATTACCTCACAGTTTTTACATACTACTTCCTTTATTTTGTCCCACAGCCTTAACTGTGCCTTTTCCAATGTGATCTCCACCCTGTCAATTTCTGTACACTTGGTTGCTTTCTGCACCCTGATTTTTTTTCATTGCCCCCAAATATAATCAATTAATTATTCCTCCTTTTGTTTCCAATCTCTTCAACTGTTCTAACACTAAAACATGTAATCATTAATCTTTGCCTTGCCTTGTGAAATACTCATTTTCATCAGTAGGTTACAAAAAGGGGAATGAAAACCTAAGTCATTTGCTGATTGATTTGTAGGAAAATGCCACAAACTTACCCCAGAATCTACATTTCTACACAATTATTTAGGCATCCAGAAAAACAAAAATCTACTTGGAAGCAATTTTGAGAGGGAAAAAAATTTTAAAAATCAACTTTTTATTCTTTAAATTATAAAATTCCAGCAAAGGAGGAAACAGGATTTGGATTGCTGGTTGCCCTGAAAACAAAACTAAGTAGAGAGATAAGTGAGGGGAGAGCCAACAGACTGAACGTTTCTGTCTGCAAAAGGAATTACTAAATGGCTGAAGGAAAGCTCTGCTCCAGACCTTATTAGCAGAAGGAAGCAAAAGTGATGCCTTCAGTTGATAAGATAAGCAGAAGCTTACAAGGATAGCTGATAACCAGGACAGTTCTAAAATTCCCTGAAGTTTCTGCGTTTGTGTATGTGTGTGTGTGCATGTGTGTGTGTGTGTGTGCAAGTATGTTTGAAGCTAAAAACTGAATTAATATTACATTAAAATAAGATAAGCATTTTATAAATTTTGCTAGTTAATAAGGTAGGTAATTCACTTTTTTCTTCAATTATATTTTTAATAATATCATCATACAGATGGTAGCAATTGTTTAATTCAACTGTTTGAAGTTATATATTATATGAAAATTTACTAGATTAAAACAATAATATAATGTCTGCAACACTAATTGGTCACCCTTGAAGTTAACCTAAATCTTGGAAGTATGCTACCAACTCAGCCTTGAATTTCCTCTCTTGAACAGCAGAAATGCTGGCTTTGAATTTCAGAGCAAAACGATAAATCTTTAAATTCCAATAAGTTCAAAATATATTTCCTGAACAGCTATTAAATGAAAGAGGAGCAGAAATTACCAGAAATTCTTTAATTTCATCAATTTAACATTGGATGGCAGAAACCACAAAGGGAACAGATGCAGCTCTTTTGTTCTGCTGATACTGACAGATTACATTCATATTTCAGAAGGTTATAGGTTAAAAAATGGTGCTGCAGTTTTGTGATGCATCTCTGTTTGCTATTAACAAATGCCACAGTCAACATTTTTAAGTCATTATAGCATCTTCAGGTCTTTGTGGATCTTCAAATAGTGTGTAGTGACACTGATTCGTCAACAAGTTCTCTTGGCAATTAACTTTTACTCTCTGTCTTCAGAATTTAATTGATCAGTTTCCCAGAACTTTATAAGTCAAGTACTGGCAGTCATATTGAGATCCAAACACAGTCTTTAACACTGAAATTCCATTTTTTAATTCCATGCATTTACTATGTGTGGTTTCTACTATAAAAGTTTGTCTTGACATCTGGTATTACGGATTCTTGATTAAATAACCATGATTCATTTCTTCTATATTCTTTTCAAATCCTTGGGTTTAGCAACCTTAGTTCTAGACCTATTTATCATGGATACCAAGTTGTGATTTCTTAAAAGTGTGACAAAAGTTGTCCTATAATTTTTCTTCTTAATCACAAAAGCAAGAAAATCTAAAACTATTCCGTTGGTTTCTTCTTATTTCCAAACAATTTGTGTCTTCTTGTTCCAATAAGTGGTTATTATACCTGGACAATTTATTGTGTATTTTTAATTCTTTGGTTAAAAAACATACCTATAAACTGGTGTATATTTTTTATTTTATTTTTTATGGATAAGTTAAAATTTTATTTATTTTGATTAGCATTTAATGGATGTAATATTGGATATTTACAAAAGTGCTTACAGTGTATCTTAGTTAGATTCACCCCTCCATCAGTCTCCTTTATTCCTCCCTTTTTCATTTTGAATATAAATAAGAAAAAATGTTATAGTTCTGTTGATAGTGTTTTCTTTTTTATTGTTGTGCAAATGGAAAAACTGAACATATTTCCTATACCCAAGTTTTGAGAAACAAAACAAAACAAAAACAAATGGTTTCCCTCTCTCTAAATTTAAGGGAAAGCACTTTAGAACTTATTAGTAACTAAAGGTATATAATTAAACAATAATGGCATAATTGGTTCTTATTGAATTTAAAAATAATTAAAATCTGATGATAACCTGTATTAAAATGATTGTGAAATTGGCACACCTATCTTTTTTTCTCTGCTTTGGCAGCTTCATATATATAAAGAGTTTTGGAAATGCCTTTACACATCCATGTAGACTTTATCCTAAAGAATTTATCACAGATGTTTCCAGCAACGGTGAGTAATTGTGGAAGTTTTCAACATATTGAAACAAATTTCAGAGAATAGTAGAAATTGGTTACATGCTTTAGGCTCAAGAAACACAATGTCGCAAGCACTCATGAGTCATGTACTAAATTGGATGTAGTGGTCATTTATCTATTAGATTACTAAGTATTTTTATTTTCTTCATTTGAGTTACTTAAACTAACATGCAAATACTACTTAATGCATCAATTTTGTACTATAATTACAAGTTTAAGAACCAAAAGTGAAATTCTCCAAGTAATGGTCACCAAAGAAAATTATATCACAGATGTATATTTTAACGGATTAAGCTGAAAAAAAACATAGACTTTCAAACATCTATGTTATTTTTTCTTCTATTTACAAAGAGATGTTATATGTAAGAGAATTATGATTTTTAAATGTTGATAATGACAAATTGGAATTCCTTTTGTCTCCTAATCTTTAAAGGTGACTTTGTTGTCCTTTACGTACAATTAGGCCCCTGATGTTTCCTGGGGAGTATGTCCTTAGAGTTTCTCTTTCATCTCCAAACCACACTGTTTTTCTTAAATGAAAGTTTGATTATACCATTCCTTGGCTAAAACTCATCATTGACTGCCAAACACTTAAGGAAAAGAAATGATACCTAACTGATAACTAATTATTAGATGCCAAATTGATACCTAATTGATACCTAATTATTAGATGCCTAATAGTCTGGCATCTGTATAACATCTCTGTTTTTATCAAATAATTACAATACCACAGCTAAGGCAGTCCTCCAAAAGGACAAATGACTTCATAGTTTTGGTTTTTGCAGTGAAAGTGCCTCTCACTCAATATATCATCTGCCTATTTCACTCCAACCCTTTTGTTAACCCTATTCTTGTGTGCTACCTTCTCAGTAAAGACCCTATGTCCTCAATATTCTCCTATACCTGACAGAGTTTGCTTGATCCTTGATAAGTTGCTACTTCTGTTTTCCAGCATCCAATAGCCATCTACACATGTTTCTTTCCTTAAATAGAATAAGGCTTTTTTACCAAATCTACATATTAGAATTATTTTATTAGTGTATATTAATTATACAAAGTAAAAGGTTTCATTATGATATTTCCATATGGGCATATAATATACTTAGATTATATTCACTCCCTTCTCTACTCTCTCTTGTCCACCTTCCCACTAAACCCCTTAACACTCTCATAACTTTTTTGCAAAAATTTTAAGTGACTTTCATTATAAACTTTGCAAAGGCACACCTCCACACCTCCTTTATTCCAATTCCTATTGAGTCCTCTCCTAAACAATCTCCTTTTTATGTTTGTGTCTCTTTCCTTTACATCTAGTTTTATCATATTAGAGAAGACATGTGATATATGTCTTTTTAAGCCTGGCTTGTTTCCCTTAACCTGTTCCATCCATTTTCCTTCACATGATGTATAACTCCATTGTGTGCATGTGCGTGTGTGTGTGCATCTCTGTGTGTGTATAGTTTTTGTTCATTAATCTGCACTTAGGCTGATTCTGTAACTTGGCTATTGTGAATAGTGCTGCAATTAACAGGGACATGCAGGCATTTCTATAGTATATGACTTACATTACTTCAAGTATATGCCCAAGAATAGTATAGCAATTTTTAATTAAATATCACTGCATAAGTCACACAGAATGTCCTAGCTTCAAGATGGGTAGAATGCTTTATTTTTAAAACTTAGTTACTTGCTCTCTTAGGCCATGAAATAACATAATAAAAGATACTGTTGTTATCTCCCCCTTCTGGCCTGGTAACTCTTACAGGAAAGTTATGTGTTGAAGATATATAGTTATCAAATTATTGTTAATAATTACATAGTTGTTAGTTACTATTTTTCCATTTTAGAAAATGAATTCCAAGTCAGATTTACTTGCAAGTATTTATTTACTTTACCTTCATTATTTCATCTGTTTTGGAGTGGCAATTTATTCAAAATGAAAAAAACCCTGTGATATGCAGAATTTTCAAACATTTACACATAATCCTATAAAATAATTATTTTTCTCCCTCCACATCAGAGTTTATGTAGATGACATAAAGCTGAGAAGACTTATTTCCTGTTAATAGATGTTACTTGACCTTTTAGCTTTAATGCTAGAAAATAAAAGTAGTTTTTAATGTGTCCAGAATTGCCTTTCATTTTGGTTGCAGAGCAAGAAAGCGTCATGTGAAGCCTGAGGCAGGTCTGTCTAGAATTGTGTTTACTGTATTCTTTTCAAACTGCAGCAAAGAATCTTATCGCTTATCAGTGCATAAAGTCTAACAGATTCAGACTCAAATTTCCCCTTCCAGGCAATGTTGGGTTTCACTATTGTTTGCCATAACAAAGGTTTTCATGAATTCTACAGCTTGGATGTCTGTCTTGTTTTCCTTAGCATAACCCTGTAGGCAACCAATCAACATTTTTCAGCTGCTAGAAATTGCTCAAAATATTACTACAAAAGCTATGCTTTAAAATTCCTTGCCTTGCTTTTGACTCTTCTTTTTTTCCATGAAAAAATTTATACCTAGTAGTTTTGATTAGATTGAAAAGAAGAACCAATTAAACACTGTCTGCAGATGATGTGACTGTAAATGAGGTTGCCTGAATTTGGTGAAAGAAAATATGTTCGCAATCCACATTCTTGTTGCAATTTTAAAACTGCATATAGTCCAGAATATAGAAGGACCCATTTTCAGTAGATACAAAACTATTCGGAATTCTTTTTTTTTTTTAAATGTCAGAGCTATGTATGACCACTTTCAGATAATTCAGAGACATTTTACAAATGTATTGACTGAAGAACTAAAGCATTTCTTAGCACCTGGGCAAATAATTTCCATTCTTGTCAAAGGAGAATAAGAGAATCAACAACTCCAATTTTTAGATGCTATTCAGATTAAATAATCTGCTTAGATGGATGTAGTATTTTTATTGACTAAATGCTTACCAATCCATTTAAACATTCTAGATTTCAGCAAGTTCTATGGATTTGCTCTCCTAAGGGTTTTCTGTAATCTGTCGCCTATACACTGGTTCCATTCTACTATCTTAGATGAATGTCTTACAGTTTTTTGCCAAGCATTTAAGTAATCTTTTCACTTCCAAATCATCTCCATATTGTTCTAAGAACTTGCCATATAAATCCCTAATTTGATCATACCATTTTCCTCTTAAAATCCCTTAATGATACTGTATCTCTTACACAATAAAATCTAAACCTTTTAGGATGACATAATATCAGTTTCATGATCTGACTCTGCCAGTGTCTCCAAATTACCTCCCATGATGCCTTCTTAAGACCTATCACACAATAAAACAAATATACCATCTCCAGTCAGTCATATTTACTTATTTTTCTCATGAAAGTATTTTGCTTTTGCTGTTTATCACTTAATCTGAAATGGTCTCCTCTTTTGTTATCCTACCATCAGACTTCTATTCATCTCTTAAGTCTCAATACAAAAGCAATTGCCTATGGGAAGTCTTCATTAGCATTTTTTGACAAGGTCAGGGATATTTTTATTCTTTCTAATGACTGCTACTATACCCTTGGATTTCAGAATGTTGCATCAGATTGCTGGAATTACTAGTCAACAAACATGCACATACATGGAGACACTGCTCTGAATTATAAACTTTTGAGAGTTAGAGATACTTTGGTAAATATAAAGAATTTAATACATCTTTTCATTAGATCAATAGTGAAAGTAACTGTCACACCATAAACAAAACTTAAGAAAACTTTGAAGATGCCTACTCCACACAGCGGGGCACAATATTTTAAACATCTTTTATATAATCATTCATTAAAGAACTACTAATTTAGCATTTGTCACAATAAGTCCTTACAACTAGAAGAACACTAAATACCTCTGTATGGGTAGTAAGGATGAAATGAAATGGAACATGCTATCCTACTTTATTAGATCCACAGTCGTCTTTTTTCCTAAAACTATGAATCCATCTTTGTAAGTGTTTGAGATGTTTTCCACCAAGGTTGAATGAACTGCCATAGATAGACCCTTAAGCCCCTTACCACACACACGCACACACATGCACATACTCATGCACACATCAGAGGTATATGTGGTTTATATTGCTGGGTACTGAAGAAAGAATGGAAAAAAACAGATATAAAAATAAAGAGGGAAAAATCAAAGCCAGAGCAATAAAGAGAAAGGTGAAACTATAGCACTCACTTGAGACTGGGCTAGATAAAGGCTCAGAGCCTGGACTCTAAGGTCTCAGGTTCTAAGAAACATGCAGAATGAGGAGACACAGGCATAAATCTGAATATTGAGGCCATAACTGGGGCCCCATAAATTCAGAACCTTCAAGTGCTCCTTATTTTCAACAACTATAAAAGTTCCCTACCATGGAAAGAAGACTTGGAAAAGCTGGTAGTTTATAAAAGGATTTGGAAAATAAAAATAAGTTGAAAAAATAAAATACAATTTCTTAGAGGAAAAAAGTATATGGGAATGGAACCATTCAAAGAGATAATGACTAAGAATTTTCCAGAAGTGAAAAAAGAAGTCAGTTTTAATTTTAGAAATCAGACATTCCTGAGTCAGATGTGATAAACAAAATCCAATAGAAACACTGTGATTCTGTGGAAGATTAAAAGCAATGAGAAAATCTTAGAGGAAATGGAAAGACAGATTTTCCTCTAAAAAAGTACGATTAAACTTCTATAGTCTTTTACTAAGCAACAATAAGAAGAATGAACTACTGACAATACAGAATTTTCTACATGGATAAGTTCTGTTCTTAAGAGGGTGTGAACAAAGAATCCATACAAATACTAAAAATTTACTATTCTCAGAAATAATTCACAAAATAAAAATTCCAAAGAGGAACCCATTTTAAAGTGCATCCAGGAATCAATCTTATCCATTTGTTTTACTACACCTGTTTATATTATATTAAGTTCATAAAAGCAATCACTTGTCATATGTAGAAAATATGAAAATGTTGAGATTATAACGAAGATGAGGTAAATAATTGACATTTTCTTAATCCCTAAATGTTGGAGAGTGAGAGACATTTTGATTTTGTTTTAAAAATTATCATTTAGTAAATCTGCCTTTTTATTTTATATACCACTTAATGACTTTTAACACATGTAGAGATTCATGTAACTATCACCATAATCTAGACAGATACAAAATAATTTCACTATCAAAAACTCCCATATTTTATTCTGCCTTGGTCACACTATTCCTCTACCCATAAACCTTGTAAACCACTGATATGTTCTGAGTTATAGTTTTTCTTCTCAAGTGTGTTAATAAATGAAATCAGACAGAATATAATTTTTGATTAGCCTGTTTACTTTGGTTAATCCAAGTTGCTGGATGTGTCTGTATTTGATTCTTTGTATTATTATTATTTCACTGGGTGGAAGTGTCACAGTGTGCTTATCCATTCACTTACTGAAGAACATCTTAGTTCCTTCCAGGTTTCCATTGTTATAAATAAAAAAAAACAGCTTTCAGTCTTTGCATACAGATTTTTTGTGTGTTTTCTTTTTTCCACAAGAACAAAACCTAAACCAGGAGTTGGAGTTCTGGGTCACATAAGTGTATCTTTAACTTTGTGTGAAACAGACAAACTCTTTTCCAAAGTGACTATGCTCCCATCAGCAGTGTATGAGAAAAAAATTGTCAGTTTTTTCAACCTTAACTATCGTTGTAATTAGATACTGGTATTCAAGGATGTCTTTACTGTATGGTTCCTTAGAATTTACTTTTCATTATCTGGAGTTTTCATTTTCTTAGCACACAAGCCCCCAAAGTGTTAATTTGTTGGTATAATCAGACATGGAAAATAATCATACCACAAAGTTGAAACAAAGTATTTATTAGTTGTAATCAAGGCATTATGAAGTCTATATAAGTAATGGAAAAGGTAACAGTTTTAGCCTCTTAGATCATATCACAAGACATATATGCAACTATTTCCTTGTCAGGCAAGTGAACTTCTTGTCTCTAGGACTAATGAATGGCAGACTAGACTTAGCCTCCTCCCCATAAAATTATGGGTTATGAGAAAGGAGTTTCAATTCTTTGCTGTATAACTATCTCTTGAATGTATCATACATGTCATAAGAAAACAGGTTCTTGTAGTGTAAAGACCACAGGCATCAGAAAATAGCACACCTGTGTTTGAACTTCTGGTTTATTTAAACTTTACTAAGATAACTCTAGCAGGTGTTATATGTTGAACTGTTTCCCATCCCTCTAGCATCCATTCATACATCAAAATCCTAACTTCTGCTACTTCAGACTATGATCTTATTTGTAGATAAGAGCTTTAAACTGGTATTCAAGTTAAAATAAAATCATTTTGGTGCTGAATGTTATCGATATCCTTAAAGAAGAGGAAAACCGGACATAGTCATGAACAGAGAGAAGATGATGTAAGACACAGACAAGATGACAAGATATCTTATAAACCAAGGATGCAGACTTAGAACAGATCTTTCCATACAGCTCTGAGATGGAGCTAATCCTGTTATTATCTTATGTTAAGGAAATAATGTTTCTGTCTCCCCAAAACTCATGTATCAAAATCTAGTTACCATTCAATAGTGTTTGGATGTGGAACCTTTGGGAGGTAATTAGGTCATAAGGAAGGAACACTCACAAATGGGATTAGTGCCTTTATAAAAAGAGGACAGTGAGCTAGCTCACTTAGCTTCTACCATGTGAGGATATGACAAGTAATCAGCATTCTGCATCCTGGAAGTGAGGTCTCACTGGCTCCCTGATCTCAGATTTCCAGCTTCCAAAACTGTGATAAATAATTCTGTTGTTTAGAGTCCATCCAATCTATGGTGCTTTAGTATAGCACCATGATTTTGAAATTTTAGCCCCAGAATTGTGAGATTCTGGAGAAATTATATTTCTGTTATTTAATCCACATAATTTGTTTTACTTTGCTCCAAAAGTTCTAGCAAACTAATACAACAGTTTATTAACTTTTCTGAACTGATAATTTTCTCATTTCTAAAAAAGGGAACAAGAATGTTTATCTCACCATGTTGCCTAGAGGAAGGAAACAAAATTGTATATTAAGTTACCTGAAACTCAATAAAAATGAAGATTTATTTGCCTGGCCTTTCCCATGTAGATTTATTTTTGTATTTTCAGAAATTTTGAGGTAAATTAAAAATGTATTATTTGATTTCCTTAGGGTTATGAGATTAGGAAATTCAAAGCCTTCAGAGAAGTCATGTGGCAAAATTTCCATGTTACAGGCAGGAAATCATGGCTAAAGCCATAAACTTAAGAATCTTGAATTATTAGTTATAAGAAGTTTGTGCCTTTTAAAATATTTCCTTTAATATTTAATGGCTGATCTTACCATATTTTGGTGGATATTCTTTTTTATTGTTTATTCATTTATTCATATGTGCATACATTGTTTGGGCCATCTTTTCCCCTTGCCCTCCACCAGTTCCTTTTTCCCCCCTCCCCCTCACTTCCAGGCAGAAACGAGGGTGATGTCCTCTTCTCCAGTTTTGTTGAAGAGAAAACATAGAGATAATAAAAAAGACATAGCATTTTTGCTAGCGTGAGATAAAGGTAGCTATACAGAGAGATTCTTAGTGTTTCTTCCATGCACATGTGTATTACAACCTTAATTGGTTCATCTCTACCAGACCTCTTCACTACTTACCAGTCACCTTCCCATAGTGGCCACTGTCAGTTTAAGATTACTTTATTTGCTCCTCTACATGGTGGAAATTCTTTTAGTTTATTTTATAATCCATGCAAAAGATTTATTTGGAGAAAACGTTCACTCTCTCCAACAAAAGAGAAAATGGAAATCTGAACTCAAGGGCTCTGGTTGTTAAATTGTCATTTGACCTAATCATGCCTTAGAAAAGAGATCAAGTAAAAGTGCAACACATAAACAAGTAGCCATATCGCAAGTTTGACTTTCTGTGTTCCTGTTTTTATCAATACTTTCAGTTCATAGAAATTCAGATTTTCTTTGGGAATGCATTGAAAATAAGCCACTTTTTTTGTGGACCAGGGTTTTGAACTCAGAGCCTCATGCTTGCTAGGCAGGCACTCTACCACTTGAGAACTCAACCAAGCCCTGAAAAATGCTTTAAAGAATATAAAAATCCTAAATATATCCATTTTGTATTTTATTCTAATGCATTTGGACAGACTTTTCACACTTTCAGAATTGCCAAGTAGTAGAAATAGCAATCTGAAACAGAGACTAAAATATAGAATGAAAACTATTTGATCTTTCATACCTCTCATTGCTGCTTCTTTCTTTCATTTGTTGTTTGAAAGCCCAAAGCTATCCTATTTTATAGTAGACTCTTGCTTCACAGAGGACTTGCAGATGCTATTAAAAGTCAGAGGTTAAAAAGAAGTCTTAAATCATTAGACACATAAACCCAGATTTCTAAGGTTGAACAAATATACAAATGTTTACATGCTATTCCAAGTCTGAATGATTACATGGCCTATATCTCTAGGTTCATGTCTTGAAAAAGACATTTTAACACCTGAATTTTCATCATATATATTAAGAATATTATATTCATTCCTGATATTCTATATTTTAAACATTTCAAGGAGAACAAATTGTGAGCATTTTTCCTACCAAATTGAAAATAAATATTTCAATCATTTTTATGTTTTTTATAATTTGAGTTGTATTAACTTAATATTTATCTGACATATGTATAGCAGTCACCATGTATTTTATATGAAATACATGTGTAAAAATCTTCATAAGAATATAAGAAAGTATGAAAATACATGATCACTTAAAGAAAGATGGGCACATTTGTAACTCCATGTATATCAAACCTTAAATTCAAAACTGACTGTGTTAACATTTACTTTCAATCCATGGTCTTTACCATGTGTTATGCTTGTGTCACCTCTTCAAGAGGTTTTCCCTGACAACAGTATTTTAGATTGGTCTCTCCTCCCCATTCCTCCATGGATTGTTCTATTACAAATTTCCTGAATGCAATATTATTGGTCTCCTTGCTTGGCTATTTTAGACCAATATTAGATCAGTAAATAGTTGAGACAAATGAAATTGAAGCAGTATTACTTCCTTCATTTTCACATCATTATTTTCTGTGTACTACACAAATCACCAACATCAGGCTTTTTTTTTTTTTTTCACAATGAAACCAGAAAGAGAGAATTTTTGTTTTCTAACACAGTAGCCAGCATTTATTAAATTAAATCCCACTGACAAAACCTGAGGGCATTTAAATCTTTATAGCAAAACTAGAATTATTTGATACATTGTAAGAACTTTGTAAATGCCACAATGTACCCTATGCAGCACAATAAATAAAAAAAATTCACATCCTGAAATTCAATTTTTAAAAACAGGAAAAGAAAATGCTAAACATGTAATTCTAGAAATTTTGTATGACTTTGAAATGTAAAAATTCATTTTATAAATTCTACTATATTGTTTATAGTTAGAACAATTCTGAAGAAACTCAACTAAAGAATGATGTTAACAAATCTTAGGAAAATACTGATATTGTTTGGGATTTCTTAATTATGGATGAAATTTGGTCCTAAACACCTGGATAAAAACTAGTTTTTAAAACATGAACCTTATATGTTTATTATACTCTGCTTCAAAACACACTGCAGTATCAAAACTGTTCAAAAATTGTTTTGTCAATTTTTGTATCCCAAGAGGGAAGATATAGCAGCCATTCTTAATTATGGATCAACTCTCATAAAATTTCTTCTGTGATAAAACTTTCTACTTTGACTAATAACTCGGTCTATAAGTTGATCCAGCAAGATAACTCTTGTAAATATAGACAGTTATCTTGCATTTTAACCATGTTTCTTTGGGCTAAAATCTAGTTTCTTAACAGCAGGAAAGTTTTTCTTTCAAAGACATGATTTGTAATATGATTCAAAAGATGAAAACTCCTATTCCTGGGTGGAAAAATAGGTGTATACTTACTTTTATTTTTGAAAACAAAAGCTAAATGTGAGAGATATTTGAAAACTGTCTGTCCTTGATATTTTCTAATCAAGGTTTCAATTTCAGACAATATTAGTATTGGCCTGATTTTGCTCAAATCTAGAAATACTTGATTCCCTATCAGTTTCCAAACTGGTAGTCAGTAAGCATTGGTCTTGCTTTCAAATTTAGTTTTAGTAAATTTGTAAATTATTTTATATGGCAGATTTTTCACAAAATAAAGTTACAAAGCAGTTTTACAGTATTAACTGTGGATAACTAGCTGTAAGTAAGTTTATGATTCTGCATCAACACAAAATAGCATACCTTCATTATCTCATTATCTGAGTGTGCTTGTTACATCTTAACTGTTTCAACCTAAGAGTTTAATGCAGTGGAATATGCCCAGAACATGAGCACAAACTTTAGTTTGAATGTTGCCTTTGTGAGTTCCTAGCAACCTGACTTAGGCAAATTGGTCTATCTAAAATAGATGTCTTCTGTACTGCTAAATGAGCTTAATCAAAGAATGACACGTTTAGTCGAGTTGTAGACATTTATTAGGACCCAATAATTAAGAACTGTCAGCATTATAGAAAAGGACTTATACAAAAATCTCAATATAAGCAGCAGCATTATATGGCTTTACTTCTTGTCAGTATATTACTCAATCTATGGGATTTCTTGAACTTCCTGTTTAGAGCCCTCATGTCACAGATGACAAGCAATCCATTGAGTTACTTTTTAAGATATTCTCTTTAAGTTGGAGATAGCTTTCTGTATTTTTCCACCAGTGCTTACATGCAGATTTTGCAATTTTACTCTATAATTCTTACTAGAAAGTAATTAGTATCTATGTTTTAAAAAAAAAGGTAGTGTTCTTATGTACAATAGGATAGTCTATATTCCACTGTGAATTCTGGCTGAAAAACACAAAATATTATTTAAATTTGTGAAGAAATACTACAACCATATGAACAAATGTTAAAGAAGGTGAATTGCTTAGGAAGTGCCTTTCAGGTTACTAGTACTATCAACGTGTGGGTGTACCTTTACATGTAGGCAGGAAATGGTCCATTTTTCTTCACAGCCTACCCAAGTACTTTGTAGAGTCTCTAGCAACTAGCATGTGCTCAATAAATATTTGTTGAATAAGTTATATAGTTATATATTATTATGGTGCTATGTATTATAATTTTCCATAAAGTTCAGCCCATACTTCTTATCATTCATAGAATTAAAGAAAATTTTTCATTGGCCCAAACAACTCAGGGCTGCACCTATCCATGTTGGACATGTTCCAAAACAGTTTGCTGTGGATTCAGCCCAGGACGAGGCAATATAAAGAAATGGCCCCATCTCCATCACAATGCAGAAAATGAAAACTTCCCTCTCTTTAGGGTTCTCTCACTGTCTTGTGCTTTCTAATTTTATCTGTTAACTCCTCTTTGTGCATTTACACAGTGCTATGATTTCTTCGTACCATTGCCATACTCTTCCTGTCTTCTTATTTTTCATTTTTCTCATCTCTTCTTCCACTAGCTCCTCTCATTTCTTGGTTTACTCTCACCCTCACAGAACTCACAGACTCACCCATACCTCACCTCACAAATTCAGTCCCCACTCACTCACTGGTATAGCTTTTTCTCCTGTCAACTGGCTGGAATACTATATATACACTGTTAAATAATGTGTTATCCTTTTAGTATTTGGCTCATCGCTACTCTTCTTTTTTTTTTTTTGAGCATTCAATAATTGTTTCTTTGTCCTTCTCTCCTTCCTTTCCCTCTTTTACAAAAGTGTTAAAATTTTTTTAGGAAAACTTGTGAGTCATTAGGAAGCAGAGATGAATTACTGGTGTTCACTATGTTTGTAGATTATTGTCAATGAACACAAAACAGTCAGCTGAATTAAGCACACTCATCTTAGAGAAACTATTATAACTTCTCCTTGTTAATGCTATCAAGGTAATTTAAATTTTGATTGTCTATTCTTTCCTGTGCTTTTGTTGAGATCTCCAAACACTGAAGGTCAGGGTTAGATTTTTACATTTTTTGTTTAGCATCCATTTTTGAATGTGAAATGAATATATTCTAGTAATGCTTGGTTCTTCTGTGAAGGTAAACATAAATCATTAGTCAAGGATTTATACTTCAATTATTAAAGATATAATACATTCAATATTTTCATCCATGTATTATAGCTGGTGAGAGAATGATTTTCCAACAAACAAATAAATGAAAGTGAGAGAATTCTTTTGTAGAATTGCAGCAAAATATTTCCTTCATAATTGAAAATGTGACGCATATCTTCTTCATGTGTTTATCAATGGTGACTTTGCAGAATTCAGATCACTGTTTCCTTTTTTCTTTATTGCTTTGTGTTCTGCATGTCAGCTTCTATGAAGATTAATCATCTAGGTCTTTAGAGTCAGAATGGATTTGGGAGTGTGAGATGGGATGAGTGTTACAAGAACAAACATATGAGAAGGAAAAACAATTTCCATGCAAAATAAAATGAAAACTACCCACCACAAAGCCAGACAGGTGTCTCATGGGTTCTAAGTAATAGGACATTCCATAAAAAATATTCAGTATTAAATCAATATTTGAATTAATTTTGAAATATTAATATGCTGTAACAATAGCCATTAGGTTATACTGAGAATGAAAACACACGTTTTCATGGGATATATTTATTCCGGCATGATGTTACACTTTAACTGAAGAAAATGTATTTATACACAATGGAATTTTACTCAGCCACAAAGAAGAGTGAAATTTTGTCATTTGCTGGTAAATGGATGCAACTGGAGAACATCATCTTAAGTGAAGGTAGTCAGACTCAGAAGGTCAAAAATCGCATGTTCTCCCACATATGTGGATTATAGATCTAAAGCAAATGCAGAAATATTATTGGACATGGGTCACACACTAAGGGAAGAACGTGCATGGGAGGGATAGGGAAAGAGAAGGAAACCTGATGTGCTCCCTGTTGAGGAGCAAATAAAATAATCTTAAATTAGCAGAGGCCACTATAAGAAGAGAACTAGGAAGTAGTGAAGAGGTCTGGTAGAGATGAACCAATTTGATTAAAGAGAGCAGCAGTGGAGGGGGTGAATCCAATATGATATATTTGATACATTGTCACAGCCTTTGTAAATACTCCCATGTACCCCCACCCAGCACAGCAATAATAAAGAGGAAAAAAAAACTTTCTATAAAATATAAAATAGTGTGAAGTTCAGCAACTTTTAAAAATAAACTTATTCAAGTTGCACTTCGACCACAGTGACTAAACACAAATAATCCTTTATTTAAAAATTAAGGGATTCTTGTCATCTTCAGATGGGTTTCATATTCAGTGATCACTCTTAATCATGATTTGTTTATTGTGGAAGAATCATAAAAGTTCAGTTCCAAAAGAGACTTAAGTCTGGGAAAAAAGAGCTTCAAATCTGGGGAGTTGAATAAAAATGAGGGAATCTTATCTGATATAAAGTAATCATAGAGATGGGTCTGTGGGAGAATTCATTTTTAATACATTTTTTAAAGTCCTCCCTTTTAAGCCCAAATCAAAAATACCTGTCAAACAACTCCTTCATGATTTAGTCTCATGCCTTCATTTTTTCCCCTCTAGTTTCAATGAGTTATAATTTACCCATGTCCATCTTGTATCATAAGGTAACCACAATGTAATGGAATAGAGAACAATTTGCTCCCAAAACTACGCTCAACTCAGACCATTACTGTCTGGTCCAGAAAACTTTATGGCAGAGTGACTTAGAATTTTTCTATTTAGTTCACAAAGCTATAATTGAGGGTCAACTATACTTAAGACACCAGGGATTAAAGAAAATGTTGGGGGGTAGGGGAGAGAAAGAGAGAGAGAGGGAGAGAGAGAGAGAGATTCTTCTCTCATAGTCAAACAGAAAAACATCTTAGAATAAGATATATATATATATATTTCCAGAACAGGGAACAACAAAAATACACAGAAAAAGAGGCACCAAACATCCTGAGAAAGAGGAGAAAGTCAGTTGGAGTGACTTTGCTCAGTAATTGACACTTGAACTTAGATTTGACTCCCAATTAGTAAATGAATGCTAGGGGAAGACTTATTATTCATTCACAGGTTTATTAATTCCATCAAGCAATATTTATAATAGGATAAGTATGTGTCAAGCACTGTGCTGGAATCTGAGGATACAAGGGTGAGGCAACAGGCGTTGTCTTATGAATAGCATTGAATTGATGGTGGGGGGAGGGGGTGAAAGTTGATAGAGTAAGAATCCCCAAAGCATGTGCTGATTAAAAACAGTGAACAGGGAAACAGAACATTGAATAATGGAGGGCTTGGTTTGATGGTGGAAAAAGACTTCCATGAGAAAAAAAAACCCTTAAAATTGTGATCCGAATAATGAGTGAAACTGAGGAGTACAAAAGAAAGACAGAAGATACTCCTAGCAAAAAGATGATGAATACCTGAAATGGATTGGGATATTTAGATGTAATAAGGCCAATCTGGCTGCCACTATGTCATTATTATTTTGTTTCTTAATAGCAAAAAAGATAAAATATAAAATCCAATGAATAGGAAGTTAGATAAATGTTGTTTATTCAATATTATGCAGCTTAAAATATTGAAAACTATTCTTACATGAAATAATAGTAGCTAATACTACTAGCACACATAATATGTTAGAAAGTATACAACTACACTAGGGTAAGTAATATCATCACCCCATTTTAATGTTATGTAACAGTGGGACAGAAAGTTGAAATAATGGATTTTGGAAAATGTTTATAGGCAGCAACATTTTCTAAGAAAAATAAAATTTTGGTAAGTCTTCTTTGTAGATTTTGTAAGAGAACTGGAGTATTATTGATTCCTTTTGGTTATCACATTGATATAAATTGACTATCAATGCTAAAATGTATAGTCTGTATTTATTGTTAAGTTATTAAAACAAACTATGAAGACAGTTCTGTGCTTTTTTATTCTATCTATTTGGACTCACATATCCATGTTCTCATATCATGGCAACAAGAGGGAAATTTTATTGCCTACTATACAAGTTATTACAACTAATTTTCTAACTGATGCATTATGCACATTAAAATTAAATCCACTCAATAAGATGTTACTTAGAAAACAACTACTGTAGAAGAATAAGTTTATTAAATTGTTAAATTAGATTATAAACTTGAAAAACAATTGGTGTTTTGACTTACAGTCTATATATTTGTCTTTAAATCTATTTTTATGAGTGTTGTATATGGAAAAAAGAAACTAACATTAAGTGAACTTATTGTCATGTGTCATTATTGATATTAAATAATTTGAGTCTTTACAACAAACCTATGTAGTAGCAATTATTCCCCACTTATCCTCCACCCAAGTTACCACTAAATGGGGATAAAATTAAATAACTTTTCTAAAGCCACATACTAGTAAAAAATTATAATAGCTTTTAAATAAAGATCAGTTTGGCTGATCACTAAAGATGTATCATATTTTCCTATATATCTATTATTTTTGTAATTTTTATCCAAATCTACTTAACTCCTACTTTACTTAAAATATGATGGGTACTTCAAAAATATAGCATGTACTCTTCATAATTTATGGGCTATTTATTTAAAAATTTCTAATTAAGAATACTTAAAAGCCAAATATATTATTTTGAATAATTTTTATACATATTTCAGTATGATTTTTAATGCTATTATTATACTCAATATTTCTGTTGATAAAATTTTTCACTAAAATCATCTAAAGTAATTGTATGCATTCAGTGCTAGTGAGTTATATTACTTTGCTGCTGCTGTAAAATCTGAAATCCCCTAAAATGAGTAATATTTAGTTCTACTTTAAAATATGATTTAAAAATGCATTTGAATTTGCATTGTTTTGATTTTGCATTGTAACTCTAAATGCAAAATTCCTTTCTGTAAAAACTATGATTCTATTTATCATTATGTATATTTGAAAGCTTTTCAGTTAAAAGTACTGCTTAAAATTGTACCTTCAGTTTTAATATTTGATATTAATGAATCAATTAAATTGCAAAGTTTTTAACACATTCAATAAATTAATTATTTTTAGCACTTTACTTCCTAGATTAAGGAATGAGCAAGTCTTTAACAGTGGATTTTCAGTTGATCAAACTAGCCATTTGCATTTAGGGTAGCTGTTTAGTATTGGTGCTGACTACATCTGTCTGTGCAAACAGTCTCTCTGAGAAGTGAGTTTCTTTGTTCTGGTGGAGAGAAGACCTGATTATAGGCAAAGCCAATACCTTCCTGCCCTATTATTGACCTCGACTTTGACCTGGCTGGACCACCCTCGCAGGAATGGAGGGTAATAAAGTTCCCTGGCTGGCTCAAGCCTGAGTTTATGCTGAGAGAGATAATCAATCACCTACAGTTAAGTGTTGTGGTTTTGTGATGTGGACATTTACTAGAGACTGAGCTGAGTTCACCAAACACCATTCATTTAAATTTCCAGGGCTGTCTCAGAGTAGGTTCAAGGGTATTTTAACTAGTACTTCAGGAACTACTTACCAGATTCAAAGTACAGAAATATTATCTTAAAGGCAGAAAAAAAAGAAAAAAAGAAGAAAATTGCTATTTCAAATAATAATGATAGAATTATTGTAAACAAGGGGTTAAACAAAAATATCTCAAACTTTGACTGAATTAAACTCATTAACAGCTCACATTTCTTAACTGATGAACTGTATGTCTTTGCTAGGCAAAATATTTTGCTTCCCAAAATCAACTTTGGAATATTAGATGAATGATCATGCTGTGTTTGAATTTACATTTCAGGATGTTATTTCAAAAGTCTTACCCCCATCAACCTACTCACTTTCCCAAAGTATTTTAGTGTTTGTGAAGATCAAGATTCTCTTGATCTGTTTTAAATGACCCTGTCTCCTAAACTCCAATCTTATTCTGACCTTTCTCTTTTTAACCTTACCCCTTGTACATTTTAATGGGAGCAGAACTCCTTTCAACTAGGCATAGCAGAGTTACATGTACCTCTCTACTACACACAGCAAGAAGCAGAGTTGTTTCTTGTATAGAAGTTTGAAAAGCTGTCAGATGGAGGCCAATGAAGAAGGTAAAGCCTGTCTTGAAAAATAGAATCGAAACATTTGCCTGTTTCTCTCAGACTGAAGTCCCATGTGCATCGCAAGCAAATGATTTAGCAAGTGACTTTGTGTTGCAATTATTTTAAAATCTGTGTTCTGTAGGTGGATAGTGGTTTGGAAAACTTTTCCCAAAACCTGTAATAATAGCATGTGCTCTCTAGTTACTTGGTATACATTAATAAGTTGATGAGATTATCAATTTCTTAGCTGTTACATTATGTTGAAATCTCTATTTTCAATAAAATCAAAGATACTGTCTACATGACTTGGAACCATTTGCAAAGCTCCATGGAATCATTGAACACTGCCATCTTGAAGACAGCATCTAATCTTTGGGTACTGTAATGGAATAATGCTCTTGAAAATTGTGTTGCTAAACAAAATGAATGCTGGTTTCATGAAATCAGGAACTTAGATTAGTAGAAGTAATTGGGTCATGAGTATTAATAAATAAGAATTTGTGAGTGAGCCTTAGGATATCTCTGAAGAATATGTAATTTTTCTAAGACTTTCAGCTTGACACAACTTCATTAGTGGAGTTTGTGGATATTTTTCTTTTGAAACTGGCAAAATTGCCTCAGTCACCTGTTCACAATGACTCTGAAATTAGTGTGACTACAGACGAATTTCATGTAACCCTGAAACTTGCCTTTGTATGTCACCTCAAAAATGTATCCTCATCCCTGTGTTTATAGTGCCATTTCCAAACCCCTTCTTACCAAGGGAGACCACTTTTCTCCTCTCTATCCTAACATAGAACTTGCATTTGTTTTAAAATTTTAATCTAGCATTATATTTTTTCCTTTGTTGTTGTGCTGGGTGGGGATATATTGTGGCATTAATAAAGGTTCTTACAGTGTATAAAATATATCATACTTGAATTCAGCCCCTCCACTGCTCTCCTTATCCCCTCCCCATTCCTGGAAAGGTTTCAACAGGTGTCATTTTTGCATTTACATACATGTGCACACATTTTTTGCACCATATTCACTCTCCTACCCCTCCCACTGGTGCCAAACCCCCACTCCAGAGCACGACACGTTCTACACTCCCGTTCTCTGATTTTAACATTAAAAAAAATGAGTTTGCAGAAAAGGAGTCAACAAGTATAAAATTAGTTCTGATGGATAATCTCATACCATTTTATTCAGTTTTGTCACATTAAAAAAAGGATTCTCAAAGTACATATTAACTTATACTTTTACTCGTCAGTTAAATTAGTTTATATGTTGTATCAAACATTTGGATTTGCTTTTATTTATTTGTAAAATAATATTTATATTTTGTAATATATTGCATTAATGTAACTTAATAAAATGCAAGAGGTGAACGAACTCCAAAGATTCAGTTAATACATGTATTAGATGTGTCACAAAGCAGTCTGAGTCTCAGTATCTGATTTTTTAAAATATTTTAAGGGGTAAAATGAAATAATATAATAATTATTTCATTGCTTTCATTTCCATGTTCTAACTGGTATTCCTAAAATGGGGCCAAAGTTAAGAAATACAATAGTCTTTAATAATTTTTATTTTTATTTTGTCTATTGGTCATGTTCTAATACTAACTTCCCCTTGATTCATACAGATTAGGCTAAAATAAGACTTGAAAAATATTTAATTCCTTCCTTTAAATCTCAGCATTTATAGTAATGAAATCAATATATCTATATATTAAATATGTTTTCTTCGTGTATAGTTTCTTCATTGAGTGACTTATCTTTCTCTTTTCTGTTTTCTTCTTTAATATTCAAATAGTGTGGCTATTTTCAAGAAAATATTCAGTTAAATAGGTGTCAATTGTTGACAGCAGTGTAATATAAACTTCCCCTGACCAATTTAATTGTAAATAGCTTTTCTTTCTGGAGGTACTAAGGTACCACCAGAATCTCATTCTTGCTAGGCAGGTGCTCTAATACATGAGCCTTGCTCCTAGTCCTGTTTGCTTTTGTTTTTGGATAGGGTTTGCAATTTTTCCATGGGGCTGGCCAGGACCTGGGCCCTCCTATTTATGTCTCCTGCAAGACCCCAAACTCTAAAGTTGGTACAGGAAAGAGTAGAAAATACTTTAGCACTAATAGGTATAGGCAAGGACTTTCTCAATGGAACTCCAGCAGCTCAGCAACTAAGAGATACCATAGATAAATGGGATTTCATAAAACTAAAAAGCTTCTGCTCAACAAAAGAAAAGGTCTCTAAACTGAAGAGACCACCCACAGAGTGGGAGAAAATATTTGCCAGCTACATATCAGACAAAGGACTGCTAACCAGAATATATAGGGAACATAAAAAACTGAATTCTCCCAAAATTAATGAACCAATAAAGAAATGGGCAAGTGAACTAAACAGAACTTTCTCAAAAGAGGAAATTCAAATGGCCAAAAAACACATGAAAAAATGTTCACCATCTCTGGCCATTAAGAAAATGCAAATCAAAACCACACTAAGATTCCACCTCACCCCTGTTAGAATAGCCATCATTAGAAACACCACTAACAACAGGTGTTGGCGAGGATGTAAGGAAAAAGGAACCCTTGTACACTGCTGGTGAGAATGCAAATAGTACAACCACTCTAGAAAAAAATTTGGAGGCTTAAAAATCTAAACATAGACCTGCCATATGATCCAGCAATCCTTTGGGGATATACCCAAAGGAATGTGACACAGGTTACTCCAAAGGCACTTGCACACCCATGTTTATTGCAGCACTATTCACAATAGCCAAGTTATGGAAGCAACCAAGATGCCCCACTATCAATGAATGTATTAAGAAAATGTGGTATTTATACACAATGGAATTCTACTGAAACATGAAAAGAATAAAATCTTGTCATTTGCAGGTAAATGGATGGAACTGGAGAACATCATCTTGAGCAAGGTTAGCCAGGCCCAGAAGACCAAAAATCATATGTTCTCCCCCATATGTGGACTTTCGATCAAGGGCAAACACAACAAGGGGATTGGACTTTGATCACATGATGAGGTGAGAGCACACAAGGGAGGTATGAGAATCCCCCCCCCCCCCGCCCCGCATAAAAAGATAGGATTTGATGTCCGCAATGCAAAGGAACTAATGCAGAAACTTTAAAGTGACAGGCCAATAGAAGAAGAGGACCAGGAACTAAAGAAAAGGTTAGTTCAAGAAGAATTAATTTAGAATGTAACACATATGTATAGGAAAGCAATGCAAGTAAACTCCCTGTATAGCTATCCTTATCTCAACTAGCAAGAACCCTTGGTCCTTCCTATTATTGCTTATACTCTGTCTTGAACAAAATTAGAGAGAAGGGCAAAATAGTTTCTCCCTGGCAGCGAGGGAGTAGGGAGGAGGAGGGAGGGAGTGGGGGAAAGGGAGGGGACAAGGAGAAAGGGGGAGAAATGACCCAAACATTGTAGGCACATGTGAATAAAAGAAATTGAAAAATAAAAAGATGGGATAACAGGCATGTGCCATGTTGAGTTTATTGGTTGAGAAAGTTACTTGCAAATTTTTTTGCCCTGGCTAGAACCACAATCATTCCAATTTTCACCTTCCAAGTATTTGGGATTACAGACGTGAGACACTTTGCTTGGCCTGCAAATAGCTGTTAATAAAGTTGCTCAGCAATTTTACAAATACATATACATGTGTATGTGTGTGTGTATATATATGTAGGCATATATTTTTATATATTATATATACTTATATATTTACATATATATGTATTGCATATAAGCATGTATTTTATATATATACTGTATATATGCACATCAGTCTTAAATTATCCAAATGCAATTAAGAGAAAAATAATTCTACTTCTGGAAAGTAATACAAGAATACTGTTTATTTTAGACCATAGCAGCACAAAGAGAATGCACATATTTTAGTACTCCTTATGAAATATGGTTGTTAAAGCATGTTTACAACTTAATTTTATAAGTTATAAAAATAAATATTTTCAGTATTTGACTTGTTTCGTCCAGATTTCAACAAGAAATTCTGAAAATGGTACTTAGATTTTCATTATTTTTTACTTCCTTTTATTACTCTATTAAAGAAAACCCTTCAGAAATAGAAATCAAAACAAAGTACATCTGTGAAAGTTGAGGAATAAATTCATGCTTGTGCATGCTCACTCACTACTTATGAATATCCACTAAGGGCCATGAACTGGACAAGGTATTCAGAACTCAACTGAACATAGGAAGTCCCTGCTTTGGTAAAATTTGCAAGTGAGGCAAGAAAGACTGTATGCAAGAAATACACTAATTAAGTCAGCGAATGAGGTAGAGTATTATATTACCTCAAGCTGTCAGGGTGTTATTTGAATAAATTTATATTTATGTGAGTATAATGTCTACATATATGTCCATAGAGCAGATATATATTTTCAAATAGAACAGAGTTTCTCAACCTTGGCATTCTTAATAATTTGAATGGATGATTCTTTGGAAGGACTACACTGAGTACTATTAAAAAACTAACAAATTCCCTGGTCTCCACTCACTGGATACTAGTTGTAAATACCAAAAACATGTCCATACATTTTCAATTATTCTTAAGAGCAAAACTTACCCCCATTTCAGAATCACTGAGATATAGTATATACATATCCAACAAACAATTATCCACTCATTTATGTTGTCCATGATATGTCTGGGAAAGGTATGAGATGAGTAAGTCAAGGTCTCTAATGTAATATACTACTGTAATGTATGACAATGCCTTGACTTCCCTTCTTTTCATTTTCCTCTATCTCCGCTTCTTTATGAAGACTCTCAATCTCATGGCTGTACATTTAAATTTTTATGCCTGTAAGTATCATAAGTATAAATGCCTATAAAATAAAGACACACATTCATGTTAGAACTTCAATTATTGGATCAGGTTCACTTTTTTGGTTAATAACATGAAATACCAAGAAGGACCTGGTGTCACATGAATTTCTGGTCACCACAATTTGGTCACCAATGGTTAAAACTAACAATCTAGAGAAATTGCCTATCCTAGACAGAAATGGTTAAAACAATTATTGTTTTCTATTGGTAAAGTACTGATGAAAATGGCTTTGCCAGAATGGATGTAAGAATTCCATTTTAGTTATGAGTAGTAACTAGTGCAAGATTCACTCTTCAGACCTAAACAACAATTAAATATGTAAACTCAATATATATGAGGTTACTATTTTTCCAGGCATGAGAATAGTAGCATTTTAGAAGTGAGGTCCCTGATATAAGGAACCTACAAGCTACATTTTAGCTCCAAATTCCTGCCTATGGATACCTTCTGAAGTGCAGTGCAGGACAGGAATAGTTACGGAGCTGAGGAGGCAGATATCAAATCTGATGCTTCTGAAATAAGGTGTAATCTGTAGTTCAGAAAAGGATTCTGCAAAAAGTGAGATTGAAAATTGTGAATGGAGGTTAGTGTAGCATGGTGGAAGGGATGGAGGGTACCTTTCTTGGCTGAGGATGGGGTTGCACAGGTGTGAAGGGACACTGAGAAACAGAAGACCAGAGGTGACACTGGGCTCAACGACAAGAGATGTCCTGGATAGAAAGCATGAAGACCTTTTTGAGCACCTTGAGCATTTTGTTGAGGTCACAGGAAGAACAAGCTTTAGTGGCAAGAACTCTGTCCTGAAGTAAATGACAAGGTCAGTGGTAAAAGCTGGAGGGAAACATAAAGTTAATCTTGCAAAGAATGAACCAAACCTGAGTGAATGTCTGATATTTTTGAAGAAAGATAATTCTCTTAAAAATTTTAAACTTCCTTTACAATCAAAACTTTCTACAGCATTTAATCCATTGTCATGCATAACTAGAAAAGATTACTAGACATTAGTAAACGAGGGAACATACTACATCAAGAAAAAAAGTACCCACAGAAGCAAGACTAACATGTCCCATGTAATATATTCAAGGATTTAAAGTAAAACATGAGTGACCAGTTAAGAAATACCTGGAAGGAAACAGAAAAAAAAAAAGGAAAAATGAAAAAAAACAAGTTTTTATGGAAAATACACTGGATAAGCTTAACAAATTGGGCTCTTCAGAAGAAAGATTCAGGGGACTTGAAGAAAAATTGGAGATATGTTAAAATCACAGAATGGTAGAAGATTGGAGAAATCACTAAGACATATGTAAATACCAATAGCTATACATATTTGGTATATAATCTGGGCATAATAAGGCCTCAGAATGAGAAAATGATAATTTTACAGAAAGCAATATTTGAAGGAATTATGGCTGAAAAGATTCAAAATTATGAATTCAAAAGCCTGAGCAAACTAGAAAAAATATAAGTAGAAGGAAAATCTGATCCATGTATCATAATCAAATGGATGAAAGCCAATTAAGGAGAGCTATGTTAAAGACAGATAAAAGAAAGAGAAAACTAAATATAGAGCTTCAACAATACAAATGAAAGCTAACTTCTTATCTGAAATAGTGAAAACCTAAAAGCATGTTTGAAAGGCTTTGTGCAAAAGAAACATGTTCATGAAATATGGATTCAGAATTAAAGATCAAACTATTCTAGATAACACATGGATCAAAGAAGAAAACTTCAGAGAAATTAAAATATTTTGAATTAAACAAAAATAAAACCTAACTTGTCAATATTTGCATGATGCAGAAGAAGAATTAGATAAAAATTAGAGCATTGGATATACATATTAGAAAGGAAGACAGATTTCAAGTCAACCATATAAATTTCCACCTTAGGAAAACAGAAAGAAAGTAGCAAATTAAATCTGAAGTAAGCACAGGAAAATAAACACAAATATTTAAATAAAAATGAGAAGCTGGGTATGGTGGTTTACACTTATAATCCCAGCACTTATGAGACAGAATCAGAATTGTGAGCTTGAGGACAACCTGAGCTACATAGTAAGATCTCATCTCAAAAAACCCAAAAGAAAAAAAAAGAATAGAACTCAATAAAATTAAAGAGGAAATCAATAAAGAAAATTGACAAAAATCAAAATCTGGATTTCTGAAAAATTAATAAAATTCTAGCAAAGCTAAAGAAATAATGAGTAAGGACACAAATTACTTACATCAGATATAAAAGAGGAATGTCACTTCAGAACTTGTGGATCTTTAAAAAATAATAAAACAATACTATAAGTAATGTTTCTTTTAAATTTGATAACTTTGATGAAATGGGCTAATTATTTGAAAGACACAAACTGCACTAGATCAAGAAGGGTTCAGTGGTGAATTCTACCAAATGTTTAAGTAGAAAACAGAATGTAGAAGGAATACTTCATAATTTCTTAGATTGGACCAGGATTACCCTAGTACCCAAACATGAGAAAAACACACTAATAAAGCTACTGACCTGTATTACTCAGAAACATAGATGCAAAAGTCCTCAAAAAAATGTTAGCAAATCAAATTTAACAATGTAGATGAAGAATTATATACCTCAATCAAATAGGAGTTATCCCAGGTCTGTAAGCTTAGTTTGACATTCAAAAATCAATGTAATTGGCTGGGTTATGGCTCCAGTGGTAGAGGACCTGCTTAGCAAACACGAGGCCCTGAGTTCATATCCTAGTACCCTCAAAAAAAAAAGTAATCCATTATATCAACAGACTCATGAAAAAGTAATTATCATATCTGTAGGTGTAGAAAAACATTTAACAAAATCTAACACCCATTCATTAAAAAAGGAATAAAGCGGGAAATTCTCCTGCTTAACAAAGAATATGAACAAAAAAGTTATTTACCTAACATTATACTTAAATAATGACAAACTTGAAGTTTTCCCAGTAAAATAAAGAACAAGACAATGATGACCCTCTTACCATAGTTTTCAAAATCATACTATAAATCCATCCTAACATAGTAACAGATGTAAGGGAAATAAAATTCATATCGATTGGGAAGGAAAAAGTCTTTGTTCAAAGATAACATAATCATCTACATAATCTAATAACCAATTATAAAAGTTTTATGGGATATAAAACTAATGTAAAAGTCATTCATTTTCCTACACAACAGCTATGAACAAAGAGAATTTGGAATTAAAAAAACCAAAATATCATTTACATTAATACTCCCCCAATGTAAAATAATTAGGTATAAACCTAACAAAATATACACAATATCTATGAGTGAAACTATAAATCTCTGATGAGAGAAATCAATGAAAAACTAAATAAATGGAGTGATTACACATTCATGGATAAAAAGACTCATTAATTGTCAAGACGTCACTTCTTTCCAACTTTATATATAGATTCAATGCATTCCAACTAAAAATTCCTACAAGTTATGTGATGAATATTGACAAATTTAATCTAAAATTTATAGACAGAGGCAAAAGACTCAGAATAGCCAACACAGTATTGAACGTGAACAACAAAGTTGGACAAATGATACTATCCAGATGTACAAACAAAAGACTGCAATACTGAAGATCAAACAAAAATACGCTTAGTGGTCAGAGTCTATCAACAGAAGACTATAATAAATGCTAAAGTTCTGTAGACTGAAAAGAAAAATATACAACATAAAAGGTAGGATCAACCAGTAGGATGAATAACACCGCTATGGTAAATGTATCGGCAAATATATGAGTAAAATTTGTCTTCCCTTGTCTTTTTTGAAAACAATTGAATTCTTAAGGCATAAAACACTAACATTGTGCTGTGGGGTTCTTAGGTACATAAAAGTAAAATTTACAACAATAGTAGCATAAGGAATAGGAGAATTAGTGGAAGGCTTTTTGAATTAATTTAGTTTTAATTATACGTGATAGATTATGTTAAGGACTCACGATGTCTTAGAGAAATCACTAAAGATACATAGTAGTATGGCTAAGTACCAATAGACAAAATAAAATAGAAAATGAATAGAAGATTAACTTTATAGCCATATAGGTAAAAAGTAAGAAAGAAAAAAATAGAGCTTTGAAAGAAGGAAGAAAAAAAAGAAAATGTAGAGGAAAAATTAATAACAGACTTATACACAATTGTATGAATAATTGCATTAAATAAATATTTAATATTGCAATTAAAAGATGAAAATTGGAGTGGGGTGTAGTGCAGTGGTAGACTATTTCCCTAGCATGCCCAAGGCCCTTGGTTTAGTAGCCAGAACATTAAAAAATGGCAGAAATTATTAGAATGAATATAAAAACAAGATTTAAGTGTATGGCACAAAAAATAAGCTTTAAATACAACAGCAACATGTGAAAAAGTATTCAGCATATTAATAAAAATTATAACCATATTGGAATACCACTATGTAACAATCAATGCTAAAGTATAAAAAAAAAGCTTAATGACACTAAATGGTGACGAGTGTATGGAAAAGTGAAAATCCAAACCACTTCAATGGTAGTTCAAAATAGTACATCCACTTAGGAAATCTCTTTTGGGAATTTCTTATAGAATTTTGCATATAATTATTTAATAGACCATTACTTCTACTCCCATTTGTTAATCAAGAGAAATAAATATGATTTCCATTTTCAAACACTTGTACAAGAACGTTTCTATTAGTTTTGCATCCAATAGCCAAAAATTAAATTCAAATGCCCATGTGATATGAAAAGGTAAATTTTTGCATATTCATATTGTGAAATATTATTTAAAATTTTAAAAGAATGAGCTCTGATGCATGTAACATCAAGGAAGAACCTCAAAAACTTCATGGTTAATGAAAGAAGACAGACTCCAGAACATTCACACTGTTTTATTGACAGTGTATAAATTTCAAAAACAGTTAAAATTATCTATGATGAAACAATTTAGAATAGGTTCTACGGAAAGCAGCACTTTAAAATGTGATACATTTACACAATGAAGTATTACTCAGCAAAAACGTATGAAATGATGTCATTTGCAGGAAAAGGGATGGAACTGGAGATTGTAACATTAATAGAGCTAAAACCAGTTCAGAAAGACAAATATCATGTTTTTGTTCATACTTGGATTCTAGACCCTCCCAAATAATAATAATTTGACTTGATTATAAAGGGGGGACTGTTTGTGGGTAGAACGTGCAGAGAGGGAGGGAAGAAGAGAGGGTGATTCAGGAGTTAATATGCTCAAACTCTTACATATGTATGGAAACAGCAAAGAGAAACCTTAACAGGAAGAGAAATTAAGAAAGAGTAATAGAAGGGAAGAATTTGATCAAAGTATATTACATGCATGTATAAAAATATCACAAGGAAAAACCTTTATCCAATTAATTTATACTACTAAAATATTTTTTGACAAGTTACATGTCATGAATATTTTAGATTCATAGATTGATTTAGCTGTTAGCTAATCAAATATATATATGGGAAAGTAGACTTATACACTCAGGATACATGCATATTAATGTCTATAATTTTATTTCATTTAAATGGCAGTTGCAGGCCTGTAGGTAAAGTGCACTGGATTATAGTGAACACCACCAGATGATAACTGCCTTCATGGTTTCAGGACTGAATGAAGCACTCAAAACGAAGCTTCTATATAGGAAAACTTCATAGGAGGTCATATTTTAGGAAGACCATTTGAACTGAAAGGAGAGCTTACCTGTGAAGAGAAAATGGAGAAGAGTAGGACTGCTTCACAGTTACCAGAATAAAACTGTGAGCATTTGGGATGAAGAACATGAGTTAGCTATTTTCAGAATGAAATCATTCATCAGATTCATTGGCAATTTGCCGACAAATGGACTGACTACCTTGATATATACTCAAATTTACTTGATCATTTTTGTTTTAATCTGGAGGTCACTGGTAAATAAGTATGGACAGAAAGATGGAAAAAATGATGGATGGAAGGATGGAAGGATGAAAGTTCAGATGAATGAAAAGATAGTCAGTTCCTCTCTGGTTTATTAATGTTTGCTGAAGAGATTATTATAGGTTCTTCTGAATCCCACTATTCTTAATAAACTTCTTTGCTAGAGATGGTAAGGAATTATCAATAAGTAATTTTAAAGAGAAACAAATACACTGAATTTTCAGGGAAATTGTGTACTTTTAAGTCTTTTTAAATTTTTTTTTATTGTTTTATTATTCATATGTGCATACAAGGCTTGGGTCATTTCTACCCCATGCCCCCACCTCCTCCCTTACTACCCACTCCCTCCCTCTCCCCCCAACCCCCTCAATACCAAGCAGAAACTATTTTGCCCTTATCTCTAATTTTGTTGAAAAGAGAATATAAGCAATAATAGGAAGGAACAAGTGTTTTTGCTGGTTGAGATAAGGATAGCTATACAGGGAGTTGACTCACATTAATTTCCTGTGCGTGTGTGTTACCGAATTTTTTTCTCTTTATTCATATATTCATATGTACATACATTGTTTGGGTCATTTCTCCCCTGAGCCCTCTGCCCCCTCCCTCTTACCACTCACCCTCCTCACTTCCAGGCAGAACCTGTTCTGCCCTTTTCTCCAATTTTGTTGAAGAGAAGACATAAGCAATAATAAGAAAGACGTAGTGTTTTTGCTAGTTGAGATAAGGATAGCTATACAGAGAGATTCCTAGCATTGCTTCCATGCACAAGTGTTTTACAACCTGAACTGATTCATCTCTACCAGACCTCTTTACTACTTTCCTGTCACCTTCCCATATTGACCTCTGTTGTTTTAAGGTTACTGTATTAGTTCCTCTGCAGTGGGGACATCAAACACTTTCAAGTGTTTGAAAAGTGTTTGGGTCACTCCCCTTAGCGTGTGACCCAAGTCCAACAACACTACTGCCTTTGCCCGAAATCTAAAGTCCACATCTGAGAGAGAACATAAGATTTTTGATCTTCTGAGCCTGAGTGGGGATAGTGGGCACCCTTGTCTGATTTTAGGGGAAATGGTTTCAGTTTTTCTTCATTATCTATGATGTTAGCTATAGGTTGGTCATATATAGCCTTTATATGTTGAGGAACATTCCTTTATTCCTAGCTTTCTTAGAACTTTTATCATTAAGTGGTGTTGGATCTTATTAAAGGCTTTTTCTGCATGTATTGAGATGATCAAGTGGTTTTTGTCTTAGCTTCTATTAATGTGCTGTATTATATTTATAGATTTGTGTATGTTGAAACAACATTGCATCCCTGGGATGAAGCTGATGTTGTGGTGATATTGGGTGTGCTGACATTGGGTGCATATAGGTTGATAATTGTTATTTCCTTTTGGTGTAGTTCATCTTTTATTAGTGTGGATTGTCCTTCTTTATCTTGTTTGATCAACGTAAATTTGAAGTCTACTTTGTCCAAGGTAAGTATTACTATTCCAGCCTGTTTTGGGGGATGATTGGCTTGGTAAATCTTCTTCAAGTCTTTCACCTTAAGCTAGTGCTTGTTTCTGTCAATGAGATGGGTCTCCTGTAAACAACAGATTGCTGGATCTTCCTTTTAATCCAGTTTGCCAAAAGGTGTCTTTCGATGGGGGAGTTAAATCCATTAACATTCAGTGTTAATATTGATAAGTATGTGGTGATTCCTGTCATTCAGTTGTTTTTGTTGTTTGAGGGTTTGATTGTGTGCAGCTGAATTAATGTTACTCTCTGATTCCTTGTCTTTTCTTCTATTGTGGTTTGGTGTTGCCTGTCCTCTCATGATTTTGTTTGCTTTCATTCTGTGTGCAGAATTCCTTGAAGAATCTTTTGTAGTGGTGGCTTGGTGATCATATATTGTTTTGGTTTCTGTTTATTGTGGAAGACTTTTATTGCTCCATCTATTTTGAATGATAGTTTTGCTGGGTAGAGTATTCTAGGATTGAAGTTATTTTCATTCAGTGCCCAGAAGATTTCACTCCATGTTCTTCTTGCTTTTAAGGTTTCCATTGAGAAATCTGCTGTGATTTTGATGGGTTTACTTTTGTATGTTATTTGTTTTTTCTCTCTTATGGCCTTCAATATTCTTTCTCTATTCTCTGTACATGTTGTTTTAATGATTATAAGTCATAGGGTAGTTTTATTTTGGTCATGTCTGTTTGGTGTCTTGGAGGCTTCCTGTACCTGAATGGGCATACTTTCTCTATGTTTGGAAATTTTTCTGTTATTATTTTGTTGAATATATTATGTATCCCTTTGGTTTGCACCTCTTCTCCTTCTTCAATGCCCATGATTCTCAGGTGTGGTCTTTTGATGGAGTTGGTGAGTTCTTGCATATTCCTTTTGCAAGTCTTGAGTTGTTTGACTAATAGCTCTTCAGTTCTTCCTTTAATTTCCATTTTATCTTCAAGTTCTGAGATTCTGTCTTCTACTTGTTCTAGTCTTCTGGAGTGGCCTTCCATTGTGTTTTGTATTTTTTTTTTTTCATTCTTTTTTCTGAGGTTTTCCTTATCACAGGTCACTTCTTTAATATTGTCTACTTTCATTTTTATTTATTTCTCTATTTATAGTGTTGTCTGTTTCATTTTGGTATTTATTTATCACTCCTATGAGTTCATTTATTTGTTTCTGTGTCTTCTTGTATTCTTTATTTTTGGTGTCTTGAAATTTCTTGAGTGCCTCTTGTACTTTTTGGTTAACCATTTCTAGTAACATCTCCATAAAATTATCAGTGATTACTTGCAGAATTTCTTCTTTTAGGATGTTCTTGTGGGCATCATTGGGTTCCTTGGCATCATTTATCTTTGTTTTGTTGGAGTCTGGAACTTGGTATTCATTTTCTTCATTTCCCTCTGAATCCTATTTAAACTATTAAATAGGATTAAAAACTATTAATCTATTTTGGGGATGAGAATGGTTTCCATCCCTTTTTCATCTTCCCATCTCTCCACTTGATATTGTGTAACTATGTTCTTGATAGGCTAGTTGATGGTTTCAGTCACCTGTTTTCTTTCCCTTGGTTTAATTTTGTTTTGTGACTGTATTAGGTTTGTAGCTAAGTGTGTGTGTGCTATTTCTGTCCCTGGTCTGTATGTAATTTAGTATTTGTTAATCACAATAGTAAAACTAACAACAACAACAACAAAACCCAAAGAATTCAACATGGAAAGATGAACAAACACAAACAAGAAACAGAACAAACAAACAGACAAACAAAAAATTCCAGGTTCAGAAACAATAGAATTTCAGGCTTAGTTTGAGTTCTGGTGTTACTCCTTCAGAATCCAATCCTGGTGTTGGTATTTAAGCAGAAGCTCTTTCATAGTCTTGCCAAGTGATTGGGTAGTGTTTGGTTTTTTTTTGTTTTTTCCTTTCAGTGCCAGCTAATTGGTCAGCTCCTCCCTCAGTGGGGTGTGGCAGTTTAAGTTTGTATGTTGTCCTCAGGTTCTGGAATCAGCTCTGTAGCCCACCAGCTGTCCCGCTTTGGAGTTGGGTTTTCACTATGCTTGATTACTGGGAGGTTGTTTCTTTGCCTCACCCTCTTTCTCTGGGGCAAAGTCAGTGATCCATCAGCCAGCTCCCTGCTGTCAGCATGTTGTGATGGTTTGCTGATCATTTTTCAATTTTGCAGTGTCGTTTGACTTTGGATGTTTCTCACTGGCTCAGGAGATGAACTTTGTGGACAGTTACCTACCCTAATTCAGGCAGCTGCTTATCACCCCCTAATGTTGGCCCTTCTGCCTTTCCAGCCTTTGTTTACTGAAAGTTCACATGGAGATCAGCTCCTTGTTCCTCCCCCCTTCACTGGTGCTCTTTCAGCAACTCCATCCCTCTGCTGTGTGTTAGTTCTCAATTCCTTATTTACTGTTCTCTTTTTTTTTTTTTTGCAGGGTGGGTGGTTTCAGTCTGTCCAGGGTGCTATGATGATTTATCCTAGGCATGGCTGGGTGAAAACCGCTTGATGCTTGGAACTCACCTGTTGGTCTGCCAAATGTCTCCCAAGCAGATTTGTCTGGCGGCATGGCAGCCCTCCTGTTTTCTCAGTGTAGCATGGCATGGAGAAGCTTTCCATGGGCTAGGGGTTCAGGATGTCAAAGTTTTGATTCTTCTTGCTGCTTTATTGCTGCCAAGTGTGGCTCCAGCATCTCAGTGAGGTTTTAGAGTCTCAGACCTCATGCTTTCTGCTTCTGAACAGTAATCGCCATCTTGGATCTGCCTCTAACTTAAAAAGATCATGTACAAAACCAAGTTCATGCCAACTGACACATACTTGAATGGGTTAGTACCCAAGTGGAAGGAGCTTTTTAAGTCTTATGTAAAAATAATTTTACTCTATTATTTTCTTTGAAGTGGAGATTAAAATTCTTATGCTTCACAGGATTGGCTTGCAAATTAATTTATTAAGACACCTAATGTGTACTTAAAATTAAAATTACTATATTGATCTAACTACAGCATGGCTAAAAACTTTAAAATCTGACATTTTCATTAACCTTTGTAAACTGGAAATGAAACTCAATTTCACTCTTGAAATAAATTATTTTCATTTTTCTCTTAAATCGTGCTGCCTATTATGCCATGTCTCTACATTGCTATTTTAGTAATTACAGCAGATGGACTGCTTATAGGAGTGAAAGATATACAATATAGCATTTGCTTTAAAAAGTTTGATGGACAATTAAGTTTGTAGACTATAAGTGCCTTGTCAAGTTCCAGAGGCACTAGACATGCTTATGATTGACTAATAAAAGTGACTAGACTCAGTGTTGCCACACACTTTTATTGGCTGTCGAACAGTAGCAAGCAGGAGAAAAGAATAAGTCACACATTTCATGGGTAGAACCACAACAGTTAGAACAATAAGCACCCTGGACACTGAGATGCAGATGTTCTCCTGAGAGATACTAAAATGTTGTTGAGTCTTTTAACACATTTATGAATAAATGAGCAAATAAATGTATAATTTATATGCTTTATTAATTAATTAAATTAATGCAATACATTCTTATTTGACTTTTTATAGCTCCAAACACTGTATTTATAGTTGAAAAGTTTCCCCATTACAAAATACTTAAATTGTAACCTATATGTAAATTTTTGCTTTCTTTTGTTTAATTGGCATGTGTTAATTTTATAAAGGAGTTTCATTGTAATATTTCCATACATGCAGTGTAATCAAATTTCCATATACATTCTTTGATCAAATTCACTTCCTGGATTATTGTTTTTATCCCCCCCCTTCCAAACCCTATTTCAGCAGTTTTTAGTGGGTTTATATTTATAATGTACTCATTGCTGCACTCACCTTCTCCTTTCTCACTCTTCTTCCCATTGGTTCCCCCTACAAAGAGTCTTCCTTTCATAATCACATTATATGTCATATTATCTTTTTAGGGTTAGATTCTTTATATAAGAGAAAACATATGACATTTATCTTTCTGAACTTGACTTATCCAGCTCAACATGATAATCTTCAGTTCCATCAATTTTCCTGAAATGACCAACTCCATTGTTCTTTATAGCTGAATAATACTCCATTGTGTATGTTGATATTTTCTTTATCTATTCATTAGTTATGGAGCACATGAGCTGACTTCATAGCAATAAAGCTGGGTATGCTGTTATCTTTATTGTTGTATGTTGACTTACACTTCTCCAGATGTATGCTTGGTACAGCAGAATAATATGGTAGTTCTGTTTTTAAATTTTTTTCTTTTTCAGCAATATTGAGTTGATCTCAGGGTCTCATTCTTGTTAGGCATGCTCTACCACTTTAGTCATAGTTCTAGCCCTTTTTGCTTTAGCTATTTTTCAGATAGGGTCTCTCATTTTTACCCACATAATGTCATGCTTTTACATATGCATCTTGTATAGCTGGGATTGCAGGCACTTATCACCATGCCCAGTTTATTTGTTGAGAAAGTGCCTCACTAACTTTTTGCCTGTGTTTGGCCTCAAACTACATCACTGCTGATCTCTGGCTCCCAAGTAGCTGTAGTTATAGGCATAAGTCATCAAGTCTGGGCTACTTTTAGTTTTTTTGAGGACCCTCCCTACTGATTTCCATAGTGTCTGCATCATTTTACCTTCCCACAGACAGTGTATGAGGGTTCTTCTTCCCCAACCCTACTCCCACACACCCTCGCCAGCATTTGTTTTATTTTTGAGATGATAGCTGTTTGGACTGGGATGCAGTGGAATCTCAGTGCCATTTTTAAAAATTTATTATTTTATTTTATTATTCTTTTATTCACATGTGCATACATCATTTGGGTCATTTCTCCCCCCTGCCCCTTTCCCTTAACCTCTCTTCCCTTCCCTGCTCAGTTCCAGGCAGGTCCTGTTCTGCCTTTATCACTAGTTTCGTTAATGAAAAGAGAAAAGCCTAATAAGGAAGACAAAGTGTTTTTGCTAGTTGAGTTGAAGATAGCTATACAGGAAATATTCCTAGCATTGCTTTCGTGTACACGTGTTATGACCCATGTTGATTCATCTCTAACTGACCTTTACCCTGGTTACTGATCCCCTTCTCATGATAACCTCTGTTGCTTTAAGGTTTCTGTATTAGTTCCTTTGAAGCAGGGACATCAAACACTTTTATGTTTTGGATTTTCTGCCTATTTCTATATCACACAAATGTGCTCTCCCCTTGTCATGTGGTCCCAGTCCAAACACATTGCTGTATTTGCCCTAGATCTAAGGTCTGCATATGAGGGAGAACATACGATTTTTGGTCTTCTGAGCCTGGCTGACTTCGTTCAGAATGATGTTCTTTAGTTCCATCCATTTACCTGCAAATGGTAAGATTTCATTCTTCTTCATAGCTGAGTAAAATTCCATTGTGTAGAAGAAACACATTTTCTCGATCCATTCATCAATAGTGGGCCATCTTGGTTGTTTCCATAACTTGGCTATTGTGAATAATGCTGCAATAAACACTGGTGTGCAGGTGCCTCTGTGTCATTTTGATTTGCAATTCCTTTATGTCTAAGGTTGTGGACATTTTGTCATGTATTTATAAGCACACTTATTCATTTGAGGAATTCCTGGACAGTTTATTTACCCATTTATTAATTGGATATTTGTCCTTTGATGTTTAATTTTTGAGCTCTTTATATATTCTGGATATTAATATTTTGAATAGTTTGTAAAAGTTTTCTTCCATTCTGTGGGTTGTCTCTTATTCTAGTAACTATTTCATTTGATGTGCAGAAGCTTTCAAATTTGATGCAGTCCCATATGTCAATTCTTGCTGTTTGTCCCAAGCTATTAGAGTCCTATTCAGAAAATGACTGCCTATATCTGCTTTCCCTATGTTTTCCTTTGGTAGTTTTGGTGTTATATTAAGAGCTTTGATCCATTTTGAGTTAATATTTGTACAGGGTGGGAGATAGGAGTCTAAAATCAATCTTTCTAGTATCAGTTTCCTTCATTCTCTTTATCTTTTTAGTCTCCATTTCATTAACTGCTACCATGATATTTCTTTCCAAATTCTTACTTGGGATTTGGCTTGTTCTTATTTTTCTAAGAGCTCAAGGTCCACTGTTGGGTTATATATTTTATGTCATTTTCATTCTTTAATGTAGACATTCACAATTCTAAATTTTCCTCTTAGTACTGACTTTACTGTGTCCCAAGGTTCTGGTATGTTGTGTTTTCATTTTCATCTTAATTTTTTAATTTCCCCCTGTTTTTTTTGAAGATCAGCCTCATTCATCCTTGTGTTGTTCAGCCTCTATGTGTTGGAATATGGTCTGTGTTTTCTAGTCTTATTCCATTGTTGTCTGGTGAAATACAGGGAGTTATTTCAATTTTGTTGTATTTGTTAAGACTTCCTTTATATTCTAAAATATGATCTATTTTGGAGACAGTTTCATGAGATCCTGAAGAAGAATGCATATTCCATGACTTTTGAGTAGAATATCCTGTACATGAGTGTTAAGTCTATTTGACATATAGTGTGATTTAAACCTAAAGTTTCTTTGTTGAGGTTTGTCTGGATGAACTATCTATTTGTGAGAGTGGGATGTTGAAGTCTCTCACTATTATTTTGTTGGCATCTATCCCTGCTCTTATGTTCAGTAGTGTGTGTGTGTGTGTGTGTGTGTGTGTGTGTGTGTGTGTGTATGAAATTGGGTGTGCCAACATTTAGTGCAGATATGTTTGCAATTCTTGCCTCCTCTTGATGTTACCTTTATGAATGTGAAATGACCTTCTTTTTCTCTTTTGACTAGTTCTGTTTTGAAGTCTGTTTAGTCAGATATGTGTGTAGCTACTCCTGCTTGTTTTTAAGTTACATTCCCTTGGAATTTCTTTTTCCATCCTTTCATTTTAAGCCCATGTCTGTCTTTGTCAGAGGGTTACATTTCTCATATGCAACAATGGCTGGGACTTTATTTCAAAACAATCCACCAAGCTATATCTTTGGAGATTTAAGACCATTAACATTCAAAGTTGTGATTGAAAGATATGTAGTTATTCCTGTTACCTTGTTGTTTTTGTAATGTTTGATTCTTTCCTAATTCTCATTTGCTTATTCACCCATCTTGTGAGATTTATTCTTTCCTATATTTTCATTGTTGTATTTATCTCCTTTTTAGGGTTGTTAGGGTCCTTTAATTATATTCTTCAGTACTGACTTAGTGTTCATGAATTCTTTTAGTTTTAGTTTGTAATGGAGGGTCATATATTTTATTTTTAAATTTATCTCTAGATAAGTATTCTAATTCTTTACCTTGTCTTCAGGGAATGATAGTCTTCAACTTAATCCAATCTACTCCTGAGGTATTCAACTGAATTCTTTTGTTTGTTTTGTTGTAGTTTGGTGGTACTGAGATATGAACTCAGGGTCTTACACTTACTAGGCAAGTACTCTACCACTTGAGCTAGACTTGTAGCCCTTTTTACATAGGTTCTTGCATTTATGCTTGAACCATCCTGGACAACAATCCTCCTATTTATTATTTCTGTGTACCTCGGAATGACAAGTAAATGCCACCAAGTCTAGCTTTATTAGTTGAGATGGAGTTTCTTGAAGTTTTCCCTTAAACAGGCCTAAAACCACAATCCTCCTCATCTCCATCTTCTCAAGTAGTTAAGATTACAGTCATAAGCCACTGTACCCAGTCCTTTACTGTGTTTTAAATTGAACTTATTGAGCTTTTCATTTCTAGGACTTCAATTTTATTTTTTTTCAGATTCCAATATCTTTATTGAATTTCTCTTTCATACTCTGCATTGTCTTCCTTATTTCATTCAGCTGTGTATTTGTGTCTTTCAAGGCCTGTGAAGAGGTCAGTTGTCTACTCCTGTGCAAGAAACCACTGCTAGCCATAAGGAATTTTGTAGGCTGTGGGGCAGACAAGTTCCCATTTGCTGCCCTAGCCTCCTTTCTGTTCCTGCAGGTGCAGGTCCAAGCCTAGGCATATTCCCCAAGTGCACTAAATAGTGATGGGAGCAAACAGACCACTGAGTTCTGTACTGATGGTGAAAAACTGAGGGACTGAGGCACTGAACTATCAATTTCAGTGTTTTTAGACTCCACCTACTGGAAGGGAGGAAGCTGGGGGGATCCTATGATCCCTGGGCCATGAGCTCAGAGCTCTCAACCATACCTGTCAGTGAACCCCTAATGCCAGCAGGTGACAACTGGAGTACTCTGTCAGCCATGTATTTGGTGTTATGTTTTCACAATGATCCTCAGGCAATGGGCTTGCTGGGGTTGTCAGGGCTACCCACCATCACCCTTCCCTGCCTGAGTGCCCTACTGCTTAAACTTCTCAGTGACTCCACATCAGATCCTTTCCTTCTCCATGGCCATCTCTTGTGGATGTCTTTGAAGCAGACACTGTAACCATGATTGTTCTTCAAGGATCCAGAGTACTTCAGTCTCAAATCCCAATTGGCAGCAAAGACCCACAGCATGCCAATAACACCCAGAGCCCATGCAGTCAGTCACAGGCTTAGTCTGTCTCCACCATGACACTCAGGGAATGGGATTTGACTCACAAGGCAGGGAAGGGCCACCAACCACCTTACCCTTCACTGCCTGAGATCCCTGCAGTTTGAACTTCCCAAAGGTCCTATTAGACCCTTTCTCTCCCTATGACTGCCTCTCATAGCTGTCTCCCTTCCAGGTACAATGGTATTATATACTAAGAATCTCTGAGCTACAATTGGTCTTTGTTTTCAAGTTCTCAGAATACCTCATTCTCAAACAGTAGGCCCTCTCTCAAGATGATGCATTGCTATAGTGCTCCAATATATGGGGAGTAAAAAAATGTGTTCCTTCTCTGATGCTAACCTGTCACAAGGTGAAGTCACTGTTTTGAACCAAATCCCCATACTAACTTCAAGGCTTGTTGGAGGTGTGAGCTTGTCCAATAGCTAATTCTTCCAGTCCATAATTAAGGACAACTTACTTACCTTGTGGTGGAGCTATGGCTGGCCTGTCCCTTAGGGAGCAAGGGGTGGGCCGTAGACTGTTTTTTATCTTCTTTCTAATTCTTTCTGTTCTCTTCCATAAATGACAAAATCTATCCCAAAATGATAATGTTGCCATAATTTTTGTTTGTGTATTTGTATTGTATTGTAATAGGAAACAAAGTAGAAAGTATTCTAACATAATGACAAGTTCTGGGGAAACATAAGAAGTCAGGAAATAATGTTTTAAGTTAATCACAAATATTGTAATTTTAGAATAACAGTTTAGTAATAGCCCTGACTAGAAAAGAGAAAAATATGACAGATCCACATATGGCCTGATTAACTATGGCTTCTCATGTGCTCTCCTATACTAAAAGGTTCAATTCCTAGGCATTTATGAATTCAGTATTGGAAGGAGAGAAAATGATTAAGTGAAATGTTAAACTCAATTTGTTAGAAAAAGACCAAAGACATTCTAAAGAAAAAGAAGAATCTAAATAAAAGTGTTTTTAGACTCCACCTACTGGAATGGAAGAAGCTGGGGGGATCTTATGATCCCTGGGCCATGAGCTCAGAGCTCTCAACCAAACCTGTCAGTGAACCAAAAGACATTCTAAAGAAAAAGAACAATCTAAATAAAAGTGGAGCAGGAGGAGGGAAATTGAAATGGGCAATAGATAAAAATGCAAAGAATCAGATCCATTTGACACACAAGCCAGTGCAGATAGAGAAAAATATAGCTATCAAATTTTAAATGGACCTTCATATTGTAAAAAAATGTATTATTTCTAATGCAGTGATTAAAGATGGAGCACTCTGAATAATTTGCAAAATTATACACTAATGTAATTTAATAATATAATTTAAAATAACAATGACTTCATAAAAATAAAGGCATTCCATTATTGCTATAAAAGTAGTAAAAAATGGGAAACATATATATGTCTCCATATATATAAACTTGTTTCTCTTTTTTCTGTCCTTTTATCATTTTTACATTTATTTACATGTGTATACATTGTGCTACCTCCCCCTCCCGTCCAACCCCTCCAATCCCCTCCTTCCAGGCAGAACCTGCTCTCAGATTTTGTTGAAGAAAAAATGTAAGAGATAATAAGAAAGAAACATCGGTTTTGCTAATTTAGGATATAAATCGCTATACAGAGAGATTCCTAGCAGTGCTTCCATGCACTTGTATATTGCAACACATTGGTTCATCTCTACCAGACCTCTTCACTACTTCCTGGTCTCCTTCCCATAATGGCCTCTGCTAATTTAAGATTACTTTAGTCACTCCTCAATAGGGAGCACATCAACCACATTCAAGTTTTAGGTTTCCTTTCCTTTCACTACTTCTCTCCTGCATGTTCTCCCCTTGATGTGTGACTGATGTCCAATAATATTACTGCATTTGTTTTAGGTCTACAATCTGCAAATGAGAGGGAACATGTAATTTTTGGCCCTCTGAGCCTGGCTAACTTTGCTTAAGATGATATTCTCCAGATCCATCCATTTACTTGTGAATGATAAAATTTCATTCTTCTTCATGGCTGAGTAAAATTCCATTGTGTATAAATACCACATTTTTTTATCCATTCATGGGTTGTGGGACATCTTTTCTTTTCCATAGATTGGCTATTATAAATAGTGCTCAATAAACAAAGTTGTGCAGGTGCTCTTGTAATAATTTGAGTCTTATTCCTTTGAGTATATCCCTAGGAGTGGTATTGCTGGATCCTATAGCAGTTATATGTTTAGTTTTTTAAGGAGCCTTCATAATGTTTTTCAAAGTGGTTGTACTAGCTTACATTCCCACCAGCAGTGTATGAGGGTTCCTTTTTCCCTCATCCTCACCAGCATTTGTTGGTGGTAGTGTTCTTGATGATAGTCATTCCAACAGGGGTGAGTTGGAATTTTAGTGTGGTTTTGATTTTCAATTCCTTATGGCTAGGGATAGTGAGAATTTTTTTCATGTGTTTTTTGGCCATTTGGATTTCTTCCTTAGAAAAAGTTCTGTTTAGTTCAGTTGCCCACTTCTTTATTGGTTCATTGATTTTTGGGGAGTTTAGTTTTTTGAGCTCTCTGTGTATACTGGTTATCAGTTCTTTGATGTATAGCTAGCAAATATTATCTCACACTGTGTGGGTAGTCTCTTCAATTTATACACAGATAGCAGTTCAGGTAGACCTCAGAAAAAATGCGAGACACTATCTCAAAAATAACCAAAAGCAAAAAGGGCAGGGTGGGGGTAGCACACAGCCCTGAGTCCAAACCCTAGTAATGCCAAAATTTAAAAAGTTCCTGTTTTTAAGAATAAAAGAAAACATGGCCTGTGAGTAATTACTGTGATATGAAATTTGTTTAAAGTAACCGGATGTTGCTAAATATTTTGGTGCACACCTGTAATCCTAGCACTCAGAAGACAAAGACAGAAGGATCATAAGTTTGAAACCAGCCTCAGCTACATAGTGAGTTCAAGGCCAGCTTTGATTACATAGTGAAAAACAAGCAAATAAATAAATAAATAACAAAGTGGCCTAATTTAGGTGGAAAATTTAAAGGAAAAAGTAAGATTAAACTTGCATATCCTTAACATGAATTACTAAACCCAAAGGAACAAAGAATTATTATTACTGCTATACTTCAGATTATATTTAAAAATTCAATAGAAAGGGAAACTGCTCTGCATTAAAAAACTATGGATCATTTTTATGAAAGACGAAAACTTACTCAAAGAGGATAGAATGGGATTTATTTTATCAACAGAATCTTGTCCTGGAGTTCTGTTCAACTTGCCTGTTCACTAATTAAGCACAAGAAGTCCCTCATGGTTGAAGAGTCATGTTAGATCCTCTTCAAATGGTGTCTATTTTACTTCTTAGAGCACAGCATCAACTCTGTTAGTGATCTAATGGTTGTATCAAATGACCCAGAATTTAAGAACTTAAAATTTCTATGATTTCTTATTGATCATGAACCTATGAGACCATTAAATAGTTCTGCTCATCTTGGATTCGGCATATCTCAGCTGGGCTTTTTCATGTATCTACAGTGCACTGGCACTTCCCCTAGGGCTTGGGAAGTATAAAATAGCCCTGCTTACCTGTGCAGGAGTTACACCTGGGGGTGGAGGAATAGTTGTATCTCTCATTATCATTGCATAACTGCAACAAGGTTTAGAAGATAACCCAGAAAGGATCTTAGGCAAGAGCTGTTCAAACTTTTGTTTCCTTAGCTGGTCGTTCCTTGGTCAAAACAAGTCTTATAACTAAGCTAGATTCAGGGGTTGAGGAAATAGATTTTGTTTCTTTATGGGGTTAGGGATAATTAAAGTTTTTTTTAATTGGCAAAAAAGTACCATAGCAATACTTCTGTCAAGTGATATAATCTACTCCAGTATTTCTGATATCCTATAATACAGTAAATCAGGAAGGTTTTGGAAAATAGATAACTGTTCCTTTTCTTGTCAATAACTGTGTTTCTCAGTTGGGTAGCACCTCGTTTCCTTTGATTGTACAATTGAGTGAGATTGCAAACTTTTACTACTATTTCATATTAGACCATTTATTTTTAAAAATAAGACTAAAATCAAATTACTTCAATTACATTTGAGAATTTGGGAGGCATTTATTGGAAATGTATTTTTAACTGTAGAAAAGAGATGCATATCAAGCCTTCCTTGTTGACATTATGGATATTGCTGCTAAACTAAAAATTATTCTGGCAAAGCTTCTTCTATTACACTTTTACAGTGGGATAAAATATTTTTCGGGTAGAAATTCCCTACTAATTTATTGGGAAGCAGAAATCTTGCATAAGTAGAAACACCACAAAATTGTTTTTGATGACTCTTTCACTTATACAACCTTAAAATTGAGCCTCCAGTTTCATTCTATTTCCTGTGGCATGTCAATAAGGTGAAGCTTACTAATGGTGATTTCATCAACTTTAAAAAAGAACTAAGTTCTGTGTATGAATTTGTAACTCTAAGAGACTTGGACAAATTCTGTGATACTTGAGATGATCCTATATTTTGTGAGTCTATTTTCTTACCATTGTCCTACCCATAAGAATGGGTGGTCTGCCTTTCCTACCACAGGTGTACACACTTCCATCAGTGCCCCAGAAGGGGTTATACTAGCTTTAAGATAACAGTTGTCAGTCCAAGATTGTTCTGTGATGCTGAAATACAAAAAAAGACAGTAAGAGCCCAGAATTCACACAAGAGCTAGAACAAGATTTTGTTTAAATGTTGGATACAGACATGAATCCAAGTTCATCCATTTAGACTTTCTAGATACATCAGCTCTGAATTAATTGTCTAAAATTTTTAAGCTACAGTGAGTTGCATGCAAACTAGTTTTGAACTAAAACTATGGTCTTCTGTGAATTAGGGTTCTCAAATTGCCATTAAATTAATAACAAATATCAAATAAAATGATTATTTTCATATCAAAGAAACTTGAAAAAACTAAAATTGGTTTAAAAAGTGACCTTTATTTTTTATTAACAGTAAAATTAATTTAAAATAATTAAATATCTTATCTATGAAACATAGATAGAAATGGAATTGTATATTTATCAATCCCTTTTTTGGCAGATGTGTCAGTCTGTCTTAAAGAATGGTAAACATATTTGGAAATACAAACATGAATACACCTGTACAAAATAATGAAAATTGAAAGGAAAATGTATTGAAAGTATTCAACAACTATTATGATCCAAGAGTTAAAAGCTGGGTTTTATAAATAACTGAAAGGATAAAATCTATGGCAGAAAAATAAAAATAATTAAAAGCCTTAAATACTTAACTTTTTTAGTATATTAACAATACATGTATTTTACAAATGAAAAATGCAAACAGTAAAACTATAAAAGCTACACAAAAAAATCATGGTCTATTTTTGGTGGCACTGGAGTTTGATCTCAGGGCCCTACACTTGCTAGGCAGGTGCTCTTACTGCTTGAGCCACTCCACCAGAAAAAAAATCATGTTCTCATTAGTAATTAAGAGAAGACAATAAAAGAAATCATGATATTTAATCTATCTGATCACCCTAAAAAGGAAAAGAAAGGGAGGATAAAGTGAAACTTCCTTTCTTCCTTCTTTCTTTCTCTTCTGGTACTGGGATTTGAACTGAGGTCCTAGCACTTGTTAGTCAGTCTCTCAACCACTTGAGTCATACCCCCAGTCCTTTTTTGTTTAGTTATTCTTTGGATGAAAGCACATGTTTTTGCCTGGGTCTGGCCTTGGACCATGATCTTCCTACCTACACCTCCTGTGTAACTGATATTGCAGACCTGTTACACTACACCCAGCTTATTTTTTGAGAAGGGGTCTTGCTAACATTTTTCCCTGGATGACCTCAAACTGTGATTCTCCTGATTTCTACCTACCAAGAAGTTGAGATTATTAGCATGTACCACTATACCTGGCCCAAGCATATTATTTTAGAATTTTGATGGCATTTTAATATATGTAACAGTTTGGAAGGATATTTTATCAATATCTTTGGAATAATAAAAAAGTTCATATACTTTATTCTCATTATACTGCATCTGGGAATGTAATATATAGATTTAATACAAAATGAGAGCAAAGTGCATTTAGAAAATTGATAATGTTTTATAATGTTAAAAAATTAAAAATAATAACACTGTTGAGATGTATCAGTATAGTAAATCATGGCTACAGCCTATACATCTGCAAGGAAAATCATATAGACTAAAACTGAGTATTTGGAAGACCATCAAGCATAGAAATTTTTGACATATTAGTAAATATAAAAGTGTTATACAAGTAACATGTAAAGTACTGTTTAAAACATGTACAACTAAGAAACTACCAACAACTGTCTTTAGTAAATAGTAGTAGGAAAATGGTCAGCTAATTTATTACTGAAAGTATTTTGCATCTATACCTCATTTAACATAACAAGTACATTGAAATTACACCCAATAACTTCAATAGAGAAAAAGAAAATGAAACATAAAAGCCAAAAAAAAGTGTAATTTCCATTGACTTGGGATGGAAAATAATAGCTGAAGTTGGAAGGTGTTTTTTAGAAAGGAAAATATATTATTCATTATAGATACTTAAACTCCTAATTATCAAATGAAAAATGACTAAATTAGTAGTAAACATAAAAATGGGAATAAACATTTGAAACTGAAAGACAAAATTAAAATTCTCAAAATAGAATAAAAATCGGTATGTACACTGTTTCCAATGGATAACTAAAATGTCCACAAAGAATAAAATAGTTAGGAACATATATTAAAATAGTCAACATTAATGAAAGCAATACTAACTTGAAAATAAAATACCTCCCTTTGTCTATCATAATTTAAAAATATCTTTGGAGCAGTTTTTATTAGTTACATTAATTCAGATAAACCAGTTTGGTCTTATTTTGTCTTTAAATTGATTTTTTTTAAATGATAGGTTATCTACCTTAGCTGCACCAAATTTAATAAGAATATTCTCCATATATAAGGTCCAAGGGATGAAAAGAGACATTTTGTGGAAATGTGGAATTTGGAATTTGTTTTCTAGTGGACTCAACTCTCACAACTTGCTTCTCACCTTGTCTCTTCTCTGTTGAGTTGTAGAAGGCGGCTGTTTGTCTAACTGGTTTTTTGCAGTATAAAATAGGGTGGAGGAGAATGGTAAATACTCTGTTGCTCACACACACTCCTTTTCTTGTGCTTAGTGGAGACATCAGGTTGTGGCATGCTTTCTTGCTTAGCTATAGACATTGTGATCATTTTCTCAACTTCAGGAAACCAGAAATTTCAGTGTGAATAAAAACTATTGGCTATTTGTGTAATACAGCTTGGGATGATTACCAAAAATTCTATACCTTTTCCCTTCACATCTAGGATTTGTTGTGGTGCCATACTAAAAAGACCTTGCTGTCTTAAGAGGGCAAGAAGGCTAGCAGTTTAATAGCCTTTTGCTTTCTTTACAAACCAGCACTGTTCGTTTTCTAAGGAACTGCGACATTATACTGTCAGCAATGCATAAAGGTTCCCATTTCTCTACAGCCTTGCCAATGTTTGTATTTTTTTCATTATACATTTGCTCTCAGTATTTTGTTTTGAAATTTGTCCATGTTGTTATATGTATGTCTTATTTATTCACTCTCACGCATAGAGGGTATGTGATTGTATGAGTATATAGTAAAAATACAATCACAGAACATGAAAAATGGTTTCCCAAAATTCAGATGTTAAAAAATGTAGTGTTACATTATTGTATAGGTATCGAAATGTTATTTTAATCACATATACTATCACAAAAGTTACAAAAATAACGATGCTGAGATTTGTACTTCACAATACTGCATGCATACTAATATGAAAGTCTGAAATGGTCACAGGCAGTCTTTTCCTAAGTATCCTCGAGTGGTTTCCACAGAAAATAAGGATTTTTACTTTGAGAAATGAGAAGTAAAAGTATAGCCACAGAAGGCAATCACAAAAGGCCACATATCATTTGATTCCTTTTATGTGAAATGTCTAAGTAAGAAGAAAATAGATTAAGGGTTGCTGGGATATGGGGAGGGGAGTGGAAAAGATAAAGAATGACCATTAAAGGGTATGGGGTACTTTTGGGAATGAAGTATTAAAAATATTCTAAAATGTAAAAGGGAATGCGGTTGTGCTTACACAGCTCTGTGTATATATTTAAACTACTGAATTGTATACGTCAAATGGGTGAATTGTATTTGTGTTATATCTCAATAAAGCTATCAAAAACAAATATAAACAAACAAATAAAATTTTGTATAACCTAGAGGAAGGCAAAGTCAGATCTTTTTATAAAATATGATCTTTGTGATTTTTAATGAAATAATTTATTAATATTGTATTATAAATTTTAGAGTTTATTCATATATAAAGATATAAATGCTATCCAACTATGTCTTTCTCAGTATGATTATAGCCCACCAGCTCTTCAAAATCCCCCATTTCTGCATCTATATTTTTTGAATTCTCATTTCCATCTCTTATGGAAAAAATGTACTTCACAGTGCAAGGGGTAAACTGTTAATATTAGTTGAGCTTCAATTTTCAAATCACCTTCTTCCATCTTTGTGTTAAAATATCACTTGGAACAGCAAGAGTATAATATTAGAGGAGACAACTGAAGGTAGTCAAGACATATTATTGTCTTTTTTTTTATCCTTGAACATGGTTTTTAAAAATCAAATTTTCAAAAGCATTCAACATAAACCTCCTCACTGTTGTTCTTGATATACGTTGAAAGGAAGGAAAGACAACCACATGCAGACTGTGCTCAATCAGAATAAATAATGCATTCATAAAGAATGCTGTTTTGTACCAAATGCCACTATAAATGTAGGTACCTGGACAAGCAATATATTCAATGACATTAGAAAATACACCACATTGCTTCCAAATGGGTGGTAACCATGATCTATAGTAAAATAAATATCTGCGGCAAATGACACATACCTATTTAATGACACTTGGAGTTCATGTGAAGTTTGGCAGTGTAATAAAAGTCTTATCTCTTGCTTTCACTGTTATTGCACAGACTGCTGTCTCAGATGCAGTTTGACTATCTTTTTCAATCTACCTCATAAAAGTAGGACTTGATTTGCTTAGCATGAGAACAGATCAATAAAAGCTAAGTTATACAACAGATTAGACCACTAACTCAGAGATCAAAGATGTTAAATACAACTTGTATAGAGAAACTAGATCAAAAGTTGAGCTCAGACACACGGTACATATTTGCAGTTCTCAAAATAGCCTTCCCTCTATAACAACAGTTTACCTCCTGTCTTGTGGTCATTCTATGATGAAGTAGTTTACACATGGCTGACAACATTTTAAATATATATAATGTATGCATATTTAAAGGGACTTTTGGTATTAAATTTCTGAATTGTCTTCTTAAAATAAAAGGTCAAAGAAAACAGTGCTCTCCAAAGCACTGAGAAGCTGTTTTATAAATAACTTATTCAATGTTTTAAGTTATATATTTTTGTGGAAAACAAAGCAACATACTATAGAACTCTAAGTCACTGCAACTATTATTATCTTTGTTTTATCTCATAATAAGTATATACTGAATTTTTGTTGAAATAAGGAAATTTATCTGTATATCAGAGATGGGATTTTTGTAAAAGTGCTAGCAAATTTTTGCACTATTATAAATTCAGAAAACTAAACTTAAGTTTCACCTTGCCATTCTCTCCCTACCGTATTTGAATCCTGTGAAGAGCATGTATACATATAAGTATAATATATTTCTTTATAGGCTTTTGACCACACTTGAAGGAGAAAACAAATGAATAAAATTAAAACAGGACAAAATGACCACACAGCAACAACATCCTCAGTGTATGGACTTCCATTGTGGAAGTAGTGTTCTTAAACACTTTTTCCCATGTCATGTTTGCAGCCTTTTGATGAAGTCCTGCTATGCACACACATTCAGTACAGCCTCGTATTAAGTCTCAGGGGAGTCCGCTCCCCACCTCATGTTCTCTCTTTCAGCACTCCTCAGTTCCATCTTGGCTCCAGCATTGGGGTGCAATGTAAATTCTGTCATTTAGGGCAAGAGCCTGGTTGTCCCAGAATGAAAACACATCCCTCTTCTGTTTGTTGTGAAATCTTCACTAACCTCCCTACACTCATCTGTCATCTTGGTATATGCTTTCTCATGTTTCTCCAAGGCTAGTTCCCCAAATGCAAGAAAAATTTGAATACAAATAAGCAAAGATGTAAACAAATATTTTCTTTAACCCCATTCCCCAAAATGATTCATGACATTTCCATGTATATCATTTCATACTTTGTCTTCATAAATGGTTTTTATGAAAATTGTAATATGCCTTTTTATCATTTTAACAAAATGACAAGATAACGAACACTAAATATATAAGCCATATATGCATATATAAAAGTTGTTCACATGTACATACATGAATAATTTACCACTGTCAAATATGCAATGTTCTTACTGCAAAGATTTCTAATTAAGAAAAATAGTGCAGGGTGGAGAAATGACCCAAACAATGTATGCACATGTGAATAAATAAACAAAAAAAAAAAAGAAAAAAAAATAGTACATTAGCATTCACGTAAGGCTTTTCCCAAAAAACCAAATTACATGAAAATATTTAGAATATGATATATAACTAAATGGTTGCTATGAATAAGAAAAAATTAAAATGTGAAGGTTTAAGTTGCAATGAGTCAATTGATCCATAGCACAAATGTATATACCAGAACCATCCAAAGGAAATTGAAAACATGACAGAATTTTAAGAACATCCATTCAGTAGAGAACATAATCAATGTTCTGATACCAGTTTATCACGATTATGTTCCTTTTATTAAGCCAGCTTGTTATTTACATTTTTAAAAGTAACTTAGTTATTTTTATGTAAATTATGTAGGTGTTTATGTAAGGTAGATAGTGTAATTGGTGGCATTGCCTTTTGCATATAGATTTCATAATCCTGAGTAATTTCTGGGAAAAATTTTCATCATAAATGTCAAGAAATAGTTATTTTGACAATTATTCCAAATAAAAGAGCCATAGTCCTTATGGGTTTTCTCTTAATTTTTTTTTTATTTTAGAAATCATGATCAGATTGTGTTCATTATTTGAAATTATATTTTGATTTTCTCATACATGCATTGAAATCTTAGGTCTGCTACGTATCTATTGTTTCTAGAAAGCCAATCTATTTTCTGAGTAGGAGAACCATTTTTAAGAAAAGAGAATGCAACACCAGGGAGATGAAATACCTGTGATTAATCTTTTTTCTCTTATGTAAACCAGGTGTACATGGCTGTTTGTGGATTGGAGTCTGACAGGTTCTGGTCATGAGGATGAATTGGGGTTGTTTCACACCTAACTTTTAAAGTACATGTTGTCTTAGATATAGCATATTAAATTCTAAGAATTGTTGGCAACATTTTCATTTCTTTTAAAAAATTATTGTTTTATTTCTTTTAACTCTTAAAATCCTTTTCATAAGTGATACAAACTGTTAAGTAATACAATCAAAATCCCTTTACTCAATTACACTTATAATTTTTTTTCATTTTATCTATCACCATAAGAGAGTATCATTTTTGCCTATGAAAATAGATTTTCATAAGTCATTTCCTTCCTTGTATGCTTACTAATATTTTTGACTGTATTTTAGTTCTGGGAAAAACTATAACTAAAATTATGTACATGCATTATGTTTATAATGAAAATTTTGCTAAGTTAAAGGTGTTTGTTCTTGCTCTTTTACTAACGATTGACATAAGCACAATGACTATCTCTCTTGGGCATGACCTATTATTCTGAATCTGAAAGCATTTCAGAGTGCCTGATGTAAATGTGGAGCGAGTTAAATTCACAAAAGGATTGATTGTTAAATAGGAAGTGAGAAGGACCAAATGCAATATATAAGGCTGCCAAAGACTTTGCCTCATATAGAAAATCAAAGTTAAATTTTATTTTCTACATTTTCACTGCAAACAATCAAAGCCAAGTAATTTTGAATATTCTTTTCTGTTCAGAATTGTATTAAGAAAATAAATGGCATCAATTTACATTGTATTAGGGTATTTCAATATTTACTTTAAAAGCCAATATATCACATTTCAACTATGTATTCATTTGAGTAATACTTATCTCATAAAATGTGGAATAAAAGAATGATAAATATTCTTTGTCTAAAAACTTTCACACTTAACTCTAAAAGAAAAACTTTACTATTTCCCCATAAACAGATTAGGTAAGGATATTACAAAATCTAAAATTGAAAGACTTATATTTAAGTTTATCAAATAAATAAAATTTGCTACTTAGTCTGTAAGCTATGCATGACACTGCAGAATCTTGTACATCCTCAGTTTTATCTGTAAAACGTTGTGGAGGTGAGGATTCATAAAGTGATCATAAGCATTTTTTTGGTTTTATAGATAGACAAATGACTACCATCAAAAGTGGAAAATCTAAGGAATTAAATGACTGATTTTGAAAATTTAGAGTGAATAAAAATAGTGTTTCAAAGTAACAAGACCAAGTGATGGACACAGAGTAAACTGAGTCCTTGGAACTCTTAATTATATAAGAGTAAAAATACTATCCTTAAGCTGTTCTTTGTTTTTTCATTAAAAAAAAAAAGATGAAAACAGAAAATGTGATCACTTTATTCCCCTATGCCAATAATGAAATCCAAAGATCAAAAAGTATGAGAGCAATGTCTACGTTTCTTAATATAAGTTGTTCTTAGCATGCTATAACTGTTCTAGAGTTTAGACCTAAAATACTAAATATAGCTATATTGCATAATAAGCACAAATTGAACTGGAGAAAAGAAAAAGTATGAGAGGAGTTGGTAGGCTCAGATTTGAATCAAGCTCAGATTTGAATCTAGCTTACATACAAAGGCCAGAAAGGAGAATGTATTATACAGAAATCAGATGACATGAATAGAAACCTGTGCTTAGTAAGACTTGCAAATATCCCAGATGATTTCTTGAAAAAAATGTAAGAAATTGTTATAAGATTTTTTATTGCTTGATAATGATCAAAATAACAGTCAACCACTATCAATTGCACTTAATTAAAAATGTCTCACAAATATTATTTTGAATAAACCATAAACTCATAGAAAAATAATGCATTATACGTTGAGCTTAAAATGTGAGTAAAACATAAATGTTTACAAAGCTAAGTTTTGATACATGAATTCACAAATGTTGCCATAGGTCATTATACTAATGGCTATCAGTGTTAACTTCCTACCAAATGTGATATTTTACAAATGTAGGAAATTCAGTTACCTAATTAGAAGTGACAGTAAAGTGACTGAACTAATTAAGTAGGAACTCCATAAGCAATTTCTTTCACTAAAGGTTTGCTGTTTTATATCTGCAATGAAATTATTCAGTATCTATTTTAAATAATAAAGGATAAAACTCTAGGCTAATTGACATTTTAATAGAAAGCATATCAATTAAAATTTTCTACAAAAAAGGGCTCCTCCTAAAACAATTACTGTTTGAAGTCTACTGGATCTATTTGTTGTCAACTTGAAAGAACAAAATGGAACTGAGTTTGATTGCAACCTAGGGATGGAAAATTTAGCACAAACCCTCAATCTTCATCAATTAATTACACAGAGCATTTGGATTAATTAACTGGTTTTGATATCAATGTTATGACTAATTTATTTCATTAATTTTATAAGTTAATGCTGTTGACATTTATTACATTATTTCCCTAACCGTTCCCATTGCCATGTGTCATGAAATGAGAAAATGAATTATATTTGGAATTAAATAATTTGGTTCAAAACATGATTCTGCTTCTTATTAGTGGTATGACTTTCAGAAATTTCTCTTATCTGCTTATATGTAAATCAATGATAACAATAAAGTTAAAGAAAATTAAACAAGATAATGCATGTAGAATTTCCTTGGCATCCATACCACAGTACTTCTTTTTATTTTTGTTCGTGCCACCTTCCCACTCCCCCTCCCTCCTAGTAACTTTTCTTAAAAGTAAGCTATGTGGCTTTTTGTTTTTGTTAGTATTACTATTCTTTTTGCTCTTAGGTTCCACTAAATATTTGAAAGTAAAACTTAGCGTGAGGAATTAGTGTTCAACTTAGCATGCAACAAAAGCAAATTGTGAATGTATAAAAAGGATAACAAAAATGGTAATATAATATTAGTCACATACTAGAGTTGAAGCATTAGTTTCTGACTCAACATTTCTCATTCAGTTCATAATAGAACACTGAAATAAGTATGTCCCACATATGAGCTGTTATTGGGACATATATAAAAGAGGTATCATAGAATCTTAACTAACACCTTTAAGTAAAATATCTCTGCTACACCTAAGATATTGTTTTGCCTACATTTTTTTCAATTTCTTATTCCATGAATTTCCAAAATTCTGGTGAAATGCCCACTGTTCAGTTTTAAGTTTCAATCACACTTATATTAAAATACAGTAGTTAATTTTCATATTGTTCCTTTCCCCTGGTTTGTGTGTTTTTCTTTTCTTACTTTTTCACTTAGCATAACTTGACTAATAATTTAGAGGCCACTATTTATATATATATATATATATATATATATATATATATATATATGTGATCAGTCCAGTGTTGTGTACACAACAGTTGCCTCCCCTATGTCATAGGCTGGCAGCCTATGGGTTGAGTTGAAGAATTCCACCATGGATTTGCTACAGTATTTGAGATATAGTGCTTCATTCCCTAGGTACTGTGGCATAATTCTGGGAATCTTCTATTTTATTTGCAGTTGAGAGAGTTAGACATCAGTTTTTCATCACTCACTACTGTCTTTACTTGAACTAGTTTATTTTAAAAAAAAAACAACACTTTTAAACCAGGCGCTGGTGGCTCATACCTGTAATCTTAGCTACTCAGGAGGCAGAGATCAGGAGAATCACTGTTGGAAGCTAGCCTGGGGAAATAGTTCATGAGACCCTATCTCAAAAAAACCCATCACAAAAAAGGGCTGGTGGAGTGGCTCAAGGTGAAGGCCCTGATTTCAAGCTCCAGTACTGCACACACACACCAAAAAAAAAAAAAACCTTATAGTGGCAGTATAGCTGAATGGTACTTGCTTAACATGTGTGAGACCCTAGGTTTAATCTCCAGCACCACAGAAAGAAATTATAATGAGATCAGGAACTGGAAATACCATAATATGTAATCTGTTATATTCACTTTTGTGGTAATAATAGTGGGATGGGAGTCAGAAAGGTAGCCAAAATGAAGATGGAGTCCAAAAACCAATTTGGGTCACCTCACAGTGTAAAAATAGTGTCATATTCTTGTTCAGGGAATGGGATGATCTTTGAGCACTCCTTGGCATTCTGCCCTTAAATATATTTTCCAGTTTGCTTACCTGGGAAGTTTTCAATTAGAAAGCATTCACTCATACATTAGTTCTTTAAGTGGCTATTGAATGTATATTATAGATAGTCTTTCTGACTCCAGCAAAGAATGCAATACAAATTCTCAGGCAGTGTGGGTAGACTTGATCTATTCCTGTTGTATGTTTGAGGCTGTGAAGACAGTAAGTAGCAGGATCCAGGGGGAACAAGTCTTAACGTGGAGATTATGATTTCAGCTAAATGCAGCCAGGATATTTGCACCTCTGCTTTTCCACATTTTAAAATAGAAATAAACTCTATTTGACACAGCAAATCTAAATATTAGTGATAACAATTTGAATTATAAGAAAGTCCTTTTGTCTACAATACACGTGTAGGAAATTTAGGAAGTGTTGGGAAGAACTGTGTTCAGTGGATGTCTATGGTAAAAGTTTCCACCTCCATAGCCTGGCCCAAAAGACCAAAAATCGTATGTTCTCCCTCATATGTGGACATTAGATCAAGGGCAAACACAACAAGGGGATTGGACTTTGAGCACATGATAAAAGCGAGAGCACACAAGGGAGGGGTGAGGATAGGTAAGACACTTAGCTAGCATTTGTTGCCCTCAACACAGAGAAACTAAAGCAGATACCTTAAAAGCAACTGAGGCCAATAGGAAAAAGGGACCAGGAACTAGAGAAAAGGTTAGATCAAAAAGAATTAACCTAGAAGGTAACACACACGCACAGGAAATTAATGTGAGTCAACTCCCTGTATAGCTATCCTTATCTCAACCAGCAAAAACCCTAGTCCCTTCCTGTTATTGCTTATACTCTCTCTTCAACAAAATTAGAGATAAGGGCAAAATAGTTTCTGCTGGGTATTGAAGGGGTGGGGGGGAGAGGGAAAGGGAGGAGTGGGTGGTAAGGGAGGGGGTGGGGGCAGGGGGGAGAAATGACCCAAGCCTTGTATGCACATATGAATAATAAAAAAAAAAAAAAAAAAGTTTCCACCTCCAGCAACTCATTCTCCTCCATTAAATTTTGTTGAATATCTGTATCCAGTGTCTTCGTAACTTGCAATTGGAAAGTGAATTCATTTGCTAAGGCTCCCATAATAAACACACATACCAATTGGCTGAAAAATCAGAAACTCATTTTCTTACAGTTCTGGAGGCTAGAAATCTGAGATTAAGGTGTCAGCAAGTCAGGTTTCTTCTGAGGACTATCTCCTTGGATTGTGAACAGCCATCTTTTCCCTGGACTGTACCATCAAATTGTCTGCTTTTGTTTGTGCCTATGTTCCAGTCTCTTCTTGAAAGGATAACAGTCATATTAGATTAGGACACACAAGTAGAGCTTCTTTTCATCTTTGTTATCCCTTTAAAGACCATGTCTCCAATTAGTCACATTCTAAATATGTTAGGGTTTCAACATATGAATTTTGCGGGGGCACAATTCAGCCTATAATAGAAACATTTCTTTCATAATTTTTCCTTAAATTTTCTAAAGAGATATACCCCTTTTCTCAAACCTTTCACTTTATTCTGTCATATAAAATAATAAAACACTAAAAAACAACCTTTAAAAAAATCTGTGTCATGCACCTCTTCCTCAGTCACTAGGGTGATTATCGGGTAATATTTTAAGAGAGGTGACACATTACCCTACAGTTAGGAAGAGAATTATTCCTTTATTTATCTATAGCAACCTAATTCTGACAACAGAGCCATATAGATTGGCAAAATATGAGAGTGCACGTGAATCAAATAAGAAAATCAATGCATTTTTTTTAAATCCTGAGTATGGCTTTGACTATTAATGTTTCAGAAATATATGATTTGCCTTTTCATCAATTCACACTTGTCTTTATCCCTGCATAATTTTTACATATAAAAGGATAAGAGTGTAGCTATTTTCCTAAAGCTGTGTTGTCCAAGTGTGTACCACAGGTACAAAATGTTTCCTTTTTTCTCCTCCTGTTGTTTCAACGCTACTTAATGACTAAAAACTGAATACCAGGGACAATCATGAGCACTTAAGGCCCAATTCATAAAAAAATGATGCAAGCCATTTATGCACAAATGTTGCTACTTTCATATGGAAACAAGGTACATAAAGAATTCTCCTTTGTGATTCATAAACCCTCTTTAAGGTAATTTTGTTGCTCAGTTTTGTACCTCAGGAGAGCAAAACTCTAAAGAAAGAGGCAAGAAAGAAAAGAAAACCTACAGATATACTTATGGTCCTATTTGCATAAAAAACCACAGCAAGTTTTTATGCAATATTAATTAAACATATATTAGACTTTGGTGTGTGGATTATATAATCATTACTCACTTTAGTCAAGAATATAAAATATCCACAGAAAACATTTAAAAACACACAACTCTCCCACTCCCTACCCCCTCTCACTCAGACAGGCCCAGAACCTTTATAGTCTATGGTGATTTACTTAAATATATTCCAAGAGAATAAAGTGCTGGTATAAATAGTCAGATCTTATGTCCAGTCTTTTTATTGTCTACCCTGCAAAGTTAGAGGCAGATCATTTTCCCCCATAATTTGCTTAGAATATGTCTGGGTATAAAGGTTATTGAGTCTGATGTTTGCCTTCTATGAATGCGAACACTTCAGATGCCTTCAAGGTGATTAGAAACAGAAGTGTTATGACTGACAGATAGGATTTTCCAAGTCAGACAGGAATACATTATTACTGACCATGCATGACTAGGTTCAGCATTATAATTCAAGAGCCTGAAAAACAAGGCCAACACAATTTCATCCCCTCAAATTTGAAATAAATGTGAACTTTGTATTAGCCCCACTCAATGTGGCCAGTGTCACTGTTTCTTGTTCTCTCAACTCACCATTTCTTAGGTCCAAAATAACAGAAAATACACCATGCTCCATGGTAGAGATGTATAAGTGGAAATTATAAGAAAAATATAAACAAAAACTTTAATGGAAGCAGTTGAAAAGTTCAGGTGTTGTATTCCTGTTATGCTTTTTTTTCCCACCAAACACTCTCAGAATCATCCTCTGCCCTAGCTTTGCCATTTTATGCCCTAGAAGAGTAAGCTAGCTGATTGACTTCAAGTTAGGTTTAGACAATGATAAACACTGGAAAAAATGAGGTGCAGGAAGGTAAAGACACTGGGGTCTTTCTTCCTCATTCAATTCCCTCATTGCCTATCCTGGAACTCTGTCCCTGTCTCTCCATGATTGCAGCTGCTTATGGGTGACAACTCTCTATGTCCCATTTCTCTCTGGGTTCTGGGAAGATCATTTTACTTCTTTGCCCCCTCAACCCTGTGAGTCAGGACAGCTTTCTTTGGTTACCAGCCTAGGAGTGCCTCAGCGTTTCTGTCTGCTCCTTCAACCTTGTCAGATTTGTAAATTATCCTATGTTGGAGTCTCCTAAGGGAACTTTAAATGACAGACATCTAAGATGTTTTGTTTTAGTTGATTTTTATTTATGTATGACGAGACCACTACTAGTTTATAATTGCCCCCAATACTTTAACTTAGTATGGCTTATTTTGTCAGTTTCTGATTGAATCTGTAAGAGGCTCTCATTCTGTGGAATTTTAGCCACAATTACATAGTGCATAGGTTAGAGACCATCAATCTCTGAGTAAGCAAAGAAATTATTTCCCCCTTTTTATTGAAAAATGTTCCACACACTTACAAACAGACAGTTATTTATCTCATGTTTAAAAACAAAACAAAAAAACACTGAATGCTCCTACTTCTTACCCTAGTGACTGATTATTCTGGCTTTCCCTTTAGAATAAACTTCCTATTATAAAGGTCTACATTCACTATATATAGTAGTTTGGATCTGGAATGTCCCTGAAAACCAAATGTTAAAGGCTTGGTCCTCAGCTTGGCCCTCTTGGGAGGTGTTGGTGGCTTTAAAATGAATGAGCTATTGGGAAAACATCAGGCCAATGAGGATAGGCCCTAGAAGTAGGTAGCGTGACTCTGGCTCCTTCCTCACTTTCTTTTTTTTTTTTTTTTTCATTTTTCTTTTATTATTCATATGTGCATACAAGGCTTGGTTCATTTCTCCCCCCTGCCCCCACCCCCTCAATACCCAGCAGAAACTATTTTGCCCTTATTTCTAATTTTGTTGTAGAGAGAGTATAAGCAATAATAGGAAGGAACAAGGGTTTTTGCTGGTTGAGATAAGGATAGCTATACAGGGCATTGACTCACATTGATTTCCTGTGCGTAGGTGTTACCTTCTAGGTTAATTCTTTTTGATCTAACCTTTTCTCTAGTACCTGTTCCCCTTTTCCTATTGGCCTCAGTTGCTTTAAGGTATCTGCTTTAGTTTCTCTGCATTAAGGGCAACAAATGCTAGCTAGTTTTTTAGGTGTCTTACCTATCCTCACCCCTCCCTTGTGTGCTCTCGCTTTTATCATGTGCTCATAGTCTAATCCCCTTGTTGTGTTTGCCCTTGATCTAATGTCCACATATGAGGGAGAACATACGATTTTTGGTCTTTTGGGCCAGGCTAACCTCACTCAGAATGATGTTCTCCAATTCCATCCATTTACCAGCGAATGATAGCATTTCGTTCTTCTTCATAGCTGCATAAAATTCCATTGTGTATAGATACCACATTTTCTTAATCCATTCGTCAGTGCTGGGGCATCTTGGCTGTTTCCATAACTTGGCTATTGTGAATAGTGCCGCAATAAACATGGATGTGCAGGTGCCACTGGAGTAACAGTCTTTTGGGTATATCCCCAAGAGTGGTATTGCTGGATCAAATGGTAGATCGATGTCCAGCTTTTTAAGTAGCCTCCAAATTTTTTTCCAGAGTGGTTGTACTAGTCTACATTCCCACCAAACGTGTAAGAGGGTTCCTTTTTCCCCACATCCTCGCCAACACCTGTTGTTGGTGGTGTTGCTGATGATGGCTATTCTAACAGGGGTGAGGTGGAATCTTAGTGTCCTCACTCTCTTTAGCTTCATAGCCATGGCATGGTTGGTTTGTCCACTATGTACTTACACCATGGTACCTGCCACTGACCAAACGTAACAGGATCTGTCAATCCTTCTGTTCCAGACCCTGATCAGGAATTAAACCTAAAAATCTGTTAGCCAAAATAAGCCTGTACTCTTTATAAGTTGATTATGTTAATATTTGTATAATTGTGGAAGATGGACAAATACAACAACTTCAATTCATCAACTGCTATTCTCTCTTGAAACTATTCTTCATGTTTTATCTTCACCACAATATTTCAGATCAGACCTTAAAAGCAACTGAGGCCAATAGGAAAAGGGACCAGGAACTAGAGAAAAGGTTAGATCAAAAAGAATTAACCTAGAAGGTAACACACACACACACAGGAAATTAATGTGAGTCAATACCCTGTATAGCTATCCTTATCTCAACCAGAAACACTTGTTCCTTCCTATTATTGCCTATACTGTCTCTACAACAAAATTAGAAATAAGGGGAAAATAGTTTCTGCTGGGTATTGAGGGGGTGGGAGGGAGAGGGAGGGGTGGAGTGGGTGGTAAGGGAGGGGGTGGGGGCAGGGGGGAGAAATGACCCAAGCCTTGTATGCACATATGAATAATAAAACAATAAAAAAAATTTCAGATCAGCAATGATCAAAGCCATTCCAAATGCAATGGCCAATTCCTTGTCCTAACTTGATCCATCAGCAGTATTATTCACTTGAACACAATACACTATAAACCCCTTGTTTTCTGGTACCTTTGTGGATTCCCTTGCCATTACTTTATCTTGCAGTGCTTTCAATGTTATGATGTCCTCAGGGCTCAGTCCAACAGTGCATTTTTACTTTGGCTCTAAATTCAGCTTTAAATCCCATTTATTATACTGGTGCCTTAAAAATTAACCCAAAGTTGGATGTTTTCCCTTGTGTTCCAAATCTGGATGCCTATGTATCTAACTGCTTTCAAGAAAGCTTTGCATCTATATATTAGTAACTCAAGCTTAAAGAACCTAGAATTTACCCCCACTTATCCTGTCAAAAACTCATTTCAGCACTTTCTCCATTTGTTACTCTGTGCCAGACCCTGATCTAATTACTTTGAAATATTAATCAATTTAAACCTCCTAGCAACTCTGTGAATGAAGTATGATTATGCCCCTGGTTCTCAATTTTGCAAATAAAGAAATGGAGGCATTAAGAAACAAATAATTTGTTCAAGGCCACACATGAAATGAAATTATAATTGTAAATGCTGACAGTCTGGCTCCAGACCTTGTGATATTAATCACTATCCTTTGCCCCCTCTTAAGCTTGATGGCCTTCAAACTTTGGGATTTTCTTTTAGTTATCCTCACCCTTTACATAAAATATTTCAGCAAATTCTCTAGCTCTACTTGGAAATGTATGGATATAACTGGAATCCTACTACTTTTTCAACACTTCTTCTACCACCATGTTTGTACTAACCATCAATCACACATGGTCTCAGTTATAATAATTATTATTAATATCATCATCATTTTATGATTGATTGCAGTGCTGGGGATTGTAACCAAGGCCTTGTACACACAAGGCAAGTGCTCTAAAACTGGGTTACCCATGCTCCACGTGATTGTGTAGATTATTGAAGAATCTCTAATTGGTTGTCTTATTTTGTCTGTTACTGCTCTACTATAGAACTTATTATGCCTGTGATCAGAGTCCTGCAATGGCTTTGTCTTAATCATTTTTAAGTTTTATATTTTTAAAGATATTTTCTTGTCATTCACTTAAATTCTCCATCTACTAACACTTTGCATCTCTCTTTCCTGGTTTTTCTTCCTCTGTAGGATAACATGTCATATCTTTAACTTATTAACCTGTGTATAGGCTATCTTCTTCTACCAACAAATAAGCTAAATGCGGACACTTTGGATGTGGCTCATAACTACAGACTCTCCCAGCACATAGTGAGCACTAAATATTTTTTTCCTAAAAGCATAACACAATTTTGTCATTTGCAGTTCTACATGGATAGAACTGGAGAACATCATCTTAACTGAAGTTAACCAATTTCAGAAAACCAAACATGACATGTTTCTTCTCATATGTGGAATATAAACCCAATATAAATACAAGCAATATTATGAAAAACAGGTCACACTAGGGGAGGTCACTAATGGGAGAGTAAGGGTAAAAGAAGAAAGTTAAGAAGGTGAATATGTTTGATGTATTCTCTATACAAGAATTAATATAGAATTTTTAAACCTGTTGGAATCACCTTAAGAAGGGGACTAAGGTAGAAAGGAGAAAAATAGATGGAATGAATCAATTCAGGTTATAAAACATATATATATGGAAATGTCACAATGAAACTCCTTGTATATATCTTAAACAACAATAATGCCTTTTTTAAAAAACGGACAACAGGAAGGTTAATAGGTCTTGTCTAGGGGTTGGCACCAGTGGGAGTGGAAAGGATATAAGGAAAGTCAGTAGGAGGGTGAATGTAGTGGAAATATTAAGTAGTCAGGTAAGAAAATGGAAAAATGACACCTGTTGAATCTATTCCAGGAATGGGGGCAGGGGAGATAAAGGAGAATGATGGAGAAGATGAATTCAGCAATAAGAACTTTGGTAAATGTTACAATGTACCCTCAATCCAACAACAACAAAAAAGTTAGAAAAACATGACACATGAGCTTCTCCATTGGCATTAATTTTTCTTCTAGCATATTTTAAATTATTTTATGTAACAGAATATTTAGAGAAAAAATTAACATCTGATAATAGCATGCAGAAAGTTCAAACTGGTGTGAATCAAGGCCTTGACTCTTCAAATTTATGAAGCCTGAGGGGTGAGAAAATCTCAAGAAAAAGTTTGAAGGTAGTAGCTATTGACTCATGAGTTTAGGAAAAGAAGTCATTCTCATAATGAAGTACAAGGGAAAGCCAGTGAATGCTGATGTAGAAACTGCAGCAAGTTACCCAGAAGATCTAAGATAACTGGTGTAAAAACTACACCAAACAACACATTTTCAAGTCGACAAAGCAGTTTTATGTTGAAGAAGATGCCATGTAGGACTTTCATAGTTAGAGAAGTCAGTGCCTGGCTTCAAGGAACAGGCCAACTCTTGTTAGGGGCTAATGCAGCTGATGATGTCATGTCGAAACTTATGCTCATTTACAACCCTAAAAACCCCAGAACCCTTAAGAAAGACACTAAATCCACTCTGACTGTTCTCTATAAATAGAACAACAATGCCTGGATGACAGCACATCTGTTTTCAACATTTGTTTCTTAAATATTTTAAGGCCTCTGTGGAGAACTACTTCTCAGGGGAAAAACTTTCTTTTAAAATATGACAACTCATTGACCATGTACCTGGTCACTCAAGAGCTCTGATGGAGATGTACACTGTGATTAAGGTTGTTCTCACAACTCTTAATATAATTTACCTCCATGGTCTGCCAGCCCGTCTGGAAAATCCACGGAGAGACAAGCAAGAAGCAGGTCTCCCTATGACCCCTGTTTTGAGTTTTTTCATCTGAGCCATGACAGTGGGACCCATTCTCTTTGACCTTGGATCTGGACACCTGCTCTCTAGCACCTAAAAACTCGAATCTACTCTAAACAAATATTTAATCCAACCTCACTACATTATAGCTCAGAGCAACAACTAACCCTGAAGTGAGGGATGTTCTAGCCTTCAGTGAACCAGTCAAGTAGACTACTACTCCACCCTCCCATTGGTGGTGGCAGTGGGGATGAACACTGTCCTGGCCAGTCTCACTGTTCAACTTCCTACATCAGTGCTGTGACCATGTCCATGTCTATATCTGTTCATGTGTATGTCCAACTGAAAAGACAAAGAGAACCTTTGGGTCCCACTCAAAGGGTGTGTGGAGAAGACTCCAAACTGCCAAGGACAAACCTGTGGATGGCATTCCATTGTGTGCCTTATCCCTGAAGACTCTGTGTATAGCTGACCTATGGAAATATAGCCTTTTCATGCTTCATTAAAAGGACTTTGAAAAGCAAAGTGATGGAAATAACTGCTGGTGTGGTGGAAGATATAAGAAAACTACAAGTAACCATGAAGATGTTGACTGACTTACTGCTGTAACCTTCTGATAAAATGTTAATGAATAAGCAGTTATTCCTCATAGGTAACCAAGGAAAGTGGTTTCCAAAGATGGAATCTACTACTGATGAAGATGCTAGGAAAACTGTTGAAATGGCAGCAAAAGACATAGAATAACACAGAAGTTGAGTTGGTAAAGTGATGCCTGAAGTTGAGAAAATTAACTCCAACTTCAAAAGAAATTCCATTCAGGAAAAATGCTATCAAACAGCAAACACATTACATGCTACCGAAAAATATTTTGTGAAAGGAGAGTCAATAAGCCAGGCATGGTGGAGCATCACTATAATCTCCGCATCTGGGAAGCAAGGGTGAGAGAAACAGTCAAGACCAATCTAGACTACATAGTGAGGCTTGTGTCAAAAAAACCCAAAAAACAAAGAACTAACCAATATAGCAAATTATTGCCTTAGTTTAAAATTTTTCCACAGCCATCCCAACTTTCAATAACCACCATCCTGATCAGTCAACAGTCATCATCATTGAGGCAAGACTCTCCACCAAAAAAAGTTGACTCATTCAGCAATCAGGTCATATTAGAATTTTTGGCAATAAAGTATTTTTAAATTAAGGTATAACTTTTAGATATATTGCTATTGCACGCTGAGTAGACTGCAGTATAACATGAACATAATTTTATGCACAGAGAAGCATAAACTTGTGTTATTCACTTTATTTTGATACTCACTTTATTGTGGCAATCTGGAAGTGAATAAGCAACAGCTTTGAAGCAATGCTGTTTCTGAAGTTAGGATATTTGCCGTTGTTCTAGAACATTTGTACTGCCACTTGAAGATATTTCTCCATGACTGAGGATGTAGCTAAATGTTGAAATGTGTACCTAGCAGGCTTCAGGCCCTGGAATTCAACTCCAGAATAACAACACACACACACACAGGCACACACACACACAAGTTATTTCTTCATTTACCTGTCAAATAGCTATAAGTGATTTTGCTTTTCTATTTTCTTTGAGCACTTAAAATGCTATATCCTAATGATGTATTCTGTAGGATCAAACTGGCTTGTAATCCCAGGGAAATCCTGAGGTCTAAGAGAAAAGGTGAGTTTGCAACGGAGATAAGAAGGTTGATTCCATGGGCTGATATTACAATGTTGATGTCTGGTAACTGAAACATGACAATTCAAAATTATTTTTTGAAAATGCAAGTAAGTAATAAAAGTTTACAAAGAACTAAACTCATATCAGCCACATTATCATATAGTTATATTGTTATTTTGCCACTAAGCAAAGATTATACAACACAGAGTCTATAGGCATAATTGTATTTTTTAACCAGATGAAAATTTCTCAATATGTAAGGTTCAAATTATAGCCCCAAGTAATAAAACATATATTTCTATCATTGGTTTTGTTCATCCACACAAAAAACTATGACAAAATATTCCATTAGACATTATTTGATAAATAGTTCTAAACATAAACAAATATTACTCTACTTTGTAATTAAGAAAACAATAAAAGTATTTCAAAATACCATTTACTTATCTTTCTGGTATTGAGTGTACCTAGATTCTCTACAACTATCAATGAAGATTTGTAAGTTGAATTTTTGTGCCAGTGACCAGCCTAGTCATGAAAACCCAGAATATTAGTTTTCCTAAGAATAAAAACTGTGACACTGGAAAATGGTAATGAACATAGCATGCTTCTAATTGCTTCTCTAGCAACTGCAGGAGTATTTTATTTAAAGCAATTAAGAAATTGTGCTTTGAAAGGTTTCAAATTTCATCCATCTGCTTACATATGGTTTTCTGGATGGGTATTTGAATATTAATAGCAACTCTGTAAACAGGTGCTACAATTCTTCCATTTGTGAAACAATTTTGTCACATGTGCAAGGCTCTGGTCAGTAATGACCTAATTTTTTCACTGTTTACTATCTAATAGCTAAGTGGCAATGACATCATTTATCCTATTGGTGGCATCTTCTCTCCATACCATTGATGGGTGTGTATGTGTGTGTGTGGGTGTGTATATATATGTGTATACAATATTTGTGTGTGTGTGTGTGTGTGTGTGTGTGTGTGTATATATATATTCTTGCAATAAACAGCAACTGCACTACTGCAGTTATTGCTGGGGAAGTCAGAATCTGAGAAATGGTAATTATCTTTCTATTAGTAACATAAATATGAATAGAGTACAAACATACTTATATACATGCTGCACAAGGTTAAATTCTCTCGATATAATTAATTATTTATTAAAAACAGGCTTAGTAATATTCTGACTGGATTGAATCACACATGAGATTAAGAAATTTCTTGCATTTTGCTCTTAGTAAAAATAAACTCAATAATTTGAATTTATAAATTTGATATTCCTGGCTTGTATTCTTGTTTTCCTCTTTTGTGTTTGAAGTTTACCCCAAAACGTTTATTTATTTATTTAATTTTTATTGTTGTGCTGGGTGGAGATACATTGTGGCATTTACAAAAGTTCTTAAAATATATCAAATATATCATACTTGAATTCACCCTCTCCATCATTCTCTGTTAGCAACCCCTCCCCCCATTCCTGGAATAGCTTCAATAGGTATCATGTATCCACGTACATACACGTGTACACAGTATTTGCACTATATTCACTACCCTACACCCTTTCTCCACGTCCTCCCCCCACTACCACTGGTACCAACCCTTCCAGGCAGGACCTGTTCTACCTCCTGTTCTCCAATTTTGTTAAAGAAATAAAATGACATTTTTGTTTGTTTAAGACAATTACACAGGGAGTTCTCAAAACATTTTGAATGCTAACTTCAATTTTAGTAGTACAATCATTAAATATATACTTTGGAACTATATTCTAGCTATTTGCATATGGTTTCTACATCAAATGTGTTATTTAAGTTAGACATAAATAGATTCAAAGAAAATAATGTCATATAACCTACCTATGATACTGAGAGAATTTTGTGGCTGCAAATGCTATTAAATCATTAGATGGTAAAAGTCATAATTCATTCACAGTTTGAAAGGAAGACCAGATAGTTATTTTAATTCTTCTGCCACTTAGGGTAGGACCAATGTTTAATACTAACATTAAATGGTTGGAGTTTGCTCCAACCAGACTATTATTGCCCTCAAATTACCTGACATTCAAGGAAATTCCACTAGAATGAGAAATTAGACACTAATATTACAGATAAAAACACAGACATTTTCAGAAATATGTGGCAAATGGAGATGCTTACCATAAAAAATGTTATTCTTCTTCCATTTAGAATAATGGCAAAATATCTGGTGTATTCAGAATTATCATTCCAAAACACATAAAATTTAGGTCCTTGCCTTTAAGAAGCTTACAATCTATTTTGAAATAGCCATAGTTTATAGTGGAAAAATAAATGAATTTTATAGAAAATGCATACATAATAGATTTTAGTTTTATGTACAGATATGCATAAATGTAAGTAATATGGAACTTTTATGTCACAAAACTTTATGGTGCAGCCTAGGCTTTATGTAGTTTTTTAAAGAAGAATAAGTAAATATATATCTAATTAACATAAAACTAGGTTTCAGTGAAAAGTATGTAGTACTTGAGCAACTACTAAGTATCAAGTAGAAAAAAGAAATATATTCAAGCACTTTTTAAAAATTACATTCACAAATAATTAGAAAAAGCTCTGCTCCATAAGTTTCTAAAATCTGAAAAAATATGACAATCACCATCAGAAGTTACAAATTCTGAGAGAAGAGAAAGAAGGAAGTAAAGATGTAGGATGATTGACAACTTTGGATCAATGTGATGATTGTATCAATTTCAGATTCTCTGTTAACAATAGGAGTCTGATTGGACACCACTGACTTTATTGGGAAGTGGAAGGAATATAATATGCCTTACAGTGCATTAGTTGTTTGCGTTGATTGGATGAAAGAAAAATTTCACATGGAGGAGAGTCTGAACCCATCACTGTTGCAATTACATTGAACACTAGTGGGAAAATGTCCTGTTGCTTCTGCAGTCTGCTGTAAATTAGGATAATATTTCAAGCCCCTGGCTTCCAGAATTCCACGATTCCTTCTCAAATAAATGGAAATTTGTCTACATAAGTACACTTAATAATAAATTAAATAGTTGAGTGTACAAAGCACTGTTTTAAAAAGGACAGCTCCATCTTTCTTTTTCTCTTAAATATTCAATATTGGATAACAGTTGGTAGGTCTACAGGTTCTGTACCACACATACAATGTATAATTTTATAACTTTTTCATTCTACATTAAGTGATGACATATATGAAAAATATGGCATTAAAACAAATCATTGGGGTTTCTCTCTGGGAGGAAAATTAAAACACTGAAGATGTTGAGTTGACAACTGTATCGTCTTTGTGACCCATTTATAACAGCTTTCACATAGTGTTCCAAGACAATGTTTTCCTAAGAGTAAGTAGGCCGTTTATTGAAATCATTTACCAAAGTATGCAGCATAAACACCTTGTAAACAAATAAAGAAATAAATTTTGACTAAGATATTACTCTACTCATCAGTTTGATGCCATCAGTCCTTAACTACTAGATGCTTGAAGGACAGTTGTGAGTCTAAAAACCAACAACAGAAAACTAATCTGATTGAAGCAGCTTTCTAAGCAACATTTTTTTAAACCATTTATCAAATCTCTAGGCTTCACAAAATGACAAGGCTATTTTAGAGCCATAAACCTCAATGCCCTGTGCAGTTATGGCATGCAACCAAAGATGACTGGAGAGAAAATGAAGCTGTAATTGACTACAGCTGCTCACTCCTAACATTTCCTAACAGCATCCCAAGATTCCCGGGTTGGTATTTCTTTCTCCCTCTCAAACACAGACCAATGTGCACCTCCCATGATTAATCTTCTGGGTAAACTGAGGGAGCCCCAAGGTGGTCGCTGGGGTCTCCTCACTGCCCAGGGCTGAATAATCGTACTCCCCCAAAGCCGATGATTGCTATTCACTTGTTATATTCAGTGCTCAGGATGAAAGTAAAATGACAGTAATTTTCTTTGCACATGTGTCATTTTTAACCTGGTGGAAGTCTTTGCCTTCAAATCACAGGGAAGTGTTCTGTCCTTTGGAGGTTGCTATTAAAATATAGAATGGAACCATTACATTTTATTGGCTTAGCCTTTCCCTGCACTGCCTATAAAAACAGACATTGCTTTAAAATCTCTCCCTAAAGTCCACTTTCTCAAAGGTGGAACTGACCCAAGAAGTTTACTACTTGTCTGTTAGTTAAGACTAATTAACTTTGACTTTGTTGTTGCGGCACCCTAATCTGGAAGTTCATCTTAAATAAATAGAAGAAAAACCATTTCAGACCAAACCCTGGACAGTGACTTTTTATGACTTTATGTATTGACACTTCTTTGCTTTACTTCATGAATCTTACTTATAAGAACACTTTATACATGTGAAATCAATTCATCATTCTTTGATTCTTTACTGCTGAACAGTATTTTACAATGAAGCTGACTATTGTATTGTTAGTTGCTTTTCAAATAAGAAATGCATTTCCAATTAAAGCCACCATGAAATGTAGGAAATAAAATGTTCACTGATTATTGTACTGTTTCATAATTAAAACACTAGCACTGTCCTAGATATAAATAATTCCTTCATATTGATTTTCATTGTAATGTTTATCTACATCTACTGGTGGGATCTTTAGAATAAATAAATCACTTAATTGACCATCTCTGGAGAGGTAATATGACCTATATTTTATTTTCACTTAACATAATAATTCATATTCAAAATTAATATGAAGAAAAAAACTTTGTTATAATTCTATTTGTTACCATAGTGAATCATACAATTTTCACAGAGAATTAATGAATATTAATACAATTTAATATTAATCTAACCTTGTGCAAATTTGAATAACAATGCAAAGTAATGTTTAAACAATACCTTAACTTAAGATAGACAATATATCAACATAAATGAATAACATTTCAATTTAAGTAGCAGTCAAGAGAATTCCCAAAATAATAGCTGATTAAAACCATCTTTTTTTTTTTTTTTGGTGGTACTGAGGTTTGAACTCAGGATCTCAAACTTGTAAGGCAGGCGCTCTACTGCCTGAACCACTCCACCAGCCCCGTCATTGTTCTTTCTGGAGGTTTTGGGGTTTGAACTCAGAGACTAGCACCTGCTAGGAAGACATTCTACCACTTCAGCCATGCCCCAAGCCCCACCCTATTTTTTCTTTAGGTTTTTTTTTTTTTTAAACCTGATAGGGTCTTACATTTCTTCAAGGGCTGGTCTGGGACTGAGATCCTGCTATCTGTCCCTCCACTAGCTGGGGTGACAGGCATGTGCCACCACACCTGTCACCATTCTAATTTTTCTAATCTTAATTTTTTCATGGTTTTTATTTAGATCTATTTTATTTAGATCTTTGTATAAAAAGTACATAGAAATCTATTTTAAATTTACCAATAATCACAGATAAAACACTTCAGCAATATTTTTGATAACAAAAAGCTCTTTGTTTCTCCAAATATTAAAGTTGAACTCCACTAGCCAAATCAAAACATGTGTGTGGGAATGCAGTCAGTGTCCTAAAAATAACATCAGCTACATTTGTAGCCAGCATCTTTTGTATGTAAGCATTGGATGAAAATCACAGATCATAAAAGGTACTGTGAGATAGATTTACCTGCAGTTGGCTGTGTTCTTAGCATGCCATATTACTGATAGGCATCAATGCTATTTCAGTTTAGAATGATTGAAATAAATATGTGTATTAGTCAGGTGCTAATATATCCAAATAGGATATATATGATTTATTTTAAGGAATTGGCTCACATAATTGTGGGGATTGGTACAACTCACATAGGTGTTGATGCCACAGTCTTGAACCTAGATGGACAATTCATTTTTTTCTCCTAAGTCCTTCAACAATTTGTGGGAACTTCATGATTCAAGGGTTATTTCCTTTACTTAACTCAATTATAGATGTTACCTGCATCTACAAAGTACCTGTACAGTAAAGCCAAAATTAATGTTTACATTAGACAGTTTTCGTGGCTATGATAAATATATCTGAGATATATAACTTAAGGGAGGGATGGTTTTGACTTACAATTTTAGAGGTTTCAGTCTATTGTCAGCTAGATCCATTGCATTTAGGTCCATGGCAAGGCGAAAGCACATGAAGGAATGGAATGGTGAAGAAAGCTGTTCCCCTCTTGGCACCAGAAAGCAAAGGGAGCTAGGAGGAGGCCAGGGTCAAGATACCCTTCAAAGACCTGCTCCCAGTGATCTTCTTCCTCCAGCCAGTCCCCATCTCATAAAGTATCCAACTCCTCCGAAAATAACACCGCCAACTGGGAACCAAACTTTCAACACATGAGCCTGTGGGGGACATTTTATATTCAAACCATCACAGTGTTCAATGAAATAACTGGGCACTGCAGCTTAGCCACTGCACACATAAAATTAGCCCTCCAAACACTTTTTTGTGCTGCTGCCTAGCACACCTCATGCAGAGCTTTTCAGTCTCTGCACATCTTTTTACTTATTTTTGCTCTCAACTTCCCTACATGTAAGAATTACTGATCTGAAGAATCTGTGTTAAGAATCTTTTCAGAATCTCCCTCTCCCCATCCTTTTTTCCCTCTATGAGTTTAGGGTACTTTCTTAAATAAAACCTTTACAGTAGCACTTGAGCAAAAACAGAACACCATCATTTGGGGCCAAAAGATTGTTTCTGATCTGCTTTATGAATAATTTTATTGATCATAAAGCAACAAGATTTCAGCAAAGATTGCACTATGGTTTTCTTACTATCTGGACAGGGTAAGTGTAGTGGTAAGTGGAATTTAAGGTAGCTATTTGTATCATTGATACATTTTCCAGCACATATAAAAGAAAATTTACTAAGCAATTGTACAATCCTCTTTCCATACATCTTCTTGCCCAGAATCTTAACTTCACTTAGCAAATAACCTGCAAGCTCTAGCTTTGTCTGCCCTGGGTCTAATCACAGGTTCAGAACTGATAACCATGTGAGGTTATAGCAAGTTACCTAACCATGCTGTGCCTCAGGACTTTTTTCATCCTAAGATGGTGACAATAATATTGGGCTATTGGGAAGTTTAAATAATACATTTGAAAAATATTTTACCTAAATCTCTGACACATAATACTTACACAGTATCAACTATTGCAATTACAATAATGCCTTTCTATTATTGCTGCATGTTTACCTCGACATTGAATTACCTTCAGTGTGACAAAATAGGATAAATATAGATTTGTTAAACAAACTTTACTATTAATACTGGTTTTTCCATTTACTAGCTGTATGACCTTAACTAGTTTACTTAACCTGGCTGGACCTCAACTACACTATGTGTAAATTGAGAAAAATAAATCACGTACAGCAGTTCGGATAATTAAAATATAATAAAACTACACTCTTGCTGATACACAGTAGGTATGCAGAAACAAGTCTTATGAGCATTAAGACCTCAATGATAGAATAAACAGAAAGAATTTAAATGTCATGTTGTATAGTTATATATTGAGAATGGTAACTGATGTTGATTTTTACCCTACTATTCAAATGTGGCTCAACTGTCTTGAAAGACCCCATTACTTCGCACAAACAAGGCAATGCCCTTGTAGTAAATTTACTCAGGTCCTAAGAGCTGATAAGGAATGTTGTAGGTACTTCTCCAGTTCACATATCATTTTTCTCCTACCCCAAATCCCTTACTTGTTTCTGGTTTACTTTTCCTGTGACATGAATTTTGATATGCCAGGTGATTTGGTTTAGAGAAAGTCCTGGCAAATGGAAGAATTATTCTTTAAGCATACTTCACTGGAGAATACTGAGTAAACCTTATCGCTAAGGAAAGCTTTTTTGGAAAAAGTTATCACATCATTTTTTGGGCACTATTGAAGCTATTTCTTTGGTGGTGGTTTTGAGCAACAATGAATTAAAATTATAAGAATGAGAAAAATCTCTATTTGAACTCTCTCTCTCTCCTTCTCTTCCCCGTCCTTCTCCCTCTTCCCTCTCTCTTTCTCTCTGTCTACTTCTCTCTATTCTTTCCTCTACATGCTGACATGAAGATTTTGAAGGCATGTCATTCTAAACTCAGGAATTATACTTCATTGTTCAAAAATAAGAATTCAAATAATTTTCCCTCACTGGGTTTCAGTGCCTTCTGGAAGTAAGCAGTGTCTTCATTAATTAATTTGATAGCATAATGTAAAAATAGATTATATTTTTAACTAAATAGCATTGAGATATAGTTGGCTATAATAACCATTTAACATCATTGATGGTAAATGAAAGCAAAAAATATACATTTTTACACTTTATTTCTATGGGCCATAAGTGGCAAATCTGAATTTGAATCACAAGAACACTGGATAGTAAAAGTTGATTACACTATGTCATTACATAATATGTAAAAGATAATACTGCATATTTAAAGAAACCATGGTATAATTATTTAAACTCTCAGAAAATTAGTGTTATGTAAAGATTTTTTGTGCTTTTTCCCATTAAGACTCAATCACCTTTGTATTTCTTTTCTGGAAGACTCTTGATATTAACCAGATTTTTTTTTAATGCAGGAAAACTTTAAAATATGATGAGCAGTAGTAGATTAGCACTTAATTATTTCATGTCCTCCTTTAATTTCAAATATAGGTCTGGTCTTCCTGAAATTGTTTTCTGAATTCCTAAATTCACTGGAGGGAGAGATTTTTCTAGCCACTAACCCTACAGCAACTTTTGTGTACACATTAATTTGCTCAGGTCCCAAAGTTAAAGTTGTATTTATTTGGTCTGACAATAATTTGGTAATATTTTATATAAGTAATCAATTAAATTTGTAAACAAACACTTATAAAATAATGTAGCATCTGCATAAAACAAGAATAGATTAAAATTATTGTTGAAGTGAAATGATAAAACTATAGCCAAAGAATGTGAAATGTTTAAGTAGTGTTTATTGTGATTAATTTGTTTGCTAGATGTAAATCTAAGATTTTGTATAAAGGTTTTCTTAATAATTACACTTCCTTCTTCATTACACATATTTGATAGTGCAACATAATTAAATTAGAAGATATTGATAGACATAGAAATAAGTACAGATATAGATTGAACTGGAACAAGAGAAGTGCTGTACATTTTACCTCAATTTTGAATAGATAGCAATCTTCTCAAATTAAAGTTTTTACAAAAGACATACATTTCCTTCCTTTTCAAAAAAAGTTCTATCCTCATTTTAAAATGAACATTCCTCAGTATTAATAAATCTAGTGTGCCAATTTTCATATGAAGTTTTTTATGTATAATAAGAATATAATTTATTGAACTCTATAAATCTGCCTTAGAAAAATTCATAAATTAATGAGAGCAGGATGATGACATTTCAATTGTAAAAAATGTTTTTCATTTATGTGTACATATTAACATTTTTTCATGAGTGTGAGTCAACATGTGAAAAGATAGGCACCAAACTACTTCTATGAGATCTGAGCATAAGTGAGCATCCAGTGGGTTAAATTGTACTCGAATGACAAGTGAGTCCTAAATTCCAGGGTTAGAAAAGAATACTGACTAATTTCTCACTACTATTATTCTTCCAGGCAAGATTTTCAGTGAGTTCTGCTCAAGATAACAGGTAGGTTTATGGGACATGGTGATAGAAAAGCCACCACCTCATACACTGCCAGAGTGAGACAATTTCTACTCTTAACTTTATACAAGCCCTCTGGCCAGGGGAGTTGATATCTTTACTCAACTCACAGACCAGTACTGTCTCTTTTCCCAAATATGAACTATCCAGTATGTGTAATCTTACTTAAGTCTTAGAAGGTATAGGGTCAGAAGCAATTGTGACCAGCACAAATGACTACCAGTGATAAAGAGCAATTGTTAATGTGTTCGTCATTCTTTGTATTGCTTTATTTTTCCTTAGATTTTCTTAAGACTAGAAGTGATGTGTTTTGTTCTAGAGAGAGGAATAGTGTAAGTAGCTCAGCATAAATGAGGTGGAGGATTCAGAAAATCCGCTAATAACAAATAAATTAAGACAGATTGAGGGACAATGAAAATACTTCTCAAAACTAAACTACAAGTGTCTCCTTCATAAATCTATAAATTATTAAGGGAAGATATTCACAGGCATTTAGTTAAAGATAAGAGTTATCATTTATATGAGGTGGAATTCTCTAAGTAATTGGTCATTGATTATTCACAATAGCCATGCTATGGAAATAGCCAAGATGCCCCACTACGGATGAATGGGTCAATAAAATGTGGTATTTATGTACAATGGAAAATTATTCAGCCATGAAGAAGAATGAAATTTTGTCTTTTGGGGGTAGATGGAACTGGAGAACATCATTTTAAGTAAAATTAGCCAAGTTGAGAAAGCAAAGTCTGCATGTTTTCTCCATATCTGGAATATAGACCTAATACAAATACAAGCAATATAATGAACAACAGGTCACACTAAGGGGAGGTCACATATTAGAGAGGGAGGATAAAAGAAGGAAGTTAAGAAGGTGAATATGGTTGATGTACTTCCTATACAAGAATGAATATAAAAGTTTTAAACATGTTGAAATCACCTCAAGAAGCAGACTAAGGTAGAAAGGAAAAAAATAGAGGAGATGAACCAATTCAGGTTAAAATACACATACACATGGAAAAGGCACAATAAATACCCCATGTTACTGTCTTAAACAAACAAAAATGTCATTTATTTCTTAAAAATGAAAAACAGGAAGGCAAAACATGTCCTGTCTGGGGGATTGGTACCAATAGGAGGAGGGAGGATATAAGGAAAGAGTGGAGGAGGTTGAATGTAGTGGAAGTCTCATGTAATGTATGACAGTGGAAAAATGAGACCCCAGGAATGGGGGGAGGAGGAAATAAAGGAGAATGGTGAATTCAACTATGATATAGTGTAAGAACGTTTGTAAATGCCACAATGTACTCCCAATACAACAACAATAAAACATTACTGAATTGGGCATTACATTAATTTCCATCCCCAAATTGCAGTGATCGCATGGCATTAAATGAGTACTAAATACATGGGAAGAAAATCTCCTACTTATGTCTCAAATAAACACAGTGCCTTGTATGGAATAGGGGTAAACCCAATTCATTTGAAAGAGGCTCTGATACCATATTCTTACTCATTTTCTATCATGATAAAGAGATTAACCATCCTTTAATTATTACAAAATGAAATAGCAATTTTTTAATGTGCTAAAGTAATGTATTAGAGAAATGAACATCTACCACATTTTTATTTGATTTATGTCTTTAAAATAACATTTTAAAGAATGTATGTTTGGCTGGGCACCATGGTTCATACCTGTAATCCTAACTACTTGGAAAGCTGAGATCAGGCTTATGGTTCAAGGTCAGCCTGGGTAAATAGTTCATGAGATCCTATCTCCAAAATAATTAGAAAAAAATGGATTAGAGGTGTGGTTCAAGTGGTACAAAGCTGCTTTGCAAGTGTGAAATCCTGATTTCAATCTCTAGTCCTATAGACGAAAATAATGTACATTTGGAATAGAATCTGAAATATCATAAAACTATGTCAAAATGTTGAGTGACAATTATTTTTCCTGATGTATAGGAATTAATGTAGTGGAAGCTTGCTTATTTAGAACTGATTAACCAATTGAGAAAACTCAAGGAAAAATAATGAAATTATTACATTTAAACACCCTGTATCCATGTTAGGAAATAAATTAAGAGTCCTTGATGTGCCTTTCCTTTTGTAGGAACACATTTTGAAGAAGGTTTAAAGGTGTTTGGAAACCAACTTATATACGCTTCTGACTGTTCTAAAATATTCATATTCGTGCAAATTCTTTTATTCACATTTTGTGGAAGGTTTGGTTTATCTGTTCATATAACGTAAAATGAACTTGCATATTTTATAGATGAATTTTTATTATGGTATAATAGACATATATGATTTAAACAAAGCACAATTTCTATATTTTATTTCTTTGTTGCGAGGGTTTTATCAATACTTCAATTTCCACAGTAATAAGCATTATAATATTTCATAAAATATTTGATCCTCCAAATTTATCTGATATAAAGAGTTAAAATAAATAACTCTGCTTTGTTAGTTTTAACTTTCCTCAACTACAAAATTATGGCAAGTGATAATACACAAGGCAAAACTGCAAGGCTCATTGAGGTCCGTAAGTTGCCAGCTTTGGAATCATTCAGTTAAGACCTCTTTTATATACTGGGGATTCTGCCACATGAATCTGCAATTACATAAGGAGTTTCCTTGGAGAAGTTCTGATTTTAAAAGTTATGAAAGAAGACATTCTTTATGATCTGGAAGAGTTTGGAGTATCTCTTTATGTCTGACATTTGAAGCAGCTAGTGAAAAGCTAAGACACTACCAGGAAAAATGGCACAGTTGTCATTTTTATGAAATCAACTCTCAACTGTTATTACTAACTTTTATGCTAAGCATCTCACTCTGTTTTGATTTAATTTTTTAAAAATGTTAGGATCACACTGTAAGACTTTCATTGGCCTTTAGCCAAAAATAATAAAATTCTGACCTAACCTGCGTCTCTTCTGAAAAGCAGAAAAGATCCCAAGAGAATACAATTTTAGATCTCATGTACAATTTCCCATTCCCCTTCTATAAATCAGGCTTCTGTAACATATTGAGTTATACCATTCACATTTCTGCAGATAGTAAAATTCCCCATTCATTTTCCAGTCTGCATTCTTCAAGAAAAGGATGTTAGCAGAAATTGCTAAGAGTTGTAGTAGTCAAAAAGAAATGGCAGGATTCCAGGTTGTAGAACTCGTTGACATTCTGCCAATTCCTTTATTAATACATGTGCAGAGCAAAGACGATATTCAGTCAGAATATTCCAGTACAGCCAAACACTTTGTTAAGACTTTGAGGTATCAGTAGGTAGTTACTAATCCATGTCTCCTAATATTCCCTCTCTCACCCCAGTTTAACAGTTGGTTACCTCCCCAGCAGGCTTCCAAGCCCAATATACTCTTTTGCATCTAATATAATGTCTGCATTACAAGGAGTCTTTATGATCTTGTTCAAGTTGGAATATAGTTTGCTAGTTTGATCAGTGCCCACTCTCTAGCAGTTGTTGAATACTTTGAATATAATTTTTTACTTCTGAGTATGTTTCTAGGCATGTGTAACAGAAATAGAAAGATGGGAAAGTTGGCCGTAATAATTCACACTGAAACAGCTGAGATGTCTCACAGACTTGGAACATTGCCTGGAAGTTGTTTTCCATCATCAACCATTCTCTCCCTTGTAACTTATTGGGTCTCTGACATCCTTTGGATACTTCTTGATGGTTTATTATTTCTCAAACACTGTCAATGGAAGGATAATATGATGAGTCTTTTGTTCAAAAAAACCAAAAAACAAAACTGGACCAAGAAGATAAAATTAGCCAAAAAAGTCTATGGTAAAAGGGGACCAGGTACTAGAGAAAAGGTTAGATCAAAAAGAATTAACCTAGAAGGTAACACACACTCACAGGAAATCAATGTGAGTCAATGCCCTGTATAGCTATCCTTATCTCAACCAGCAAAACCCCTTGTTCCTTCCTATTATTGCTTATACTCTCTCTACAACAAAATTAGAGATAAGGGCAAAATACTTTCTGCTGGGTATTGGGGGGGGGGAGTGGGAGGGAGTGGAGTGGGTGGTAAGGGAGGGGGTGGGGGCAGGGGGGAGAAATGAACCAAGCCTTGTATGCACATATGAATAATAAAAGAAAAATGAAAAAAAACAAAACAAAAAAAAACAAACAAAAAAAGAAAATAAAAAAGTCTATGGTGAGGGATTGGATATGCTACGTGCTCTTTGAGGTGAGCATGAAGAGGAAACTAGGAATGGGTTGCCTTTGCATCACTGGGACAAACATTAGGCTATCTTCATTGGTTCATTTATTTATTCATTCCAAATATAATTATTGAACATGTATTCATGTAAAACTATGGATATAAAGAAAATAAGAAATATGTTTCTTATAATATTTATGTTGTGCCAGAATGTCCTTAAAACAAATTACGTAATTATTGAGAAATAACTCAACTGAAAGTTTAATGTTCTTGTCCATTATTTCTGCAAAAAGAAGACTTTGGTCATTGTAATTCATAATTGCTTTGAAAAAATAAAGTCTTTTATAGACAATGAAGTACTTCATGTTTATTGGCACTGTATTTCTACTGATTCCATACAAATATCACAGTTGTCCACCTTAAAAAAATATAAAATTACTGAAAGTACCAATAATACAGTGTACCACTTATATTTAACTTGTGGTTCCCTTCTATTTAATTAATCAGTTTTCTTATTTGTCCTACATGAAAAGCAAAGAATTGAATGACTTGCTCAGGAAGACAGAATCCATGCAAACCTTATTTCACCAAATAAATAGTTATTGCCTGCCTCTTTGGATCATTGTTTTTTGCAGTTTACCAATAAATACATTACTCTTAATCCAAATAACTATGAACATTCCTTCTTAAATCTCAAGTTCCTACAATATCAATGCTGCATTCTGGTTTCCATTGAAAAAAAATAGAATGAAAAAAGGAAAAGTAAGTGTAATTTCTTTTTTGTTGGCACTGGTGTTTGAACTCAGGGCCTCATGTTTTCTAGGCAGTCTTTCTTACCACCTGAGTCACTCCACCAACCCTATTTTTGCGATGAATTTCTTCAAGATTTGGTCTCACAAACTGATCTCTGCCTCCTGAGTAGCTAGGAATGCAGGCATGAGCCACAAGCACACAGTTGAGTATAACTTCTTATTTCTCTGGGAAGCAGTGAGAAAGAATTTGTTTACCCAGTGATTAGAATGTCCCAGATTCTGCACCAAGTGCAGGATGTTTGCTCTAAATGACTGTGTGAAATGATATCACTTCTAATTTACTGTACTTACTGAAGTTAAGAGAGATTAAGAATTTACTTAAGAGGTCAAGGCTGCTATGTGACATAGGGAAGATTCAAAGCCTGTCTTACCTCTCATGACCTTTCTAAAATTCTGTGAAGATATATTGATACATAAAAAACAAATTTTCTGTGTTCAATATTACCTATGGAAGTAACAACAGTATTTATTTTGGAACAATCCATTTATCTACATTTTCCTGGAACGAACTCCATTGCAGTAGAAGCTGCCATAGTAGGAATTAAAATCATAGAACTGAAAGAATATTACAAAATTCTTGATAGGTAGCCATTTGTCCTTAGAAACTCTTCCATTGATAATGAGCTTCCAGAAAAGGAACTTGATCCCATGTTTGAATCTCTTCTTTGTTTTGAGTTTTGCTGTAACTCTGTTCTTGCCAGTTCCTCTATTGGGAACCAGGTTGAATAGTGATTGTTTTTAGGAAAACTGGTATGCACTTATAGGCTTAATCAGTGATAGTTTCAATCATCAGAACTTGCATATAAAGTAAGCCTATTTTTATTTTTGATTTTTAGTAACTTAGGGTAGAGGAACCAAACTAACAAAGCCAATCCATGCGTGTGCTTGGATTCAGGGTGATTTAACTAAAATAAATTTGTTTTTCCCATTGGGCCAGCCCATACTTACTAAAACAAATGCAAATTCTCAAGAGAAATGGTTCTTAAAGCATTTGAAAACAGCAATCATTTGTCCCCAGAATCTTTTATTTCTCAGGCCAAACACACTTAGTTTGCTCAATACCTGAATGACCTGGACTCCAATCCATTCAGAGCTATGTTCAATTAGGGACAACAGAAATCAGCACAGCTCCTCAAATGTTGCCAACCAATACCTACGAGAAATTTTAGTTCTTATACTAACAGACTATATCAGAGTTTATTTTGGCAAACCCTTGGCTCCAAATATCTCTGCAATAAACTAAATATCCAAGATCTTATTTTCTATTAAGCAATGTCTCCTTGGTCATATTTTTTTCTAGTTTGATGATAAGTGCAGGAATTTAAACATGCCTCCTTTAAATTCTATCTTACTATGCCTGGTTTGTGGTTTTCATTCAGTGAAAGCTACTTCTCTGCATTTTTGTAACATCTGAAAAGCTAATATGTAATGTACTATATTTCTTAATATAATGGTGCTTTCAAATTCAGAAGTTGCATTGTAAATTCTGTCAACTAGGAAAACAGAAGAGCCTGAAGAAATGAACTCTCTGGCTATTTGGTGAGAATAACAAATTTGGAAGTGGCTGGTACCTTATTCTCTCAGTAAGTATTTATTGAACACTTACTGTGTGCCAAACAGTATCCTAGTCATTGATACAGCAGCAGGAAACTAAATGACAGAAATGCTTCCATTGACTAACATTCTAGTGGAAATATACTGACATTAAACAAATACATAAGGAAATACAGATATTAACAGTGATGTTGTGAAAGGAAATGACTCAGGAAGCTGTAAAAGGGAGCATTAGGTGTGAGAGTGGATAGAATGGAGAAGTCACCCCTTAAGTTTTTCAAATAAACTTCTAACATGGTTATTATGGTGTGTTGCCATTATTTTAATACTGTCTAACGCTTCTTTTAGACAAATTGTCTTTCCAGGAATTGTTCTATTTATTAAAGAACTAGCATGCAATATAACCAATTACATAAAATCATATAGTTTATAATCAATGCAACAGAAATTCAAGCCTAGGTCTTTATCTTCATATCCTATGTCTTACAAAGTTTTGCTATATAGAATATAAACAGACACCAATGTCAATCCCAATACTTTAAAAACCATATAAGGTACTATCAGAAATTATTATTTTAAAAAATAATTTAACTCAAGTAGAAGTTGAAACAAGGTAAGTCAAAGTCTACAAAGCTGACAAATTCAATTCACTCACTTATTTTAAATTATAGATTCTATTATGGTAGATTTGAGAAATAGGAGGGAAAGAATGACAGAATAATTCCATTCCATACTAGTTCTTGAAGTACTTTCTCTACCTTTTTGTAAGGAGGAATAATCCTGGGGGATGGGGAACATGAGGCAGAGGCTACATTAGCAATTGATAAAATGTATAAATCCAAACAGGGATCAAGGAATCATCAGGGTCTTATTCATTGGTCATGCGGCAATGAGGCTGATTTCAGTGGTAATTCTACTGCCCTGTCCAAGCTGCATGCAAGTTCCTAAAGGAAAAAAAATGAGTCAAGGGCGGTGATAAGCAAAAGCTGCGGGAGACAGATTACACTATAGAAGTGAATGGCACCTTGTCCACACTTATCTTTGCTCATTGCTCAATTCTTCTACCGCTGAATGAAGGAAAGTGGTGGATTATGAGGACCACTGCCTTACTAAGACACAGAGAAAATGGTTCAATGGTGTCTTTGCACCTTAATTTTGAAATTAGAAAATTTGAGAAGGCTATTGTGACAGAAGGACATTTGAATTCATATTCCATAATCAAATACTTTACGGTTTTACTTTTAATAGTCACATATCTTTTAAAGATTTAATCTATTTAGAGTTTAAAGTATTTTATAGCAACATTCTCAACATCCTATATTTTAAATTAAAGGTCTAATGCTTCCAAAACAAAGGCAACTGAAATTATAAGTCAGAATTTCTCTTATAAATACCATTGAAAATCAACACATTTGCATTTCTTTATTTTATTAAAAAATGGTAAAATTCATCAAATTTTAGAGATAATCCAGGATCATTTATATGCTTACTTTTCCATTGGATGGTATAGGTAGGTAAAGATAGATAGCTCTGTAATCAAGTTTTGGGTTGGTTTTGAAATGATACTTTGATGTTTTTAAAAGCATAGAGAAAAGTCATGTGCAGAGCATGAGAGAAAGTGTTTTTTTAAAATTAATTATTAATGAAATTCTCCTAAGTGACTGTGAAGAGATTTGGAAGTCAAGCAAGGGTTCATTTCAGGAAAACTCTTGCCTCATCTTGATCATGCTGGGAACTCTGGAATGTAAACTACATTGTCCTGGAATTTGTTCTTCCTCAAGGATAGGATTTCTGTGATGTCTGTGATTTTTATATTATTAATATCATTTCTTTAAAACTAACAATAAGTTTTAGTTTTTTTTAAAGTATCATTCATCTTTTCTATGGCTATAGTTTATTAATTTCTATGATTGTCATAGCCAAGCAAATGAAAATACATAATGCATTTTTATGTTGATAGACATAATAAAACTTCTTCTAATCTAAAGTAATAAAAAGTTAACTAAAAATGAGGTAGGGATAGGGTGGTAGCACGGTGGTAGAGCATATGCTTAGTAGTCACAAAACTCTGTGTTCAATACCCAGCACCAAAAACAAAATAATACAAAATAAAATAAAGGAGTTGATTGTAAGCAACAATAAAAGCAAGTCTACCTACAAAAATTGCATAACCTTCCAATAAAAACAGAAAGAATATTTTTGATCCCATAAAAATATAGATAAAAGTAAGATAATCTGTCAGAAGTACAGAATGAATATTTGCATATGTGTTATTCCTTCTTTCCAATACTGTTTCTAGTGAGAAAGTATTTGTTTTCCAAGGGTATTTGAAATAGTTTGAAAAGAATTTTTGAATACAGTAAGCTATTTGGGTTAATTCTCGCATCAAACTATTTATATTATAATAAATCTAATCAAAGTTTTCAGCAATATATGATTGGAAACAACTGGACAAAATTTCTAATTTGCATAATAAGATTATGAAGGTAGCATGAAAGCAGAGCAACCCTCTGGATGACTGCTTGGTGCTTTGTTTTTGTAAGATTCAAATATAGGATCTGTTCTTCACAAGATAACTGTATTTACCTTTTATACCATGATAAAACTAATACAACAAGCATATTGCTGAGAGTTATTTGCAGGCTTCACCAAAACCTTTCTTGCTGAAGCTTCCTTGAAAGCAGTGAGATAATTTGCATGTGAAAGGTATGTTAGAAACCTAGAAAGTGAAATCATATTCACTTCGTAGGATGCACAGCATCCTCTAACCAGCATCCTTTTCTTGTCTAAATTCCAGAAAAATACATATGACGATCCTAGGCACTCTGAAAATCCAAACACGTTCTTAGGTTGTTGCTTTTATGGGCTTTCTAGTAGCGGCTGAGTTTGGAAGTAAGGAGGAAAGTCAGAAGTCAAATATGTTAAGTTCATGGTAAATTAGAAGAGCTTTCATGCCTAAACCTCAAGACTACCCGTATTTGCAGCTCACCAAGAGAATAATAAGAATAGTTTTGAGAATATAATGATTATATATTATAGAAGGGGATGTCAGATACCTCTCTATAGGCTTCACATATATTAGAAAATTCAGTCTTCATACACAGTTGATGGATCATTGTACCTTCCCCACTGATATAGATGTGGAGACAGAGGTCTATCTACTAGAGCCAGGACTTAGTGACACCACAAGGCAGACTCTGGGGACTTGAACCTATGCTCTTGACCACATCCTACCGCTGCTCTGCTGACATAGTCACTTCATACCATGTCTCCAGGACACCCCAAGTTTCTCATTCCTACCAGATATCCCTTCACGCTGGCTCTACTTCTTTGCACATTTTCTGAATGAACTTCTTCCTGCCTAACTTTCAATGCTCACCAGGTCCTACTTTTTCTATAGTCTCCACAAACCAATTCAGCAACTATTGATATCTCCCTCCTCTTAAATTTTTAACTATTAGATGCCTCTTTCCACCCAGTTTAGCTCATCAATTATTTACATTATGCTGATTCTTTCCTTTCAACTGAATAAGAATTCATTTGGCAAGGAAAATGTTTATTGCTTATCACCTTCTGCTGTCCTAGGTACCACACTGCATATTTCAAATGTATTTAGGAAGCATTCATTATGCTCCACTTTCCAGTCTCTGTGACCAGCTAAAAATATACGATTTATTGAAGTGTGATATCTACCCACAGGAGTTTAGGACCTACTTTATGATACAGGGTCCTGTTGCATGTGTGTGTCTTGTCATTTGATCTCATACTCCCAAACAAATCCAACATCTATTGATCCTTTTAAACCTTTCCTATGTGGAAGTTTATTTTACAAAGAAGCAAGAGGGAGCCTGAGTACAAAGTCACATGAACAGTAAATGGGAGTGTGAGGACTAGAGTCCTTTGGCTCTAAGTCTAGCTAAAATTGGACCGCCAATCTAAAAATGTAATGGTTTGGATCTTAAATGCCCATAAAAGCTCATATTCTAAAGGCTTGGTGGACAATCTCTATTAGTAGATGGTGGAACCTTTAGGAGGTTGGGCCTAATAGAGGGAAGCTAGGTCATTGAGGATGTGTTAATGTAGGGGATATTGAGACCCTGCTCTTCTCCCCACTGCTTCCCAGCTGTCACTAGGTGAATAGATGTCCTCTTCCAGCACTTGTTCCCTGTCATGACATTTCATTTTGCTACAGGCTCAAAAGCATTGGAACCAAGTGGCCATGGATCTAAAATTCTGACTCCATCAGCCAAAATAAACTTTCTCCAGGTTGATTTTCTCAGGTATCTTGTTGCAGCTATGGGCAGCTAATACAGGGTATCTCAATACAACCAGAGAATTGAGCACACATATGTTGAGTTGTTAGTTTCCAGATACTAAGTTCCTGGAGATAACAGTGGTTTTGTAGTTTGGATTCTGCTAAAAGAAGATTCTGAGGCAAGGAATTCATTGGAGGTTGTTTATTTAGTAGAAAGACACATAGGTATAAGTGAATAAGTAACAAAAGTGAGACAGAAAAATAATAATGCCTATAAAGGGACAACTAGAGTTCAATTCTACTGGAGGTGCTTGGAGAAACCTTGAATACTTCAACACAGGGAGAAAAGAACGTTTGAACATTTTCTCACCTGCAATTGGCTGAAGATTCTGGTGTGTGGACGGGGAGAGAATATCACCTGACATTTGTTTTTAGTTGTTCTCTGGAAGAAAAGTTTTAAAAAGAGCAGACATTTGAGATGGCTGATAATCAGTCATCTTTCCAGGAAACTTTCTACCATAGCTGCGGGTAAACTCAAAGGTGGGCAAAGAGGATATGAGGTGGGCACTCCATCGATAATACCTGATATGTAGGTGATAGAACAAATACATTCAAACATTGTATTTGCCTTATTAAAATTGATGCTCCCAGATAAGGTTTACAACAAAATGTACTACAAAATAGGGAACGGTGAGAATGATCCAACTGTTCTATAGTGTTGGTCTGTACTGGGAAGGACATTTACAATTCTCTACCTTCACTGTCAAACACAGGACATGGAGAAACACTTTTACAACAACTCTGTGAATAATTTAAATAATTCATGATCATCTTTCAAGGACATACTTGATTTAGCACCCAGGTAGCAAAGATTCTAAGAGGAGGAAATGTGCTGACTCAGCTTGAGGTACAGATTTTATGTTCTCTCTTTTCATATTTTTGGCCTCAACACTTCTCATGAAAAATCACTCTTACAAACATCAGAATCAGAATGTGTTTGCTAAAAATTGTTACATGAATGTCAACTGGGCTATAAAGCAATCTTGGCAACCAATGAAATTTCCCTCTTCTAAGGAAATTTCTGGCCATGTATCTTCATCTTCAGGAGTGTGAAGGAAGTAGAGGGAGAGATGCATGGGCCAGATCCCTTTTTATGAGAAGACTTGCTAATTTAACTAAGATATATTGGAAGCTCTTTTGTAAATGTCATGGTGTACTCCCAGTACAACAATAATATGACAAAACAATAATTTTTTTTAAAAAGAGAGGGGACTTTCTAATCAGTCACTGTGTGTGCCGTTGGCAGACAATTCCTAGCTGCCATCTCCTGCAGTTAGAGACAGAGAGGTTTTCTGTTTCTGCTACCTAGAGCCACCTTGAGTTGGCAGCTTGCATCAGGTGGCTAAGCAAAGCAGGGAGGAACTAGGTAAAAGGCCATGAGAAAATACAGAGATCTTGATGTAGACTGACTATGGCTTTGTTGAGCCTGATCATACCTTGACCTATCTTTCTTACCCAAAGTGTTTCTATCCCCTCCCTTCCACAGTTATTCATCCCTAACTCATACCCTAAACTCCATTTCAGCATCTCTTTCTAGAGATCCAAAATCTATTAGGAAATATAGGGCAATCTATTATTTTAAAAAGAACAGAATCAAGTTATTCATAAAATGACATAGCAATAAGCAATTTAAGACTTAATCCTACCCAGATGTTTATTTGATACAAAAAATTTTGAAGAGGTCAAGTTTACTGGTCCACGTGACAAAGAGTTCAAAGAGAGGAATTAGTATTCCATTACAAGTAGGTCAAAATATTTGAATTATTATGATTCATAAATGTGGGTTTTGGTGTATAGTGTTAAGGAAGGTGAATGACAAATAAAATATAATCCAAATTTATTTAATCAATTTTAGAAACACAAAGAATTTAACTGATACTAAGTTATTTTGAGTCATAAAACTGGGCTTAGAAATTTTAAATATTATTTTGCAATTTACACAGCTAATAAATGATTTTGTTGTGGGGTTAATCCAGTCTTTCAATAACTAGATTGGAGTTGTCTTATTGTGCTGTCCCATCAATTTAAAACAAAATGGTGGCTTCTCAGTCATGAATTTAAAAAATATTAAACATGAAATTGTACTCAGTCATATTTTGGGAGAGAAAGATACAGGAGTTTGAACCCAGGTGTTTAGGCACACCACCATTTGAGTCATTTTCCCAGTCCTTCTTTTTTATTTTAGTTATATTTTGTATAACTAAAACTTTTTTTGTATAACTTTTTTCTTGGGCTGTCATTGGTCCATAACCCTCCTGATCTGCACTAGGATTACAGATGTACGTTATCATGTCCTGCCTTAGTGGTATTCTTTTGAAAAGAATTTTGACTGCAGAATAGTTTTGTTGGCATATGATCCATTTGGACCACTTGCATCAAGACTTCTAGAGATGGAGTTTGGTAAGACAAGTTTTTAATCAAGTGCTCCATAATGCATACCCTACTGTTAGACAGCCATTGTTGTAGAAATTAATTTATCTAGTGTCATTGAAAGAGTTAAATCAATGCAGGTGAAGGTATTAGACTAATGTAGGTAGAGCAGAACTACTTCAGTGAATATAGGTATCTTAATGAAGTTACTAAAAAATCTGTATAGGACGGAGAGAAATAGTAGGGGGAGATAAGGTAGTCATTCCTGTAGAAACAAGTACAACTCTTGTTTTCTTTCCTGCTTCATTGCCACTAACTTCAACATCCAATGACTGACTGATGGGTGTGATGTAAAACCCAGACTATAATCTTGTATAACTTTGAGAAATGCACTGAGTCCAAGACTTTCTCTAGCTGACCAAAGTGTTGGCTGGCATGACAATTAATCCTACCTGCATCATCCATCTTCCTTTCTCTTATTTTCTCAATTGCTTTAACTCCCAAGTACAATAATTTCAGGCATCCTCTTAAAACCACTAAAACTTTTGTTTTTTTTAAATCACTTTTGTACAAAATCAAGGGACTCCATATACAACACTAACATTTAATTTGGGAAAAAAGCCTCATAGCTAACAAAAACATAGTGTAGTTTTTTCTGTGCATTTCTTTTCAGTGAGTCATCTGGAGAACTATGCCAATGACTCATCTTTTCTCTATATAAAGCATAATTCTTAATCTACTGAAAATTTTGACCAAATTTCCTAAATTCATATATGTACACATACACACACACATCTATAAGTGTGTGTGTGCATATATGTATATCCAAACTACCATTTTCTGTCTCTTTGATAAGCACATCAGGATGTTTACATCTTTGCTGTACTTTAAAATCTTGGAAGAAACTCAATCAATCTGACTATATAAATCTGCCAAAACAAAACAAAGAGTGAAGTGGAATTTTAAATCATTTTATCCAGGTGATTTAACACCAAAATAACTGAATTGTTGGAAATATTTGACAAAATAAGAATTTAACGTTTATCTTATACTTCCAAAAATATTCCATCTGTACATGTTAAAAATGTAAACATATCAAATAGACCCTCATGTCTAAATGCACACACACACCCAGAATGACAAAAGGCCATTCTAAAATTTAAGTGTTTTGTCTGGGCTTTAAATCTGAACTGCAATATGACAGTGTAGCCCAAAATACATTTTGGAATCAGTGTGGTAATTCCTTGTCTTACTAATTAGCACAAAGATTTTGAATTCCTATTTAAAAATCAGTCTTCATAAATGCCTAAGCCTCAATTGTGTATGCAAATTTCACACATTTCCATACTGCTTGGAATAACTGCATATGCAAACAGGTAATTTGACAGTTAATGATTCATTTGCTTGTGCAAACCTACAATTTTAACATACAGATGCCAATTGGTAGATGTAAATAATATTCCATGTGAACCCTATCTGCCAGGTCTGTTTTTTTCTCTTTTAAAAGAAACCAACACTAAAATAGTTTTTTAAAATAATCATCATAGAAGATGTATATATTTCAAGATTATATTCCTCTTTGCTTCATTGATCTTCAAGAAAACAAAATTTTATCATCTTAATCTCAAACATAGAAAACACACACACACAAACACACATATACACATATACTAGTGGGATGCTTGTATTTGTTTGATTACTAATATAAAATCATGATTCAGCTGACTCTGTATTTATCATTTTAACACTTCCAAACTGAAATAACATAAAAGCTTTTGTCTTCAAAAGACCAATATTTAAAGGGTGTTGATTTATGTAAATCAATAATTTATCAACTTGCTGTCTCTCCTTGCTGCCAGCCAGATGCTTCTCTCTTTGCTCGGCCAGACAATGTCAGCTGCAACACATAATGGCCTCTGCTTCGTGTAGAAATAAGAGCATAAATATTTTAAAAATCCTGCTACAGGAAGTAAGAAGGGTTGAGGTGGGGGTAAGAGATTTAACTGGTTTATTGTGAGAGTAGAACAAGTCTACATATTTTATGGGTTGGTTTTATCAGAAGTGGAGGCAGGGACATTTCTTAGCCTGATTTTTATCTACTAACAAGACTGACAGACCAAAGTCTTTTCATAGCAATTTGTTGAAGACATCTGGTGAAGCTTTCTAGGGGATGAACACACTGCAGAGTGTTCCTCTGGTATCAGTTGGCATGGCAACCAGTAAAAGACTATTCAACATCAGTAGGTTTCCAAAAGGTTGAGGCCTAGTTGAAAATCCATTTGGGCTCCTACCTGCAAAATTCTTTTGAAAATGCACTAAATCTTTTCTTAGGGCTCTGGAGACTGAACCAATATGTACAGCTGTGGCACCTTCAATCTTAAATAATTTTCAAAACATAGGATTAATGATTCTAGTCACCAGAGGTATTACAGAAGATAGGGAATTACTGGCACTGTGCTGGAGAGGATATTAGTTGAAATACAGCTGTTGTTTCTCTTTGTGTCTTATCATACAAGGGACAAAGTGTTATTTTCAAATTTCTATAAATTTTAAATTAGCAGGTTTAAATGAAGGAAAGAAAATGTTTACGGGTTATTTTTATTTATTTTTAAGAATATATTTTAATTGGCATATAGTAAATTCTGCATGATAATGTTTCATCAAGACATTCCCACACATGTACATCATGTATTTTGAACATATTCACCTTCTCTTCTCTTTTCCTTACCCAAAATATATTTGTCCTAAAGAACTAAACAGGACTTTTAATGACAAAAGTAGAAAACTGATTTTCCAATATTTATATTAATACATAGTAACAAAAATTGTTACTATTTTCTGCTACAATATTGTAGCTCAAGGACTTTTTATGTTATTACAAACAAGATTATGCAATATATTTTGTTATCAATTAAAGTGTAATTCTTTGAAAGTAAAATAAACACTAATAAGCACTTTGTGGTAATATCCTTTATAAGGTACAAGTAAGTTAATATAATTTTAACCAAAACAAAAACTTCCCATGACATTATATCCAGATACTTGGTGTATTACATTGTAGATTTACAGCCAGAATTCTAAAATGATATGAAGAAAAATAAATTTCTAAAATCATACCCTAAAAAAATACATAACATGAGAAACAAATCACAACACACATCATTGTCCTGAGACAGTAAGTCAGGACTTAAGTATTTCACTTAAATTATCTATTCAATAGAGGATAGCCATCAAACTTAATTTTTAAATAAAAGATGTTCCTTAAAATTCAACTAATAGCCAGGTGCTAGTGGTTTACACTTGTAATCCTAGCTATTTGGGAGGCTGTGCTTAGGAGGATCATGGCAAATTGTTCATAAGACCCATCTCCAAAACCACCTAAAATGGACTGGAGATGTGGCTCAAGTAGTAGGGCACCTGCTTTGCAAGTTCAAAGCCCTGAGTTCAAACCCCAGTTCCACTCCCCACAAAAAATTCATCAAATAAAGTTGTTCTTGAGTGATTATATTTTCAGTGGCCCATGAAACTTGCATACTGTAGCTTAATAACAACCTCCACCATTATCACAATATTTAAGTGAAATCTAAGATCTACATTAGTGCGAAGTCATGCTAGTGATGCTAGTGCCACCACATCAGATGGTGTAAGACTCAGTGGGCGGGTAAAGGATACTCTGAGTTGTTTGAAATCATGCCATGAGACATAATTAAGCAGACTTCATTAGCAAGTAATTGTGCTTATACTATATTATATTCTATCACCTTAGAGGCAATCTTTGGAATATGCCTTTGCAATTTGCAATATGACAATATTTGCAAATGTTGATTTAGTGCTCCTCAGGGAACAGGAAGTCAAAAGATTTGGATGTTTTTCCTGGTTCTAAACCTTATTTGAAAGACAAGGAGTCCTTCATTCCTACCAATCTCTTAAATTCCCTTTCCAGAGAAAGGATGGCAGTCCTTACTACTTCCATCGAATTGTGGCAAATAGGCTTATTTTTATGACAGGGTTTTGAAAAACTAGAGTTTTAAAATATAAGTTGTCACTGTTTCAATAAATTAGGGCATGTTTGGATTTACAATTTTAGGATAAGAAATATCCAACATAATCAAATAACAACATTAATTTTGAGGCATTTAAAAATTCAATAATTTTACAGCTTCTTGAGAAAGCACTGAGCAGCAACAGTTTCTACTGAGTCTAGAAGCAAAAGACATTTTCTTAGCATTTTTTCTTTTTTGTTTGCCTGAAGATTGCCCAGTTAACTAATGGCCATATTACCATGACCATGAAGCAATTAAAAAAAAAAAAACCTTTGCTCATTTTCCAAATTACATTGATATAATCTGTGCGTTTTCCTTTATTATGGGCCTGAGCACAGTTCCAATACACTGCTTAATAACTGAAACAATTTATAAAGAATTTATTAAATGCCAGCCACTATGACAGGATTTTGACACATATTATTTCATTTGCTTCATTTATTTATCTTATTATGATACCTGTTTTACAAATGAAGAAACTGAGGCTAACAGAGATAAGTAATCCTAAAGCTAAATGCTTGGGAAAGGATTTAAACCTGGTTGTATATGTCCCTAAATTTTTACATTTTGGGACAAATTAGAAGGACTGGAGAAAGGATTTTTTCATAGTTATTCAAATTTTTTAAATGAATGTGCTTATGGATCAATATATAATATATGGCTGACACTCATGAAGGAGGCAAGAGTTCTCACTTTCTGCCATTGGTTCCCAACCTACCTCTTTTTAGGTTAGTCTTAAAAGCTCCAAGAACTTTAGACTCCTTTTCAGGCATTTAGTGATAGCAGGTCATTGTTGCTAAAAAAAAAAAAAAGCACAAAACTCTCAAATTCATCTTATTGGGCTATGTGGGAGTCAGTCTGCCCCTGCACTTTCCACAGTAAATTCTTAAGGCAACTAATATTGGTTCAAAAAAATGACACAAGGCATTGATTATCCTGCTCTGCCTCACTTCTGCTTTGTTCTCCCTTAGCAAAGGTCTCCTACCCCCACCCTCAGCAGATGTATTCTTTCTTCTCCAACTGTCAGGTCAGTGGACTGAAGGACAAAGAATGGGAAGAAATAGACAATCAGCATGACATATGAACTTAATTTAAGTGGACAAAAATAAATTTTTAATTAGAACATATGTTGAATACATGGCCCCAGGGGACCAACAGTTGTGCTTTGTGTCTTTCTGAACTTGTTTCAAACAATGTTGCAAGGACTGTGTCAATTCCCAAAGTGAGAAAGTTACAAAAGCTAAAAGTCTTCAGGGAAACATTCAGGATAGCAGGAGCATCTTACTGAAAAAAATGACAGGTAAAGTACACCAACAAAAGTTTGAGTAGAAAAGACATTCATAATTCTACCTGGTCTCTACTTCATCACATGCTGTGACTTTTCATATGTTGTTCCATCACAGCCTCAACCATCATACGCACAGGACTACCCATGCACCACACCCACACCTCAAGAGTTACCTTCCACTCAAATCTGTTTCTGCTCTCATAGAAATCTTTTTCCTGGTAAATAGCAACAACATCAACTTCAGTATTTACTAGTTTAAGACTCATAAGTTGTATACAATCCATTTAGTCCATAAAGGGAGAAAAAACAGTGTAGGCATGAGTCAGAAGCACACCAAGAGAGAAATTAACTATGAAAAGCAGCAGGAATATTGTATTATGGTTACTTCAGAATAAATCAGGTACCAGCCCCCCAAAACTTAATGATAAGGATTGTATATGTATATTAGATATCACACTCTAATAATAAAGAATATGTCAGGCTCACACTTTTTTGTTGGTGGTGATTCATTTGGTTGAGACAGGATTGCACTCTATGGTCCCAGACTCACCTGGAACATGCTATGCAGCCCAGGCTGGTGCCAAACTCATGATCTTCCTGCCTCTGCCTCCTGAATGCTGGGATTAAAGGTCTATGGCATCGTACCTACTTGCTTTACACTTTTATAAACTAAGAACTACTGTTAATTTGTGTAGGATTTATCAGAACCAAAGACACAGATTTTGACCACTATATTAAATGTCTTAAATTCTAATTAAATGTGCCAAGATTGAATACTTTGCTTGGCTTGTTGTTAATTTAATCATTTGAATTTGGTTCTTTATAGAGGTATGCTATTTAAATCTAGAGAACACATAAGAAGTTAATAGTCTTTTATTTGATTTTAATCAACAAACATTTATGAGATACTAAGTACATTATCATTATGTTATGTGCTGAAGATGTAAAAATAATACAGCCACAGAGACTTCTTCTCCTGGACAGCACACAAGGTATATGGAGGAGGCCTCTCAATGCATCCCATTGGCTGCCACAGTGTACTGAGTGCTGAGGGAGCTTGAAATACGAAGTGAACTGTTCTGTATGAGAGGTCAGAGACAGGTTTCACAGAAGAAGTGACACTTGATCACTTTAAAGTGATCACATTTAAAGGATGAATGGGTCTCAGTTGGATGGAAAAGTGGAAGGCAGAAGAGAATTCCTGGGAAAAGAAAAAGCAATTGACCTGAGAGAGACTGTAGTCTTTTATGAAAGAAATATGAAATAATTTAAAGATATATTCTAGAATATAAATGTAGATCAGTGACTTTATTGTTAAGGACATTAGCTCCTGTGTATGGAATTTTAGATTTATCTTAGACATCACATTCTTCTTAGCTAAGGGAAATAGCTAGCTAGTCAATACTGGCCTTTAGCCTCTATAGAAGAAAAGTTTATCCAAGAGTTTGTCCCTGTTCTTCAAGGTTGACAACACTGTCTGGAGAGCAGGGGCAAAGAAGACAGGAAGCACTAAAATAAACCTTTAAAGGTGTGACTGGCTTAAATTCCTTTCTTCTTTTGTTTAATATTACTGAGCCTTGGTCTACATACTAGGAAACAGCAGGATAAAAAAAAAAGTCAGTGTCCCCATCTTTGAAGAGATATTCCAGTAGTGAGGAAGATGGAGAAGGAACAGTATATGGCACTATGATGAAATGTACAGGGTATTGCAGCAAGTGCACCTACCAGCAGGAAGTTAACTTGAAAAGACAATCCCATTGCTAAGTCTGAATCTACTAATTAAAATTAACATATAAAACCTATGTGGCCAGATTTAATTTCTCTAAGCCTCACTATCTTCACTTTAAACAGAGGGCATCAGGCTGGATCAGTGTTTCCCACTCCTGGGTACATTTTAGAAACAACCAAGGAAAGTTTTAAAATTCTCAGTGCCTAGGACTTACTACAGACTAATATGGAATCAGTATCTTTGGAGTGGGCTAAGATCTTGGTAGTTATTTAAGGGTCCTCGGGTGATTCTAATGTGCACCCAGGGATCAGGATCACTGAATGAGAAATCTGAGGACATTTTCATCCATGAAAGAGATATTCAAGACTAGCCCATGTAGAAACTGCAGAAAGCAGATAATCTATTTAACAATGTATCATATCCTGAGCTCTTCCCATTCCTGTAGTCACACCCATTGTCTTCATGCTGCCTGGAAAACAGGTCTTTTCTGGGGCTGGGTACTGGTGTGTGGTGGGGGACGGCAGAAGGAAATAGTAACTGAGGATGAACATGGTGGATATATTGTATATTCATATATGAAAATAGAAGAATGAAGAGGAAAGGAGGGAAAATGATGGAGAGGGTAAATCTAACCAAGATATATTATAAGCACATGTAAATATCACAATGAATCACTCTGCACAACTACTATATGATTGTGAGAAAATTAAAAAGACTCTTCCCCCTGGGACATGCCCACAATTGCAGATTCTCTCCATTTCCAATCAAGATATGGCTCTCTCAGGCAGGGTGTGTGCCTAACATGTGTGAGCCCATGGGATCAATCTGCAGCACTACACTACAAAAAATGAAAAACTAAAAAAGCTTGTTTCACAATCACTTCTCTCAAAGACAGGGAAATTTAAATTCATAATGCTTCTTTCAGGTGTAGTAAGATTTTTTTAAAAAGTATAAAAGGGGATGATTCAATTATTTGCTTTTATATTTTTTTAATCTCCAGAGGAAGTAGTAAATAGGAGCGTAGATTAAAAACGTTAAGATAAACATTCTGTGAAGTTCCTTCCACACATATGCATGTAGTATGATTTAAATCTGGTGGAAACCCACACAGCAGTTCTCATAAAATCAAACCTGGTTTTCCATTTCTGCTGCTGACAGAAAATGTCATTGGTAGGAAATAAGGCAGCAAGCGGCTGTCTCCAAAGCTTCATCACCTCAGAGACAGATGAGAAGAAGAGGTCCCCGTGTAAACAAAAATGACCTATGCCCTGGATGAATATGTGTGACTTCCTGGATACTGTTTGTGTCTTTTTAGGCTAGAACACCATTAACAGACCTAAAGGGAAAGTATTCTACTCTTAAAAACAGTGGAGCACATTATAAGAAAGAAGGAGTAAGAATGAGAAGAAATCATAAGGGAGGAAAACATGGACAAAGTGGTACACTGAATTCTGATCTGGTATTTTTCATTTTGTGATATTTGAAACATACATTTGGAAAAAATTATGAATATGTCCATATAATGTATGTATATGATATTTATTTAATCATTTAGACACTATACATGGAACTTCTAGTCTCTTCTAGCCGAAACAATGGGGATATTTATTGTAAGAAGAAATATTATTATGTTCTCTCTGTGTATATCTGTAGGATGAACTATCTAAATTCACAAAGTATACACTTACATTAGTATGTAATATATACTATACACATAGCATATTTATACAGTTATAAATTCCATAAAATAGTAGAATATGCGATCTGGAAATGTTTAGGTATGTGTACACATCAAATCTATATTAAAGCATATATCTGTGATCCATTTATATTTCATATATCTTACCTAGGGATTTGTACTTGGACAAAAAGGGTTATGGAGTCCATTAGCTGATCTGAATTTATGACAATGAATCCCTTGATGTTCAGCTATGATAGGAATTACTCTCCTCTAATGAGTAATAAATGTGGATAAGTCATGTGTCCCATTGGATTACTCGACTAAATCACATTTAGAAGATGGCTAATTGTCTAAAATTTATCCAAATTCAATAGAAATTTTATTGCCACTAATTGCCTTTGCAGGTTTTGGAACATTAAGTATATTTAAATGTATTTGTCATAGCACTCCTGTGCATACGTAATGCATGAACAGCATAGTCACTACTACCCAATTTAAGCTTTTCAGCTATTTTAGTAATTTAACATTCAATCATTGTGACTTGAAATATAATTTTCCATTTTTAGGACTGATATTTTGTACTTTTAAATTAAATATTTTTTTGTCATAGATAGCCTATCCTTATTGTTTTGCAATTTTTGCACAACTCAATTTCAATATCAGTGTTATCCACAAAATGTTTTCTAATACCTGTTAGTATTATTGTATATTTATTTACATTACTATGCTATCAGCTAAGGTAATTTACCCAGTTCCAGCATAGTAAACTGCTGTTTCCAAAACTTTTACATAGCATAAAAATAATGCTTTATTTGAAATTTCATTTATGCTTATGATGATGAGTAAAAATTATTTTTAAATCATATAAAACATAAATTTTAGTAAAATAAATGGGAGCTGTAGTCACTAAGTATGTAGAGAAGTACATAATATAATCCAAGCTACTTAGGAGGCAGAGATTGGGAAGATCACAGTTTGAAACCAGCCAATGCAAAGAAGCTAGTAAGACCCCTCCCACCATTCATCTCCACCTACAAGCTTGGTAATGGTGGTTTGTGTCTGTAATACCAGCTATGCAGTATGGTAAAGTAGGAGAATCACGATCTGAGAACAGCCCAGGGCAAAAAAGTGAGGTCCTATCTAGAAAATAGGTAAAACAAAAAGGGCTGGAGGAGTGACTCAAGTGTTAGAGCACTTGCCTAACAAGCAAAGACTCTAAGTTCAAACTGCAGTACCACCAAAAAAAATTTTGCAACAAATTTTAGGTTATTCCCTTATTAAACATGCTCACAAAATAGTATAACAATAAATATCTAAAGAGTTTCTAGTTGAGATGTTTTTATATTGAAATATTCTTCATACTTAAAAAGCCACAGGAAGAAATGACTAGAATAGAAGGATAAAACAAAGAGAATGAAATACAGTAAGTAAAGATATATTTCCTTAAATAACAATTTAATAAAATAACAATTTAATAAAATAACAATTGTAGGCAAAATGATGGTCTTGATACATCTTCTTACTTCAAACACATAGAAGTAATGGATGGAACATAAAAATCACATATGAATACATAAATGTGTTTTATTCTGTAAAAAGAAATCTCTGAGGCCAGAAACAAGGAATCATGGTGTAAGCAAGAATCACAGCTGTCCTGCTCATTAGAAGTCACAACATGAAACAAGTCCTGAGTTCTGATCTGAGTCTTTGTGAAAATGGGACTCTACGTGGTGGATGGTCTCAACATCAGACCCTATTAAGAAGCCTATGACCTTACTCTTGCTCTAAGTAAGGACTAAAATACCATCTTCCAGGGCTGAGGTAGAAGCAGAATCATCCAAAGGATTTAAAAACCCTTAGTAGGTTGTCCACTGGTTTGGAAACTGTAGGTAGATACATGGTAGACCTGGGCTTCTGCTGACTCCTAAACTTTGTGCAGGAAAAACCCACTTCAGAAAATGCCTTGGGAAGATGAAATGGCTAAAGTAAATTGTAAATACACTAGGAACTCCATTAACATGAAAGAAGAAGACTGAGTACAATAATAATTAGTAAATCCATAACCAAGAAAACAATAATGAAATGATTTGTAAAGAACTTAAGCAGGAAATATTTAAATTTTCTGTAGCTATGTAGGCAAGAGTCCCCATTGTTTTGACAGTTAATGCAAATATCTTGATCATCTTTAAATATGTTCCTATTTTTTTCTCTTGTTTTTCAGTTGTTTGGTCATTTATTTGCTTGACCTTTTTTTTTTTTCTTGGAGCATACAGAGGTCTTCTTCACACAGGGAAAGTCACTCATCCACTCTTGTAGGCAGATAATATGGTCTCTGACTACCAAAACCAAGCAAGAGTTTGTACACAGGACCCTGCAGAGTTCTCAACAGGTTTATTGGAGACCTCAATGGCTAGTAAGATCCAAACACTCCAAGTCATAAAACTGTAAAATAAAATTGCTCTGCTTTGCAAAGATTGTCTACTTTGGTTTTTAACATCCCACCAGAGAAGATTTCACATCTAGAAAATGTCCCAAGAGAAATACATGTGAGCTTATGGCCCTCAAATATCTTTCTAAAGTTTTGGTTGATTCTCTGGCCCCAGCAGCAGCTCTATGATACAGTTTGTGCCTACTCTGCATGCAATTCTCAACCTCTTGCTCATGACACAGGTTCTCTATATTTTTCCACTTATTTTATCTTCTGCTCTCTCAGGCCTTAAATTTTAATCCTATTTCTAGAATTTATGAAAAAGAAACGCTTTCCTTTATAGAGATAATTATGTTGCTTGTATTCTGAAAAAAATGCTTTATTAACAGTTATTAATTATGCATAATTATTAGGCCTATTATTCTTTATAGTTTTCTACTTCTTTTTGAATTCTCAAAACATTCCATAATTGATTTGAAAATATTAATGACATTAATAACAGAAGTGAAACTAAAGAACAAACATGTCATAGAAAATCAGAGAATACAGTAAAAGATCAAAAAGAAAAAGATTTAAATAATGGTAAAAAATGATAACTATAGAGGATAATAAAAGTAATTAAGACATTGATAAAGTTGGTGTTCCAAAGTAAGTAGGAAAGAGGACCAATTTAAAGGTGAATTTCTAAAGAAAGAGAATCTTAATAGGATGAGTTAATAAATAAATTCAGGCAGCATCTAAATACATTCTGCTTTCTAATATTTATTACTTTCTTAGTGGAATGGCAATCCATTCATGATACCACATGTAAAATTCTTTTAAGTTTATTTCCACTTTCAATTAACACATACCATGAAAATGAAGGAGTGATTAAAGTCACTATTTTGGTCTCTACACTTTAGAGTCAATTTTAGGATGTCTTTGGCAAAGGGTTAAAAAAAAAACAACTGAAGAGCATAGAAAATTCTAAATCTGGAGTCAACCTACATAATTTAACACATGGTTTAACGTGACAACAAACAGCACAAAGTAGCAAGGTTGGTGATAAAAGGAAGACAATGGTAGCTCAAAACAGAAAGTTCTTTGCAGTCAATGGAAACAGGTTGAGTTGCTCAGAGGAGCTGTGAGTGGTTATTATAGAAGTGAAAGGTCAGGTACAAAGTGATAAAAGCTTTTTGAAATACACACATGAATTTCTCACACTGCAAACCAAGATGCCCATACAAGGGTCAACATAAATAATATGAACAGCTTACAGAAATTTTGGTTAACAACTTCTTTATGAATCCCAAGTGCTGAGCAAACTTGAAAACCATGTGTTTCATGTGCAAAATAATGAAGAGGTTCATCACAAGATGAAAAATATGGGAGAGAGCAAAAAATGGAACTAAGACATTCACAAAATTGGTGAAAATTATGTGACAAATTTCAATACAAAGGAAAGAATTTCTCCTTGGCAATAAATAGGCTTAGTTTGGGGAAAAGACTCACCCATACAAAACAAACAGCAGCTGGCTAAAGCATTTGCATATAAAGTAAAATTTTAATAACATCTAACAAGTACATAGAACCTTGTTATAAAAAATACTTATATTCATTTTACTGAATGCATATTAAAAGCAGTAGTTCAAAAGACCAAAATATTAAACACTAAGAAAAATAAAACACAACAAGAAAATAATTGGTTTTGTACATATACAAGATTTTAATTGAGGCAATGAATATATAGTGACACACAAGTGCATGCACAAGTGCAAAACTGTTACATTTTTCCAAAGAAAAAATTCATACAATAAAAATACTATTTATATTTAACATTACATAAAATTAAAGATATTAAAAATATCCATCAACCAAATGAGATATTATTTTCTGCATTGATATGGCAATTCAAAATAATCAGCATTTAATGTTAATCAAAATTCAGGGCAGAAAATATCCTCATATCAGAGAGGATGTATCCCATGATGCAATCTCCAGGAAGGAAACATTTGAAAATTCATATGAAAGCACTTTTAGATCTAAAATGATGATGATGATGATGATGATGATGATAATGAGACATGAATGTAAATGGAGAACTGTTTAGGAGGGGAGATAAAGGGGGTTGGGAGGGGGAGAGGATGGGATACTGAGGGGTGAAGAGGCTCTCAATACAGTTCATGTACATATGAAGGCAACGTAACCCACCAAACACTGTTTGTAACAAGGATAGGAAAAGAGTGAGGGAAATGTAATGGAGGAGGTGAGCATTCAAAGTACATGTACATATGTATGGAGTTATCATAACAAAATCTCCTTATATTATTAATGCATACTAATTCCAAAGTAAAATAATATTTAAAAAACAAAAGCAATTCTAATATTCATATATTGTAAGGAAATCTTAAAACACATACAAAAATATTTATAATGGTTATATATTAATATTAATAATAATATCTAAATCCCTATTAGTAAAGATTGCTTGAGTTAAGCATAATTTTTATATGAAATGAAAAATCATTTGAGAAAAAATAATTGCATAAATATTTAGAACTATAGGCCTAAGTAAAGAATATCATTTCATCAGAAGGGCATGCAAGACAATCTCAACCCATGGTGTACATCCAGGGAAGTAAAACTAAGTTGTGAATGTCTGCTCTATATAGTTGTACTTTGTTGAGCTGAGTACATTATATCCAGATATGTTCTGTTTAATTGGAAGCAAACTCTCTGTGGGTGATAAACTAAAGAAGGGACTATAAGACAATGGAGGAATAGGTAGGTAGCCTCTCAAACTTGACAAGGTCTATATTTGATGAGAAGAATTTCAGGAAGCCAGTGGCAAGTGATATGTTATGAAATCTGGATGAACAAATTTGGTCAACAAAACAACCTTTTGATTCATCTTGCTCTTGTCTATATGAACTAAGTACATTTTGTAATTATATGTGTGACAATCTTCTTACTGGAATGCTATGTAAAAGAAAGCCCCTCATATGTTCATTACATGAGCTAGAAATCCCTTCTGCATGTACCACAGGCTCTTCAATCTATTGAGAAAATGAGATTGATAGTTTCCCAAAGTGGACTTAAAAAAAATTCTAAATCTATTCCACCTCAGGCTTCCCTTCATGGTCAGGTCTCTTGTGTCAAGATCTGAAAGTTAAAACCTAAGAACTTTGTGCAGACACCTCTCAGCTGTGTTCACTCTGTTACATCAAACCCACACAGTCATTAGCAACCTACCTTTAGGATGTCTCATATATTAATGGCTCAGAAATATAAGTATCTTTTTTTCCTACTCTGGTGACCAAAATGCTCCCCTTTCTAACATTTCTACCACAATCACAATTGCTTCTCTCTCTCTCTCTCTCTCTCTCTCTCTCTGGAAGATGGACCCTTCAAATGTAGCACCTCATCACTCTATCTTGAAGCTCTTAAAGGGAGAAATATCTAGAGTGTAAAATCTTCACTGAAGGTTAAGTTCAGTTTTCCTGGTGGAACAGAAAATTATGCATATAAAATAGGTCTGAGGACTTCTATTTAGTATATGATAAAAATTTAGAGGGCAAGGCCATCTTCAATGTTTCACCCAGAACAATACTATTGAAAGTATCCTGAAATATAATTCTAGCATGGTATATGACTCAAAGACTTAAAAGTCTGTTTAAGGTATAGCCACCTTGAGATTCCAAGATGGGAGCTAGAGGGAAGAAGCAGAAAGCGTGCCTCCTAAAGTAAATCTTGGAGAGATGCTGGAGATACACCTTACGGGAAAAATCACCAAGAAGAGGCAAAACTCCGACTCCTCCACAACTCCAGCCTGCACATAGCATCCCCACTTCATGTTAAACCAGGAGGATTCCTGCACTGCCAGACACCAGTGCCCAGACCTCTTGGGAAGATGCAGACCACAAAGTGAGCTAAGTGGCATGTGGTACTCCCACAGACAACCCTGGGCCAGAATAGGATAGCCCCTAGACAGACCCACCCCAACCCAGGGAAAAAAGAAAAAAAACTGAATAATAAGCAATAACAACAAAAAAGACACATAGCAAAGAGGGTGGGATGCCCTGACTGCCGAAGAAGGGAGGAAGGGCAACCCCCATGGAACTGTAAATAAACAAGCCAGCTGGAGAAGGCAGGAGTGGCAGCACCCACCCAGCAACCAAGAGCGAGAAAGCTTGTAAAAGTGGCAGTGGGAAAAAACCTTCACAGGAGGGGGGAAGGTCCACTTCCCATGTGAACTGTAAATAAACATGCTGGTCTGAGAAAGCTGATGCAGTGTCAACTCACCCAGTGTGCTTGGGAAGGGGACAGCTTGTAGCAGTGACGGGGGCTAGGTGAGTGTTAAGCTCACTCCTGAGGTCTGCATAAATAAAGCCTCCAGCAACAGCAGGCTGACAGCAGTGTGCAGGTGAGCTGCAGCCGGCAGCCTCAGATAGCCATTCACAGAACTATCTCTAGACTCTTTTTTTTTTCTCTCTTCCTTTGATGAGACAACAACCGAACTACACCTGCATGCTGAAAAACTTACTGAAACTGTATTGCATTTGAACTTGGGACACTTTGTGGTGCTTTTTTTATTTGGTTTGGTTTGGTTTGGGTTAGGGTTTTTCCCCTTTGATGAGATAATGACAGAACTACTTTTGAGACACCATCTCCAGGATTGGAGGCTGAGGGACTAACACCAAAATTATTAAGCTGAAATTTTATTGCATTTGAACTTGGAGATTTTTTTTTCTGTTTATTTTTTCTTCAATCCGCTCTGTCTCTCTATTGTCTGTTCAGGTTACTATTGATTAGTACACTATCTCCCTGTTTATATCTTTGAAACTTTTTTTGTTTGTTTCTTTGTTTTGGTTTTATTTACTTGTTTGTTTATTTGTTTTTCCCTTTCTTTAACTTCTTTGCTTTCCCTCTCCTCTTACCCTTCCATTCTAAATATCATCATTGTTATTATTACAAGCTAGAAAATACTTAATTGCACACAGTACAGGGACAATAACAACACCAAGGGCAATAATGGAAAGACAGAAAAAACATGGAAATCAGTTCCCCACAGCAAAAAATTAGTACAGTAACCAGAGGGAAATGAAGAAAACAGATACTCAGATCCAGACTCCAACAAAATGAAGATAAACTATGCCAAAGAACCCAATGAAGCCCACAAGAATAATCTAAAAGAAGAAATGCTACTGGTAATCAAGGAGAATTTTATAAAGATGATACTGGATATGGTCAATCAAAATGTACAGGAGACACACAAGAAATTCCATGACAACAATAATAGAGAATTTGAAAAAACACAAGAACAAATAAAAGAAACCATAGAAGCACTGTATAAACACCAAAGTGAAACAGAGAACATGATTAATAAAGATATAAATGAACTCAGGATGAAAATAGACAACATTAAAGAGGAAGTGACTCAGGATATGGAAAACCTCAGGAAAAAGAATGAAACAGAATTGCAAAGCAAAATGGAAGGCCAATCCAGCAGAATAGAACAAACAGAAGACAGAATCTCAGAACTCAAAGGTGAAATGGTAATTAAAGGAAAAACCAAAGAACTATTAGTTAAACAACTCAAGACCTGTGAAAAAAAATGAAAGAACTCACTAGCTCCATCAAAAGGCCAAACCTTAGAATCATAGGCATTGAAGAAGGAGAAGAGGTGCAAGCAAAGGGAATGTGTAATATATTCAACAAAATAATAACAGAGAATTTCCCAAATCTAGAGAAATCTATTCCCATACCAATGCAAGAGGCCTCCAAAACACCAAACAGACCAGACCAAAATAGATCTACCCATGGCATATTATCATTAAAAAAACAAATACAGAGACCCAAGAAAGTATATTGAAGGCTGTAAGAGAGAAAAAACAAATAACATACAAAGGTAAACCTATCAAAATCACAGCAGACTTCTCAACAGAAACAATAAAAGCAAGAAGAGCTTGGGGTGAGATCTTCCAGGCACTGAATGAAAATAACTTCAACCCCAGGATACTCTATCCAGCAAAACTATCATTCAAAATAGATGGAGCAATAAAAGTCTTCCACGATAAGCAGAAACTAAAACAATATGTGACCACAAAGCCACCACTACAAAAGATTCTTCAAGGGATTCTGCACACAGAAAGTGAAACCCAACATAACTATGAAAGGGCAGACAGCACCAAACCACAGGAAAAGAAAAAGCAAGAAAGTGGAGAGTAACCTCAACTTAAGGACACACAATCAAACCTTCAAACAACTAAGACAACTAAATGACAGGAATCACCACATACCTATCAGTACTAACACTAAATGTTAATGGACTTAATTCCCCCATTCAAAGGTACCATTTGGTGAACTGTATTAAAAAGCAAGATTCAACAATTTGTTGATTACAGGAGACCCATCTCACTGACAGAAATAATCATAGGCTTAGGATGAAAGGCTGGAAGAAGATTTATCAAGCCATTGGCCCCCGAAAACAGGCAGGAGTAGCAATATTTATCTCTGACAAAGTAGACTTCAAACCTACATTGATCAAACGAGATAAAGAAGGACATTCCATACTAATAAAAGGGGAAATAGACCAAAAGGAAATAACAATTATCAACCTATATGCACCCAATGTCAGTGCACCCAATTTCATCAAACATACCCTGAAGGACCTAAAAGTATATATTAACTCCAACACAGTGGTTGTGGGAGATTTTAACACCCCATTATCATCAATAGATAGGTCATCCAAACAAAAAATCAATAAATAAATCCAAGATCTAAAATATACAATAGATCAAATGGACCTACTTGATGTCTACAGAACATTTCATCCAACTTCTACACAATATACTGTCTTCTCAGCAGCCCATGGAACCTTCTCCAAAATAGATCATATCCTAGGGCACAAAGCAAGCCTCAGCAAATATAAGAAAATAGAAATTATACCATGCATTTTATCTGATCACAATGCAATTAAACTAGAACTCAACAACAAAAGTAAAGACAAAAAACATGCAAACAGCTGGAAACTAAATAACTCATCACTTATGAACAATGGGTCATTGATGAAATAAAAGAGGAGATTAAAAAGTTCCTGGAAGTCAAGGAAAATGAAAATACAACCTACCAAAACCTATGGGACACAGCAAAGGCAGTCCTGAGAGGAAAGTTTATAGCCATGAGTGCATATGGATTAAAAAGACTGAAAGATCCCAAATCAATGACCTAATGATATATCACAAACTCCTAGAAAAACAAGAGCAAACAAATCCCAAAACAAATAGAAGGAGAGAAATAATAAAAATAAGAGCTGAAATCAATGAAATAGAAACCAAAAACACCATACAAAGAATTAATGAAACAAAAAGTTGGTTCTTTGAAAAAATAAACAAGATCGACAGACCCCTGGCAAACCTGACTAAAATGAGGAGAGAAAAAACCCAAATTAGTAGAATTAGGAATGCAAAAGGGGAGATAACAACAAACACCATGGAAGTCCAGGAAATCATCAGAGACTACTTCGAGAACCTATATTCAAATAAATTAGAAAATCTTAAAGAAATGGACAGATTTCTAGATACATATGATCATTCAAAACTGACTCAAGAGGAAATTAATCACCTGAATAGACCTATAACACAAAATGAAATTGAAGCAGCAACAAGAGTCTCCCCAAAAGGAAAAGTCCAGGACCTGATGGATTCTCTGCTGAATTCTATCAGACCTTTAAAGAAGAACTGACACCAACCTTCCTTAAACAGTTCCATGAAATAGAAAGGGAAGAAAAACTGCCTAACACATTTTATGAAGCCAGTACTACACTTATCCCAAAACCAGGCAAAGACCTCCAAAAAGGAGAACTATAGGCCAATCTCTTTAATGAAAATCCTCAACAAAATAATGGCAAGGTGAATTCAAGAACACATCAAAAAGATTATTCACCAGGACCAAGTAGGCTTCATCCCAGGAATGCAAGGTAGCAGGATAGAAAATCAACATAGAAAAATCATTAGCATTTCTATACACTAATAATGAACAAACTGAGAAAGAATATATGAAAAAAATTCCATTTACAATAGCCTCAAAAAAAAAATCAAGTACCTAGGTGTAAGCCTAACAAAGATGTGAATGACCTCTACAAGGAAAACTAAACTTCTGAAGAAAGAGATTGAGGAAAACTATAGAAAGTGGAGAGATTTCCCATGCTCATGGATTGGTAGAATCAACATAGTAAAAATGTCTATCCTCCCAAAAGTAATCTACATGTTTAATGCAATTCCCATCAAAATTCCAATGACATTCATTAAAGAGATTGAAAACTCTACCATTAATTTTATATGGAAACACAAGAGGCCACGAATAGCCAAGGCAATACTCAGTCAAAAGAACAATGCTGGAGGTATCACAATACCTGACTTCAAACTATATTACAAAGCAATAACAATAAAAACAGCATGGTACTGGCACAAAAACAGACATGAAGACCAGTGGAACAGAATAGAGGACCCAGATACGAAGCCACACAACTATAAACAACTTGTCTTTGACAAAGGAACTAAAAATATACGATGGAGAAATAGCAGCCTCTTCAACAAAAACTGCTGGAAAAACTGATTAGCAATCTGCAAAAAACTGAAACTAGATCCATGCATATCACCCTATACCAATATTAACTCAAAATGGATCAAGGATCTTAATATCAGACCCCAAATTCTAAAGGTGGTACAGGAAAGAGGAGGAAATACTCTGGAGTTAGTAGGTATAGTCAAGAACTTTGTCAATGGAACCCCAGCAGCTCAACAACTAAGAGATAGCATAGATAAATGGGATTTCATAAAACTAAAAAGCTTCTGCTCAACAAAAGAAATGGTCTCTAAACTGAAGAGACCACCCACAGAGTGGGAGAAGATATTTGCCAGCTACACATCAGGCAAAGGACTGATAACCAGAATATATAGGGAACTTAAAAAACTAAATTCTCCCAAAATTAATGAACCAATAAAGAAATGGGCAAGTGAACTAAACAGAACTTTCTCAAAAGAAGAAATTCAAATGGCCAAAAAACACATGGGAAAATGTTCACCATCTCTAGCAATAAAGGAAATGCAAATTAAAACCACACTAAGATTCCACCTCACCCCTGTTAGAATAGCCATCATCAGCAACACCACCACCAACAGGTGTTGGCGAGGATGCGGGGAAAAAGGAACCCTCTTACACTGCTGGTGGGAATGTAAACTAATAAAACCACTCTGGAAAAAAATTTGGAGGCTTCTTAAAAAGGTAAACATTGATCTACCATATGATCCAGCAATACCACTCTTGGGGATATACCCAAAAGAATGTAACATGAGTTACTCCACAGACACCTGCACACCCATGTTTATTGCAGCACTATTCACAATAGCCAAGTTATGGAAACAGCCAAGATGCCCCACTACTGACGAATGGATTAAGAAAATGTGGTACCTATACACAATGGAATTTTATGCAGCCATGAAGAAGAATGAAATGTTATCATTCTCTGGTAAATGGATGGAATTGGAGAACATCATTCTGAGTGAGGTTAGCCTGGCCCAAAAGACTAAAAGTCGTATGTTCTCCCTCATATGTGGACATTAGATCAAGGGCAAACACAACAAGGGGATTGGACTATGAGCACATGATAAAAGCGAGAGCACACAAGGGAGGGGTGAGGATAGGTAAGACACCTAAAAAACTAGCTAGCATTTGTTGCCCTTAATGCAGAGAAACTAAAGCAGATACTTTAAAGCAACCGAGGCCAATAGGAGAAGGGGACCAGGAACTAGAGAAAAGGTTAGTTCAAGAAGAATTAACCTAGAAGGTAACATACACGCAAAGGAAATCAATGTGAGTCAACTCCCTGTATAGCTATCCTTATCTCAACCAGCAAAAACCCTTGGTCCTTCCCATTATTGCTTATACTCTCTCTACAGCAAAATTAGAGATAAGGGCAGAAAAGTTTCTGCTGGGTAGTGAGGAGGTAGGGAAGGAGAGGGAAGGGGTGGAGAGGTAAGGGAGGGGGTGGGGGAAGGTGGGGAGAAATGACCCAAACATTGTATGCACATATGAATAAAATAAAAATTTAAATAAAAGATATAGCCACCTTGATAGCACCTGACTATTCTCTCCAGTTAAAGAACAACAGTACTCATCACAAATAAAATCAAAGAAAAAAATCTGAGAATTTAAGACTAAGAACATAGAACTATAAAGAAGAATCCAAGAAATAATTAAAATATAGTTTACTGCGAATATTGAGGAAGTTGTTGAGTCTTTGAAGTGAGAGTTTTGGGAGTGTGGATTAGAATCTGCAGACACAATTGGTAGGTGATTGTGTCTGACAGGTGAGTGCTGGCAATATACCACACCTGGGGAAAGAACGAAGTTCTGTGCTACAATTAGACACAATATGCTAATATTGACATCACTCTCTGAGGTCTTGTATAGCATGCAGAAGACCTTACAGACACTCATAATAGCTGGCATATTTATCCGTGTATTTCAAAAGATGCATATGTGTTCAATTGAATAAACACTTCTCTACAATTAGTCTGAAAACTTGTGATGACTACTGTGGAAGCTTGACAGACTCAAGAACTCCCTAGAAAGAAACAAAGAGAATTGTTGCATGTAGAGAAAGAGCTACAGATATTTATATGTGTTCAGTAACTTTTCAAAAAAGGGTTCAATATTGTTCTAGCAGGTTTTCATGGAATAAATTCAGTTTTTCACCAACATTCATATTCTTGTTTCTATAAGATAGTCTGTACCCCCTACAAGTGGTTTGTTATCTTACATCCATATGGAACACAGAATTTACCTATAAAACATAACTTTAATAGTGATATACACATGTTCTTCGATTTGAGAAGTTATCTATATTTTAGAAGGGAGCAGCGAAGAATCAAAGATATGAAATCACCCGCAGCCATTCATGCACTAGAAAACCAGTAAGTCTTTTTTTTCTTTATTCATTTATTCAAATGTGCATACATTGTTTGGGCCATTTCTCTTCCCTGTTCCCCATCTTTTCTCTCTACCCCCCACTCGCCTCCCTTCTTGGCAGAACCTGTTCTGCCCTTTTCTCTAATTTTGTTGAAGAGTACACATAAGCATAATAAGAAAGACATAGTGTTTTTGCTATTTGAGTTAAGGATAGCTGTATAGAGATTCCTAGCATTGCTTCCATGTACATATGTATTACAACCTGAATTGATTCATCTCTACCTGACCTGTTCACTACTTCCCGGTCACCTTCCATATTGCTCTCTGTCGTTTTAAGTTTACTGTATTAACTTCTTTGCAGTGGGCACATCAAACACTTTCAAGTTTTGGGTTTCCTACCTATCCCCATTCCTCCTGTATGTGCTCTCCCCTTAGCGTGTGACCCAAGTCCAAGAACATTACTGTGTTTGCCCTAGATCTAAAGTCCACATAGGAGGGAGAACATACAGTTTTTGGTCTTCTGAGCCTGGCTAATCTCATTCAAGATGATGTTCTCCAGTTCCATCCATTTACTTGTGAATGATAAGATTTCATTCTTCTTTATGGCTGAGTAAAATTGCATTATGTATAAATGCCACATTTTCTTAATCCATTCGTCAGTAGTGGGGCATCTTGGCTGTTTCCATACTTGGCTATTGTGAATAACACTGCAATAAACATGGGTATGCAGGTGCCTCTGGAGTAACCTGAATCGCATTCCTTTGCAAAACCAGTAAGTCTTGACTCAACTCTTAGTTTTGGTTTAGGGATTTTTTTTCCCCTTATTCTAGAGATGTCCATTTGATGAAAGAAAAAAATGAAAGATAAAACATTATAAGTATGTTTTTTTGATTCTGAATAAACAAGATTTTACTACTTAAAGCAGTGTTTCTCTAAACAATATGCAAATATGAAGATGTCATAATGAAACCCTCTATTCTGTGAGATTAATAATAATAATAATAATAATTAAAAAAAAGAGTTAAGAGCAAAAATACCCCCAGTATTTCTCAAAGTATGAAATCAGTAGTCTTACTGTCAAATGGAAACATTTTTCTAATGCAACTTCTTTTTTCAAAAATGTGCATTTTCTTTATTTTTGATAACATTTGTGTACTTCAAATTTTCTTAACATTTTATTATAGAAATTACTTTAAAATTTTTTTTATTGTCATACTAAGGGTATGTTGTGACATTTACCAAAGTTTTTACAATATATCATAGTTAAATTCACCCCTCCATCATTCTCATTTATCTCCTCTCCCCCCATTCCTGAAGCAGGTGTCATTTTTTCATTTTCATACATGAGTATGTAATATTTCCACCATATTCACCCTCCTGCATCCTTTCCCTACATCTGGCCTCTCCTACTGGGGCTAATGTAACTTCTTGAGTCCCATTCCAGATCTACTAAATCAAGAACTACGAAGGTGTTTCATCAAGTCCTCCAGATAATTCTGATAGAAGCAAAGTTTGAGATTTACTGCTCTGGATCCTTCCATAGGAGTGATTCAGATCTTCCATAATATCTCACTAGAACATCAAAGTTAAGGAGAACTAAATTAAATATGATCATCTCATAGTATATATTTGAAATTATTTCATTGAATAACCTGCTTCAAAAATTTTGAGAGAAAAAAATCATAATTATGTTTTCTATCCTAAAGTAGGGAATATTATAATTGTGGTAATTTATTTTACTATTAAGACATAAAGCATTATTACTTGCATTTTCAAATTCTATGTATTTTTGGAGCACATTAAATAACTTTATATTTAAAATAATAATTTTAGATGATTTCTTCATAAGAATGATAAAAATGCACACAGCTGTAACAAACCTGGTAGGAATGCCTAGCAAGCTCCATGACTGATGAATACTTTCAAATTATTTACTTTTTTATAATAATCATACACATAAAGTTACTCTTTCCATATTGTGAAAAGTATTAATGACAATAAAAACATTAATACTTATTATCAGCAAGTGAAAATAACATTTCTAAATAAGGAGATTTTAAGTTACTAACAATTTTTCTGTAGTTTAATCAAAATCTAACTTATAATTATACTTCAAAATACAGTAACAATTATAGCAAATCCCTCTGATCATTATTTTTAGTGTTAATCAAAGTCCTTATTATGCCAAAACAAATTTTCTGAATCATATAAGCCCTAGATCACTCACTTAATTTATGTTTATAGCAGGTGCATTTGGCTGTACTACTAAGGTATTTGTGATTTGTAATACTTGTAAGTACTTCACAACAACATTTGATTTCTTTTACTCTTCTAATGAAGAGAAGTCTTATCTGATTTCAAAAATATTTGATTTAGGGAGGGAGGAATTCAAGTATGATGTATTTGATACATTGTAAGAACCTCTGTAAATGCTACAATGCACCCACACCCAGCTCAATGATAAAAAAAGAAAAAAATGTACTTAATACTATCTATCTGATATGCATTTGATGGGCTTCTTTTCTAATACTCAGTAGAAAACTGGATTAAAAAACTGGTTTGAGCATAGCCATATCAGAGTGGAGAACAATACTAACTGCCCTGAAATAACCAATTGCTGTGATTTTTCTCTCTATTCAATTGAACTGAATATTTTGACTGTCTGATTTTGTCTCACTTAAAAACCTTGCCTTTGTGTATGTTGTCTGATTCAGTTGATGCTTCCTGGTAATTCCTAGTGACAGTATGGAATGATGTCATAACTTTTTAAAATAATTTTTTAGTTCAATGCATTTAAAGTTGAAATATATAGTGAAAACATTATTATAAGAAGCATAATTCCAGGAAAGCTGCTACAAATTCCATTTCTAAGTTGTTTCTTCTGAACAACCTTAAAAATTTTGCTCTATCTTCTCTATTTATAGCCAACTAAAATTCAACTAGAATAGTGCTGCCTGACCAACTCACACTCATTATGTCCTCTGTTTATTAACCACTTGCTTTTCATTGCATCTGTTGCAAAAATGAAACAAAACAAAACAAAAGCCCCTTTAATTCAAATTTGTAAATCTCTGTAAAATGACCTTATTTTCTCTTGCATATAGCTTGATTATCCCTGACTGGTTAGAAAAGGCTATTTTCTTGTTCACAGTGCCTTCATTCTTGCCATTCAAACCCTGAAAGTATTTTTTCAATTCAAGGTCCAACTTAAATCTGTTGCAAGATAACTTTCTAGTTTACCTTTACTCACGGTTCCCATCTTCTTAACACCCCTGTACAGATAAAATATCAGTCTTACACAGCACAATTTTAATAGTTTCTTATTTTATGCATTAATGTCCTAATTCCTATTAAGGAAATCAGCAAGTTGTGAAAATCAAGTTTGCAGGCTTTGGCATCATACCGTCTGACCTGGATTTTCTCTCTGGTCAATTTCTTTTGGACTAATCCTCTGGTCAAGCTATATGAATTTAGCCTACGTGAATTATTTGTGCACCATTTTCTTCATCTGTAAAATCATTAGAAAATATCAATATTTTGAAAGTTAAAGCATGTAAATGATTGACAGATGTAACAATTATTGTAACATTATGTAGGAAAGAAAATGAATAGAATTTTCAAATCTGAAGAATATTTTGAGATCCTTTTTCCCTATTAACCAGCCTAGAAAGCTGATATTAGAATATTCTGGGTTTTTCTCCCTCTTCTGATTTTCCACCTTTACAACCTGATAATCTTCTTGGGAAATTCCAGTTTATGAGGATTAAAAATGACACCTCTTCTAGACAGACATAGTCTTGGATTGGCTAGCAGATTGTTGGTCTGTGACAAAATTAAAATCAAATCGAAAACAAAAGGCCTTCCTTCCACCAGGCTGGGGAAGTCCTGTTTAAGCTCGCATAGGCATAGAGCTTGGCAATGCTGCTGGACTGAATGTTAGGCCTCTCTGACCTGTGTTTTCAGGACCTTTCCTCAGTGCAATCTGCACATCTATAGAAATTGCCTGAGAAAGCTCTCTTCCTGATATCCTTACTTATTTTTCCTTTCCATATAAACACTGACCTTAACATGTACTGACTTCATTTTTATTCATAAATATTGACTTCAAAATAAAGATGAATTTAGGAGAGTTTGAATGGAAATGAGAATTTCTTGAATGCCAGAATTACAAAATACTGAAACAAACCTTGAAAAGTAAGTTTCTAAAAAGGAAAGGATGGATGAATCTAAACATTTTTGCTGAAGTTTAGGTGCTAAATTGGATAATCTGCCTAGATCCACTCCTTTTATGATTCTGTTGCCCAGATATATTTCAATAAGCAGCAGTGTCCAGAAGATGAGGTAGAAGTCATTCAGCTTTGGATATGCTTTGACTAGTTTCAGGAACAGGCACTTTGGTAGGTAGGAAGGAGACAGTTAAAAAAAAAAACCTCTGGTATTTTATAGTTTCTGGTATAATATTAAGATTTTGTTTGCATAATGCAGATCTTGGTATTGAGTTTATATAATTTTATTATCATGTGAAAATGGCTTTTGGAGAGCTTTATCTTCTACATCACTCCTGAAAGAAATGTGAAAGACAGAAAAGTGCAAAAACAGCTACTTGAGATTGGATAAGCATATATTAGGTGATTTTCTGATTATATTTTTAAAATATTGTTCCCAGATTCATGTACACATTTGGATAAAACAACTGTATCTATTTATTATGAATATTTTAAATGGGAGCAATACCATTAAAGTCCATGGAGTAAATATGTAGTAATTTTGTAAATTATTTATCTGAAAACCTCAAGAGCTTTTTGCTGCTATTTCAACTGTCAGTTAAATTTGTTTTAGTGGTATAAGTAATAGTTATGTGATACTGTTGTATAAAGTAGCCATGAAAATATGTACAATTTACTTGTAGGAATGATTAAATAAAGACTTAGGATATATCCTATCTTGATCAATGTATGTAGCACTTTGAGTGATAACTAGCTATTTGCTTATTCTTCTATATGAAAACATACACAGTAACATTTTCTATTCATTTCTAAAATGTGAATTATGTGTCACAATTTTAAATTGTGTAGATGTATACATTAACAGTCAGATTTAAAGAATTTAAAGACTCCTAAAATGACTTCTTATTAATGTAGAGTGAAAAATAATAAAAAGCCTAAAAGTAATCCATCAATTTGTCTTATTAAACCAACCAAGATACATGCAGATAGGATGTAGTACTAATTTGTTGAATAATCATTATTCTTTATATTAATAAAACCCAAAATTTGTCATTTTCTATCATATATTCCCTCTGGAAGGTATAAAATTAGACTGTTAAGTAACACATTCAAGGCTACTCTGTGGAAATATGTCCAAAAGCAATATAAATGTTTGGACTGACTCAGGTAAGCCTATAGAAATTTTATGTTGGGAATCCATTATTTTTACATTTTTATCAGCATACATTAGTTGTACAAGGGGTTTCATTGTGACATTTCCATATAAGCTTACAATGTATCTTAATTAGGTCCACCCCCTCCATCTTTATCTCTCATTTCCCCCATCTCCTTCTTAGAATAATTTCAACAGGTTTCATTGCTCTATTTTCATACACATATACAAGTACATCCACCATATTTGCCCTCCTTATCTTCTCCATTTACTTTTCTCCCTCACACTGGTACGTGCCCCCACCCCCTGCCCCGCAAAAGGACCTATCTTACCTTCCTGTCCTTCATCTTTTATGCATATATTGATTGTTAAATGGGGTTTGGCAAGGCATTTAACTCATATATATGTATATATATATATAAATAGTACTTTAATATAATATATATTTAATATATATATGTATACCTGTATAGTACTTTAATCAGATTGACTCCCTCTGTTGCCCACTCTTTCTCCATAGCCCTGCTTTGCACTTTTTTTAACTGTTCTACAACTCTTTTTTTAAAATTCATTTATTCACATGTGCGTACATTGTTTGAGCCATTTCTTTCCCCTGCCCCCCTCCCCTACCCTCTTCCCCCTCCCCCCTCACTTCCAGGCAGAACCTGTTCTGCCCTTATCTCTAATTTTGTTGAAGAGAAGAGATAAGCATAATAAGGAAGCCAAAGCATTTTTGGTAGTTAAGGATAGCTATACAAAGAGATTCCTAGCGTTGTTTTCATGTACAAATGTGTTACAACCCAGGTTGATTCATCTCTAACTGATCTTTATACTGTTTTCTGATCCCCTTCTCATGCTGACCTCTGTCACTTTAAGGTTTCTGTATTAGTTCCTCTGGAGTAGGGACATCAAACACTTTCATGTTTTGGCTTTCTACCTAGTCCCATATCTCCCGTATATGCTCTCCCCTTGTCATGTGATCCAAGTCCAATCAAGTTGTTGCCTTTGCCTTAGGTCTAAAGTCTGCATATAAGGGAGAACATATGATTTTTTGTCTTCTGAGCCTGGCTGACCTCATTCAGAATGATGTTCTCCAGAACCTAAATTCCTAAGATCAATGTACCAATTAAAAATAGGAAACTGAAGTAAACAGAACTTTCTCAAAGAAATACAAATGGCCAAAAAACACATGAAAAAATGCTCACCATCTCTAGCCATAAATGAAATGCAAATAAAAATCATACTAGGATTCCATCTCACCCCTGTTAGAATAGCCATCATCAAAAACACCACCAACAACATGTGTTGGTGAGGATGTGGGGAAAAGGAACCCTGGTGGGAATGCAAGCCAGTGCAACCACTCTGGAAAAAAAATTGGAGGCTTCTTAATAATCTAAACATAGACCTGCCATATGATCCAGTAATCCCACTCCTGGGGATATACCCAAAGGAATGTGACACAGGTTACTTCAGAGGCATCTGTACTTTTTTTTAACAAATCACCTAATTTCAATATCAGTAAGATAGATTGAACACATCCACAAACATCCATATTCCAAACATAATGAAATCATATGTATGCTTAAAATGTTAAAAATTATGGAAAAAAAAGAAAAAAATCTCCAAGTGCCAGGCACAGTGGTGCATGCAGTAATCCCAGCACTCAGGAGACAGGTAGATTGTGAGAATGAGGAAAGCCTGGGTTACATAGCCAGATACTGTCTCAAGAAAGAAAATCTCTGAACATATTTTAAAAATGCTGATACCAATTAGAGAAGTTAACTATGTGAGTCTGTAGTTCATGGGAAGAAGTTGGAACTAGTGATGTAAATTTGTGAACCATTAACATATTAAAGTTACTTCTAGTGTAGGATAGATTCGTGTTTATAGAAATAAATAAAGATAAATTCTGGCAGGAGTCAGAATTGAGCCAACAATTTTCACATTTGATGCTTAGATAGAAGAAGAGGGGCAGGAACAGTTAACAGCAGGGGCAGCAACCATAAAAACAAACAGAAAGCCACCAGATTGAAGAAAAATTAAAACAATGAGCACATGTTTACACAAGCAAACATGAAGTGTTTTAGCAGAGAAGGAGTTCCCTTGTGTCAGTATGCATGAGAGGTTGAGGTAGAATGCAGGGACAGGGAACTAGCTGGCTTTTGGATTTAATGACATGCAAATCAGTGGTGGAGTTGACAAGATCAGTTTCAATGGAAGCCAAGAGCTTAGAAAAAAATGCAAGATGACTGTCTGGCTAATGAGAAATACTCAGTAGATATGAGTAATGATGAATTTAAGAGAGACCAGCTGACCTAATTTTATGTTTTATAGCTCTGCAACATACTACTAACTTCCGATAGCTATTTTTATCTGCTGGAACAAAGTCATATATATTCATCTGTTAAGCCTGCCTTCACAAAACGTTTCAGACTCAGTGACTTCAGCCACAAAAATTTATTTGCATAGCTTGGAAAGTGGACTTCCAAGATCAAGCTGTTGCCAAGTTTGGTTTCCTTGAAGCCTCTCTCCTTGACTTGACTTGCTCTTTCATTTCATTCTCATACGGCCTTTTCTTAATTTTCTCTCTCTCTCTCTCTCTCTCTCTCTCTCTCTCTCTCTTGGGACTGGGGTTTGAACTCAGTGCTTTGTACTTACAAGGCAGGAGCTCTACCACTGGAGCCACACATCCAGTCCATTTTGTTCTGGTTAGTTTGGAAATGGGGACTCATGAAATATTTGCCCAGGCTGGCCTTGAACCATGATCCTCCCAATATCAGTCTCTTAAGTAGTTGAGATTTCAGACTTGAGTCACCAGAACACTCTTTTTTTATAAGGACTCTAGTTATGCTGGTTTAGGGTACTACCCTTTCATCTCATTTAACTTTACCTATCTTTTTCAAGGCCTTATGTCCAAATAAGGTCATGTTGAGGGTTTGGCCTTCAACTTAAGACTTTTAGGGAGGAACCGATTCCATAGAACCACATAATTCATAGACAGTTGAACTTAACTTGGATTAGATTCAAAAAGAAAAAAAAAGTAGCAGATATAAATAAAGCTATTTATAATGAAGTTGAACTACAAAATAAGTTTAGGATTGAGGAAGAAACTTTTCCAGAATGTATAGGTAGGTTTAATAAGCTGAAGTTCTTAATTATGATGAAAATTGTTATGGGGGTAGTATTATTATGATAATAGTAATTAAGAGTCACCAAACATGTATTGTGTGTCAACTGGGTTCATCACATTGCAATGTCATATATTGAGAAAGAGAATGTGCAAGAACGTGAAGAATCAGATTTAGTCCAGAGCCCACACTCATGACAACTGTGCAGTTAGGGAGCTAGAAGAGGAAAAAGAAGACAACTCCACAGAGTGGACATCTCAAAATCAGTGTTCCTGTAGTAGTAGCCTTATTGGACAAAGAAAGACCTGAGACACAATGACGGTCAACTGAATTTGGATTGAGGGAAAAACATAATTCCAGGAGAACAAGTTACTAAGAGTCTAGGATAAGGTAGGGATGCATCATTCATCCCATCAAGTAGATGGATGATCCATGTACTTAAATGATCTAAATGATCAAGACACAACTGATGATAGAATGCTAATGCTTTGTAAATCAATAAACAAGACCACTTAAAAAGTATGTAGAGGACATGAGAGACAATCTAAAGAAGAAATACATATGGCCAGTAAACTTGAAAATATCTCATTTTTATAGTCATCAAAATATACAAATTAAAACTTCAAAAATAGATGATTTCCACAACATGTAGGCAAAATTTTCTTAAGCATTGATTGTAGGTGATGGGCTTAGTTTGTGTGTCTATTGCCCCTGTAATTCCACTTCTAAAAACCTCCCATAAACAAAGCATCAGTGATTCAGAAAATATTTATGTATAAGGATATTTACAATAGCATGATTTATAATAAAAAGAAAATAACCTAAATGTCCCAAAAGGTAATTATTAAATAATATACCCATTCAAAAGTATAATTTTGAGGAATCTTTATATCAATGAAATAGGTATATTAAAAAGCAAGGTATGAAATTATATGCACCCTTTAATACTGAATTTTGAAGTGAAAATTTTTATGAACTTATAGAAAATAAGCAAAATACATCAAAACAATCTTTTAGGTAAGAGATTGTTGGTTTTATTCCTATATGCTTTAAATTTTTATGAATTTTCAATTTTTGTATAATCATATACTATTTAATCCTATAATAAAAATATTTTTAAAATAATTCAAAACTATTAACTAGGAATATGAAAAACACTATGCACTACTTGATCTATTGAATTAAATATGAGACTAATTAAATTTTAAGTAATAAAAATGAAGAATAATAGAGAAAAGATGGATAGTGAAGACGGAGCATTTAAAGCATAAAAATAACACATTTAAAACATAAAATGACAAATACATACACAAGTGCAAGTGTGGGGCTTGCAAATTGAATTTATACTGTATCTGGGATCCCAGATCTCTGTGTAACTAAAACTGGCTATGAATAGGGCGGCTTACTCCTATTCCAGGTGAACACAATTAATCTCAAACCAAAAAAGAGCAAGTTTTCTTGATTCTGCTCTTCCAGTGCCTGAAAGAGAAGCATGTTTCCTGGTAAAACTAGGATAGGACTCCCATTTATTTTATCCCAGTGTACATTTCAAAATTTTAGTGAAAAAACAATTTAGTATGAGCATATATTAATAATAGAGATATAATTGCTCACTAAAATGTCCATATAAAGGCAAGATTTATTAAATTAATATTATATCTATTTTCAACCAAGTGTCTTTTATAGCAGTACATGATACATATAAAGAGTTATATCTTTGTGTAAAAAATTTGAGAAATAAAGTATTATACAAATTTAAGAAATTGCTAAGATGATGATTAGTGACAGATTTTTCAAAGCATTTGCACTGCACCTCTGCCTAGGTATAATATACAGCTATTTTGATACTAAGGTTTGCTGCCACCTGGGTCTCTGCCAGCTAAACAGGGGACAGGTCACTTTGCTGTGTAATACCACACTTGTCTGAGCTTTTAAATCCTCCCCAACATCTCAATACTAGTAAAAAGATGTAAGATTGCTAGATGGGCAACTCAGTAACACATTTTCTCATTCTTCTTCCCTGTAACACTTTTTTAAAGTATAATTTAGATTTATATTACATATTTATACATGTATTTGAATATATATATTTATACTGTCTTGATATCACTATAGTCGAAGTAAACACATTTATCATCTTCGTAAGTTTGCATTGTAAACCACTTTTGTGTGTATGTGTGTATAGACACCTAACATGAGATCTAACTTCTTAATAAGTATGCAATGGCATATTGTTAACTATAGGCACTATATTGAATTGCAGGTCTCTAGAAATTATTCATCCTTCATAAGTGAAATATGTATCCATTGGGCAAAACCCTGTGTTTTCATTTCTCTCCATCTCCTGAAAGCCATCATTTTATTCTCTGCTTCCTTAACTTTGACTATTTTAGAGATCTTCTATAAGTGGAATTATATAGTATTTATCCTTTAGTTACTACCTTATTTCACTTAGTTTAATGTCCTCCAGTTTCACTCATGTTGTTGTGAATGACAGATTGTGTGTACTCGTGTGTGTATGCCACATATTTCTTTTTTTTTTTTGGTAGGACTGGGGTTTGAACTCAGGGACTTATGTTTGCAAAGCAGGTGCTCTACCACTTGAGCCATACCTCCAGTCCAAAGAGAGGTATTTAACCACGAAGGGATTAGAACCCTCAATCTTCTGATCCGAAGTCAGATGCCTTATCCATTAGGCCACGTGGTCTACAATATTTCTTTATCACTTCTTCCAGTGATGGACATTTGAGTTGTTTCATTTCTTGTTCTTTTAAACAAAGCTACAATGAACACTGGGGTGCAGTTATCTGTCGAAGATGCATTTCTGAGTAGTGAAAGTGATGATGCTATAGTTTTTCTTTAAAAGCTACTGTACTGTTTCCCATAGAGCAGCACCGTTTTACATTTTCACCAACATGAGAGAGAACAAATTTCCATAGCTTCACCAAAGCATGTCATTTCTTATCTATTTGATAATTGCCATCCTAGGAGGTATGAGGTGATAATCTTGTTTGGTTTTGATTTGCATTTCCTGATAATTAGTAATATTGAGTACCTTTTCACGTAGTAAGCAGCCTTACATGTCTTCTTTGTAGAGATATCTGTTCAAATCTTTTGCCCATTTTTAATTGAGTTTTTTAACTAGAAAGTTGTGAGCTTTTCTTTTATATTTTGTGCATTAACACATTATCAGAGAAGTGGTTTAAAAATATATTGTTCCATTTCTGAAGCTGTTACCTAACTGCTGATTGTTTCTTTGGCTGTGAAGAAAGTTGGTAGTTTGACTTTGTTCCTCTTGCCTATTTTTGCTTTTGTTGCCTGTGTTTTGATGTCAGGTCCAAGAAATCATTGAAAAGTATGTGTTGAAGAGCTTTTGACCTGTATTTTCTTCTAGGAGTTGTCACTCTCCAGTCTTACATTTAAGTATTGATCCATTTTGATTTATGTGGGGGGTATAATAAGAAAGGAGTCAAAATCCATTCTTCTGCAATGGATATCCAGTTTTTCCAGCACCATTTACTGAAGGCATTATCCTTTTTCCATTTATATTATTAGTGTCCTTATGGAAGATTAATTGCTCATGTATATGAAGAATTCTAGGGTCTCTATTTAATATCATTCATCTGTATCTTAGTTCCACACTGTTTTGATTAAGGTAGCTTTGTAATATATTTTGAAATCAGGATTGTGATGCCTCAGATTTCTTCTTCCTTCTCATGATTGCATGGATTTTGCTGGGAAGAGCAATGAGCTATATATTGACTTGGGGCCTATGGATAATATTAATTCTTCCAATGTATAAACATGCTTTAAATACTTAAGCATAAACTTAACCCTGGAGATGAAATACATTTGTACTGAAAGCCATAAAACATTAATAAGAGAAATTAGTGAAGACACAAATAAATGTACAGTTTATCATTTCCTACAGTGTAGATGCTGGTCCACTTATGGTTGTTACTCTTACTCATAATGTTTTTCCTAAAAACTTTAACTTTGAAATTTTGGAATTTAAAAGATGGGAAGAGACAACCTCTTTTCATTGCATTCTTATGCCAGGTATTTTCTTCCAAAGGATATACAACATTTATCTGATGCCCAGATGGAGACAGAAAAAAACAGTTGAAGAAAAAGAGCATGGAGAAAAATGACCCAAGTTGGTATTTTAATACAGCATCTTTCCATTATTTCAATAATGACTCTCAGGATATCATAAAATAGAGAGGTCTTTACCTGTTGTCCTGGAGCTACATAGGTTTCAAAGGGAATCATTATTCATAGTCTAGATTTCTAATTTGATTTGTACTTAGAATTTATCCAAAAATTCTAATCCTTGCCAGGGAATTTCTAGTGGGTTCAAAACTGAATTCAGTTTACCTGGAGCTTCTCAAATAATTATCAATAATGACCCTTATTTATACAGAAGCCAACTGGGCGTCTATATATAACAGAATCTATAACACACCTGTGGGAACCTCATGGGAGATGCCATGATGCAGCAGAAACTTCCTGTTAAACACTGAATCTGTGCAAGTAACTGACTTAAGACCCTCTTGAAGCTGTGCCTGCCCTCCGTGTTATGATATCATACAGCTCCTGGAACACATTAGACTCTCAACATATGTGTATAGGATTGTTTTAGAAATAAATTTATTTCTCCATGTCTCCCTTAAATCAAACTCTACCCTCAGTGCAATTGTGCAGTCGTTTTTAGAGAAACTCTTTCCACAATTGAACTCTGGAACCATTGTGCTATTGGATTTTATTGGCACAGTCAACCCAGTGTAAGTTTGCTGGTTTATATACCAGGACATTTTCCTTCTCCTACAGGGGAGCAATGTGATTCCCAGGACGTAGAATTGTGCTATTATTCCCACTTCCTTTACTTTTTGTGAGAGCAGCTCAGAATTCAGGCGTTAAAGGAAAGCCCCAAATTTCAAACAAAAAAGTGACAAGGTCTTCCATTTTCTTGACATTTTCCTGGGGGACTAGCTGTTGTTATTAGGTTGAATTTGACAGCATTGATTGATTGTCAATTTAATGTAGAGAGCATATTGTCCCCACTTTCACTTTATTCCTGCCAAGGACCCTTTAAGATGTCAATGATTTTTATCCAGCCTTCTGTTCACCCACTCCCATATACCCTCCTTCTTATTTTCAGATTTGGAAAAGGGATAGTTTAGTAACATGCCGGTTTGAGTAGAAATCAATTTTACATCTTTTGTCCCATGCTTTTCTGATGGCCAGCTTAAAAAAATTTTTTTTCCCTTGCTCTGTGAATTGGAAGTCAATTCCAAATCCTTCTGATTTAAAGAAAAATCTGTTCTTTGCAATGCCTTTGTCTTATTACAGACTCTAGTGTTTTCTGAACCAAAGATTATATTTGATGTGTGCCCTGTAGATTTTCAATTAAACGAAAGTACCATAAAACCAACATGAGTCTCCAGAAAGTGTTGAGCTCAGTCCAGAGTAAGCAGAATGCTCAATTCTAAACACATGGTGCCTTTTTTACATTCTTTAAAAGATCAAGAGGATCTAATTTTATGTTTATATGGACTGGCATCTTTTCTCCACTACTGTATTTGAAAAATTTTAAATCTATGGGGAGAAAGCAAAGAACTTCATAAATAATATGTGTCTTTCACTTGGACTCCCTTTTATCCATACCTTGAATATTGTCTATGTGTCTATTTATCATCTATCTATCCATCTTGGTTTATGTGTTAGTCAGCTTTCAACTGCTGTGACAAAATACCTGAGAAAAAGAACTTAAGGATGACAGGGTTATTTTGACTCACAGTGTCAGAGGTTTCAGTGCATATTTGCTTGGTCCCATCACAGCAGGCCTGTTTCAAGGCAGAAAATCATGGCACAGAGAGCAAGGCTGTTCACCAGGAAGGGGAGAGAGAGAGAGAGAGAGAGAGAGAGAGAGAGAGGATAGAGAGAGAGAGAGAGAGAGAGAGAGAAGGAAACGGGAAAAGTGCTAGGGACTACATACATCCTCCAAAGGTGTTCCCTTATTGACTTTTTTCCTCCCAGCAGCCCCCCACCTCTTATAGTGTCTTATCTCCTCCCAATAGTCCATTCAATTATGAACTCATTAATGGGTTAATTCATTGATGAGATCAGAGACCTCATGATCTAATCAGTTCTCAAAAGCTCTACCTCTGAACATTGCTGTTTTGGAGAAAAGGCCTTCAATATCTGAGCCTTTGGGTGACATGGCATATTCAAACTATAAGTGAAGAATAAAAGCTCATAATTAATACTTTACCTCAGGAAGATTCATATAAAACACTGAAAACACATAGGTTGTTTTTCCAATAACTGGCAGACTTATTAAAAAACGAACACAAAATATATATCAATGGGTTAATATAGCTGAAAAGGAAAATAGTTAATAAAATTAAGGTTTTTTTGTATGTTCATTTAGTGAAGCACTTACGTGTATGTACTTACTCTCTCTCTCTCTGTAGTTATCTGTATTTATTTGGCAGTATATAGAAATAGACACTTGTATGATATCTACACATGCATATAAAAAGTTTGACATGTGAACATAAAGCACATATAAAAGCTAAAATAGCAAAGAAATTAGAGTAATGCATTTCTGAGTTTTGAGATGCATCCCTTGACAATTGCCTCTGACCCCAAGAGAATTGAGCTACAGCTAAACTGGCACTTTGCCATGACATGAAGAAAACTAGGGCTGTGATGAATTTTGACATGGCAGTGCTAGTGTCTCCTGAGGGACTTCCATATCCTGCTTTTCCTCCTGAGGTAATAAGCACTAAGCTGCATTAAGTTATATTCTGCATCCCCATCATCCAAAGTAAAGAAACATAGTTAAGCACATTGCAACACATAGGAGATAGGTGGTAGCAAAACTGAGTCTGCTAGCTGAGAGATGTGTATGGAGTACAAATAGGATATGGTTATCCTTGCAAAGGAAAAGATACCTTTTCTTTCTGAGAATCTGCTAGTGACAGTTTCTTCTCTAATGATTAGTTAGTACTAGATTTGTTTATTCCCCATACCAGCCTGAGATGCCTGAGCTTTCGGAATGTGGAGCAATCACCCTAAGAAGAGCTGAAAGGTCAGTAAAATAAGGAAAAAGGAACATGGGTTAGTTCTATACCAGGAACATGACTGAAGAAATTATTCAGGAGAAGTCATATGTGTGTCTACCCCAATGCAGCTGACAGCACCATGTCCTTGACAGCCTAAATTTTCTTTTACATGAACTGGGCTTGCTGGTCACCTATGAGGGGAAATCCCTGATGCTCCAGGTAAGCTTTTTTCAAAGGATAGTCAGGAAGAAATCTGATGAATGCAAAAGAAGATGCAGCAGTAGACTGTCAACCTAGACATCGTCTTTTCACAGGATTATTAGAGTCATCTCCTAGCTTACATAGCAGAGTGTTTAATTATTGTTCTTTCTCTTCCTATCTCCCCATCCCTTATATACATTTTTTCTCCATGTCTTCCTCTCTCCCTTCCCATCCAACCCTGTATTGCTAAATTTAAAGTAAATAAGTCCAAACAGAAATGTTTTCAATTCGCATCTTAAAAGCCAAAACAAACACAGTAACACCATATACTTTGTTACAGCTCAGTTAAGCCAACCAGCAGAGAATTCATAACAGTAAGTATTTATTATTTCAATTAGTCAAAAGTATGTTATTATTATTATTATTACTTACCCCAGTAAATACTATTATGTAAAGTCCCTGCCTAGAGTGGACTTGTAAATTATTTAAGTAGAAACAAAGATCGATATCAATACATGAAAAATATGGTATATTGAATTATTACAAATTAGATTATTTTCCTATTCCACTCTTACTTATTCTCCAAAAAAATTAATTTCTAAAGGTTATGTTTTATATGTTATTTATTCCTCATACAATGTCAGTTATATTATTCCCCTCATAAATATATTTTTTGTCTGTGATTTAAAGAATGAAGTGTAAGTCAAATGTGGTGATACACACCTATAATTCCAGCACTCAAGAAGTTGAGGTAAGAGGACCATGGGCTACATAATGAGACCATGTTTCAAAAAAAAGTTTAAAATATGAAGTATATTATCAATGCTGAATGAAGAGTAATGTCAATCAAAGCTTTCTGTTGGAATTCAATGAAACAAAACAGTATATGGATACAAGTTTTTGGGGAAAACTTCATAAAGACCTTAAACAAGAAGAAACCCTAGAAGGTCTTCCATAGAAAGTTCTGTCCTAGGTGAAGCTCTATAGAGATTGGGGTGATTGGTTTAGAAGTTTCCTATAATAGATCTTTTGATAGTAAGTTAAAATGTTTTGTTTTGGTAGACTAAGTGAAGTTTTTAAGAGGGAAAGAAATATTAAAACCATGCACTAGGAACTCAAATGTTTTCACTATGCAGGATGGATTAAGGAGAGAAGATATGGAGGGAAAGAGTTATAGATATGGACTAATAAATAGTTAAGTACACTGGGAAAGAAAAGGAAGAGACAGGAGGAAAGACATAATAGCAGATACAAGTAATAGTATTTAAAAGACAACTTAAGGAGCAAGAGAGAAAAAAGAGTAAAAGATAATGCCCCATCTTCAGTCTTTGATTACTGGACAGTATGATAACATTAAGTCCTGTAGGAAAACATAATGAGAGAAAGATGGTAAAGAATATGAATTTGAGTGACTCTTGCTGAACATTTCACTATAAAATAAGGGATTCAGGACTGTTTGGCATGGAAATCACTACTAGAATATAACTCTTAGATTCATTTATCCAGAGTTGGTGGTTCATGATTGTCACAAGCTGCTTTCTCCTTCCTTTCCCTCACTTTACTGCATGTGTAATGGGCTCTGTTAGTACCATGTGGACTAATAGACTGAACAAATGATAATAAGACATAGTGGGTCTTGCTACAGACCCTGCTGCCTTTTCTTCTGAAATGTGCAGCTGGATCTTTATTTGCATATTCATGACTTCTGCAGTCTTCTTCTATCCATCCATAAGCCTTATTATTTAAACAAACATATCACTGTGAAACCTTTTCAGAACAAGTCCCTCTACTAGTAACAATATCTCTCATGTGATTTGGGGGTGTAGCTCAAGATGTAGAGTGCTTGCCTACAGTGTTGGAGGTCTTGAATTAGAATATCTCTCTTGGGACTCATTTCATTTTTAGCATAAATTCCTTTTTTTGGCCATTGTTCTTTCCCAGCCTAGTATTTGATGTTATGGATATTTTATTTTTTATTTGAAATGGAAGTTGTTTTCCATATTTCAGTTTTTCCTATTAGTGTTATTTGTCTGTTTCCAGACAAATGGCAAATCAAAACATTTGGTAAAATGTTATCTAAGGGCCAGTAAATGCTGACACATAAGAAGAGTTTCTAGACCCTACCTCATAGGTTTTTAAATTAAAAATTGGCCTCCCAGGAGAACTGAAAAGGAGATTACAAACCTTTTTTGTATGGTAAGTTTGCTGATTCCTTATTGATATCTAAATGAACAAATATGCAACAGAAGAGTGCCTCAATATACTGGGACTTCAGCCATATTTAAAAAAATCAGGAAACTCTCATTGCTACTGTGAAAGAGGCAGGATTTCTTTTCTGTATTCTGCAGCTGATCATAATTGAGGAGAAAGTACCTAATGCTCTAGTCTAATGCAGCACAATTTTCTGTTTTGGGGCATAAATGCTCATAGCACCATATCTGAACCAAAATGTATTGCCTAAATGATAAAGCAATGTGTTTTGGTGAATTATAAATGCTTTAGATATTTATGGTATTTTTAAGGAGCTGAAAAAAATTTAATGATGAGGATGCTATTTGAAAGCTATTATCTCCTTGGGTCAAATAAAAACTTAAGAACTTAAAAGACATAGAAAGTGTTAGAGAAAAAGCTTGATAAACAAGGGAATGATGGAATCAGCAGTTAGTATAAAAATATAAGCAGGACTTTAATTAACTTTTTTCATAGGTGAGGTAATAATTTTCCCTGAGGTCTTCCTTTTTCCAGTTTTTCATTTTACCTCTGTGGTTTCCTATTCATGTTAAATTCAGGAACACTAAAGCTCATATTTTTCTTTTGCAGAGGTTACTTATTCTTTAATAAGGACAGGTGGTGGTTGCTTTGTGGAGATAATTGACTTTCTTGCTGTGCACATAGAACCTTAATGCCAAAGTAATGAATTTTAGATAAATAATGGAAGTTCCTTAACTTTATCAAAGTATACTTTCAAACCGTGTTGGATTTTCATCTGATTCAGATTCCATAAGGAAAATCTTTTGCATATTAAAAAATTGTAAACCACACATTTATTTACAAGTCTGTTGTTTAAATTCCTGTTTTTCTAAGAGATGTAAATATCAACAGTTTATAAGTGTAGGCTAGCACATAAATAAATCCACATGAAAATGAAAATATATTAATAATATTCACTTTAGTTATGGATCCAGAAAATAAGACCCATTATTCAGGAAGCAAAAGCCATATGTGATAGATATAAGCAGTACAGTAAAATTAAGAAATGTGAAGTTGCCCAATATCTATTAACTGTTTGAGTGTATACAGACAGAAGGAGGAGTAATGGTGTTGGTTTAGTCATGGAGCAGACGTTACAATCAATGTGGGTTTTATAAGAAGTTAGAAGGTAGTCTGAAAGTTACTTTGGATAAGAGGAAAATCTTAATACAATATGTTGGGAGCAAGAATGTATTTTTCATGTAATTAGATATCAGGATAAATTAAGCTAAATTTAAAATATCTGATAAATGAAATAAACCCTGAAAAGCAAAATAATCTCTGTCACTGAGAATGTTTAAGAGAAATACCTTGTGGGATTTTGAGGACAACATCCACCCTCTCCAACAAGATAAAAATGAAATAAAGTAAAAAGCATAATATAATTGTGACTAAATTAATATCAAATGAATGAAGTTATCCCCAAAATATTTTGCTTAATTTAAACTTCACAAAAACACATTGCACAATGGTAATGTTAGATAAAGATTACTGTTTAGACATCTAGGTTATTATTTAAAGAAGATTCACTTGAGTACTTAAGTCATAGTGTGCTTACCACAAACTCATTGCTGCATCATGCATGCAGATCTTATACTTTTTGGTAGTGTTGTATACTTTCATTGCTAACTGATATTTTTTAGATTGCTGTTAAAATAATTTCATATTTCTTGTGCATATTATAGCTATGTGAAAAATAAAGGCGTCATAAAATTTCAAGATATTATAGATCCAAAGCGATTGATGTATATGTATAAAAACTATCATGCATACTTTGAATTGGTATATAATCCACACCTAGTTCATTTTTGATTCCTGTGGAATGTCACTCATAAGTACATATTACAAGTTTCATGATTTTGTACATAAAAATTTTTAAATTGCCTATTATTTTGCCAACATTTTTGTTACTTTTGATGTTGTTCCAGTTAAAACTTAACAGTTTAACTTAAAAAATATTGTTGGGTAGCAATAGTATATATAGTTTCTTATCTACAAACTCTAATTTTATGCTTGGGAGTGACAATTCAGTCTACACTGAGTATTTCTTCATCTTCAGAGTTCCACATTCAAACTTATAAAGAGAAAATTCTTTTTCATTATAAATATCCCACATGTAAAATGTTTTTAAGAGGATACCTATATGCTCAAAGATTTTTGCATGCACTGTGGTTCTTGAATATAAAACACAATATATAGTCTTCATAGCTATTCAGTTTTTATCAGCCTCTCTTCCTCTTATTCCAAGCACTGAATATATGGAAGGAAACGTCCAAGTATCCTCAAGTGTTACATTTATCTCCTACTGGGAAAACAGTATATTCTGCTACTTGTGATGAAAGTAGCTAATCATGAAACAGAATGAGTTTTCTCTATAAATAAAGTAACAGTTCAGTACAAGGAGCAGAAACAAATAAAGACAATTCTTCTTGGTTATTTTCTGTAAAAGAACTACATTCACATTCATCATCAAAATAGTACCTCAACACAATTATTGGAACATTAGATTTTTCTTCATTGATTTATTTCAATACTTTTCTTAAATATATCTGTGGTAGGCAGAAATTTGAAACATTTTTACCTCCATCACTGAGAGAAGAACCACCCTAATCCTTGTAACCTATGACTGTGGAGAGATATTTCTTCCATGACTACGTTATGTTATTTGACCCAGTGATCTGAGAGTGGAAAGATCCTGTATATCCACTGGACTTGGCCATTTGAATCTTTATAACCAAAAAACACATGAAAGATGCTCACTAATCATTAGGAAAACACAAATCAAAGCTATAATGAAATATTCCATGGTCGTGGACTGGAAGAATTGATGTTATTAAAATGTTCATACTATTTAAAATGATCTACAAGTCAAATTTCTAATGATGTTACTTACAGAACTAGGAGAAAAATTCTATGATTTGTATGGAACCACACCCACCCACACACACACACACACACACACACACACACACACACACACTGAAATGGCAAAAAAGCACTCTTGGGAAAAAAAGAACAAAGCCGGATGTACTACAAAATACATGACTTCAAAATATACTACAAAGCTATACTAATCAATTTAACACGGTATTGGCATGAAAACAGACATAGAGACTAGTGAAACAGAGCAAAGAGCCTAGAAATGAATTCATGGTTCTACAGCTAACTGACTTGAGATACCACTTAACCATTTTTGCTACTGTCAAAAAAAAAGTTTAAAAAAAGTCTTGATGAGGATGTGAGGATATTAGAACCCTTGTATACTGTTATTGGGAGTAGCATAACTACTATAGAAATTAGTAGAATTGCTATATAATCCAACAATTCCAATTTTGTATATATACCTAAAAGAATTGAAAGCAGAGTCACCAGGGGATACATGTCCATTCATGTGGATGGCAACATATTATCTGCAATAACTTAAAATGCAGATCAATCCAAGTGCCCATCAGTGGAAAAGGAAAGCAAAATATGGCATAGACATAGAATAGAATACAGCTCAACCTCAAAAATAAAAAATTCTGACATATGATACAAGATGCATGAAACTTGAGGAAATTATGTAAAGTGAAATAAACTAGTCAAAAACGAAAAATACTATATGATTCCAGTTAGATGAGATACTAACAGCAGTCATAGTCAGAGACTGAAATTATAAAGGAGGTTGCCAGGGACTGGGGAAAAGGGGGTGAATGAAGAATTATTGTTTAGTAGATACAGAGTTTGTTTCACAAACTGAAAACTTACAAAAAAGTATTGGTGATGTTTGGAAAACATTCTGAATGTATTTAATACTAATAATCTGTATACTGAAAATGTTAAAGTATAAATTTTTGTGTTTATTTTACTGTAATAAATAAAATTTTTAAAAGAAACTTCTAAAATTTATGCATAATTTTAATTCAATTTGACTCAAAATGTCAAAAGGATTTTTTTTTCTTGAAACTTAAACACTTCTGAAAAATACAGTTTTAAAGAATAATGAAAACATCCAGGTATGGTGGTGTGTTCCTGCAATACTAACACTGGGTAGACTAAGGCAGGAAGATCTCACATTTGAGACATAGTGGGCTACACTATGCTGAAGCAGAAACCAGCAGTTAGAATTTGACCTGCTTTATAACAAAGTTATAATAAAGCTACAATGTTAGCAGTAGCATAATATTCCTACAGTAATTAAAACATAATTTAATGGCACAGAAGAAAGAAAGATGTCACCAACCCAATTGTACTTAGAAATGTAAAATGAAGGTGGCCTTTTGTTTGGAAATAGATGATCTATTTGAGATGTGATGTAGACAGTCACCTTTCTATTTATTATAAAAAATAAAATTAGATCTTAAAATCCCACCACTCATATAAATCAATTCCAGTTATAAGAAACATATAAATAACAAATAAACTTCAATCTCATAGGTGGAAGTAGAAGAGAATGTTTTATCATTTGCAATAGCATGGATTTCTCTAAGAAATAACAAAATACTTCAAATGGAAAAAAGCTTTAAAAATAACTACAGTGATAATTTAAAGTTTGTTGTGATAAAAGACACCACAAACAAAATTTAAAATCAAGGATGTCAAAAGATATTTTACATATATATGTATGTATTTATAGCTTCTAGAATATACAAAGAAGTTCCACAATTCAGTCCAAAAATAGAAACATAGTCGAAGTAAAAGAACATAGATAAATAGTTGAGAAGGACCCAAAGGCCCAAACCAAGAAAAGATAATCATCCTAGCCAGCTAATCACAAAAACAATTATCCATGTTCTTTTCAACCAAAAACTTGCAAAATTCAAAATCTAAAATGACATGATTTTATGATGATGAAGTATGTATATATGTTATTGTGAGGAATTAAGTTTTTTGTTCACTGATGTTGGAGATAAAATTGGTATAAACATTTAATTATTCTTTTGTCAATATTCAGCAAGGCTAGATTACATGAAATATTCTTTAGTTCATCTGTATCATGGGCCACAAGGCAAAACCTACAAAGATGTTTATAAAGTGTTTTTGTATAAGAAAAAAAATCTGAAAATTATCTAAATATATATCAATAGACTCAAGGGTATACAAAATATGGCCTGTCAAGTTCAGAAATACTATGTTGGAATATTTGATTTCTATGTTTAAATATTTTAAAGATTTTCAATCAATAATAATGTGACACCAATACACATAGCATACAAAATATCCATTGTGTTAGTTCTGATTACTTTTTAATAAATCTCTTTGCTTTGAATTGTAACATACCAAACTCAAGATCTTGGTTGACTCTTGGAACAGAAAGAATGTTTAACCCATGATAAGATAAAATTGGAAATTTAGCTGCTATATGATGGTTTGCTACTTTCTTGTAGGAGAAAGAATGAAAACAAATATGTCAACATGTAACATTCACTTTGTTTTTTTTATTATTTTCATATTATTATATATTTTCATGAAATTACTTTTCTAAATTAAAAGAATAATGTGATAACCTGAGTTGCTATTTTTTATTCAACAAAATGTGCTTAACATGGTTTGTTGCAATTTATTTCTTTTGCATCTTTGAAAGATGAATTCTCAATTACCTGAGATGATCAGGTAATGCATAATTATTATGAAATAGCATCAGTTTCCAATCAAATATTCAGAGTTGATCCTGAAAAAATATGAAACTAGCAGAAAATAAATCTTATCTGAAATCCCCCTGAAAAGAGCACAATGTACATATAATTTCCTCTGTGTGTACCAATACAAGATTCTGAAGAAATACACTTTTCCTCAAGGAATATATCATTGTAACATACATCTATAATCACTATCCTCCGAGGCACAAACACATTGGCCATCTTTATGTAATTGGCAGGAATTCAATAATACTCAACAATACTCTAGTAATTAGCTCAGGTTGAGAGAACACAGTGGGAGGGATAGGGAAAGATTTGTAATTCCCCACCAATCAAGAAGCAGCCAGGTCCTACTATACAGGGAAAATTACACTATGTGAGATTTGTAGCTTCCTGAGAAAGGACACAAGCCCTACATCCTTGGACAATGCAAGCTTTTTATCTTATCTCTCCTTTCACTGACGGTGGAATGTTGTCTTTGTCCCAATTGCTGTCTGAATAATTATGAATGAAATTCAGTATAAAATGGTTGTAGAATTTCTGATTTATTAGATTCTGAAAGATCCAATACTCTGTCATAATAGTGAATAGGAAAGAAATTAATTATTTGATGAATAGAATTTCTATTTAGCTGCTTTGTTTCTCTTTAAAGTATTACCTAAATTGGAGTAATTATCATTGGAAGTCAGGAACCTAAAGTGGTCTGAATTATTTTTCTTGTTCAATTCAGTAATTGTACTTGCATTAATAACAGTATTTGTCTATAGAGCTCCAGACATTTAAGTTTGTTAGGAATTGTTTAAGCCAAATCAAATATTATTAATGCATGCACCAAAACAAAGGGGTAAAAGAGGTTTCAAACAAGAGAATTGGAAGGGGAAAATGAAGGAGAAAAAAGGCTTCTACAGATTATATATTTGGGTGAAAATGTTATGGGTGTAATGAATATAAAATTCTTGTTTTTAACCCAATCTTGGCTTCATACACACTCAGAAAAGTAACCCACATGAATTTTTTTTCAATAATCCTTGATGTTACATGATTTCACCTATAATCCTGGAAGCAGAATGTTTCTTTTTATCAGCTAATGTATGTCAGTGTGACCCACAATAATGTTTGGCAGCTTCTTGGCTAATCCGCATAATAAAAAATAATGTAATACCTTGAATTCTGCATTGTGTCCTTCCTCTTATGCTGGGACATCTTTACATCCCCCTTTTTACTTCAATGATCATGCAAATTTCAAGGTGTATGTTTACAAACATTTTGTTGTGTTTCTCCTGCTATTAGCATGCTGAAGCTTTCTCTTTCCAGGTTTCTATAGCAACAAGGGTACAGCACATTCATTAAAAAGAAGTTCTGTTTAATTGATCTACTAATGTATTGCTTAATAGTAACCGTTAAGCAGTCTTTTGTTTCCAGGTCATATTTAGGGTTCACATATTTGCATAAAAACATTTCATTAGCTGAAACCATTTATTAATAGTAATTTTCTTTCTTTAGTTTTTAAATAACTAAACCCTCATTGAGGTTTTCTGAATAGCAAATATTTGTAGCTTTCAGAGTACACTTACTGTATGGCTCAGCTTGCTTTGTTTCTGTGAAGAGCAAGAAAATTGCAGAGCTTGAAATTTTTGATCCAAGAAGGCAAAAAATAAGGTATCACTTCTTTATAATTGAATCTAGATATTCAGGGAAGCTAACTCTAGGGCATATCATATATTTTGTACCAATGATAGTTATCTGTTGCTTCAATGATAAAATATGTAAGATATGAATATAAAATTTATACTACATTTTATAATTCTCAAGAGAAATCCTGACACTGCATTTATATTTAAATGTCTGAGAACATATTTTAGAACTAATGCCTGTAAGTTAAAATATTTCTAAGTGAAAGAGAAGTGTTGTTTCATTTAGGTTGAAATAACAAATTATCTTAGTGATGTAAGAAAGAACTCTTGTAATTGATCCTTTTCATTGGGTAAAGTGTGCCTATACATGACCACATGTGTATGTGAGCAAGTCCATATATATATATATACATCTCTTAGAGATTTTGAGAGATTTGCACATAAGGCTTTATAAGATATATGTTACATGCCTATTGCAAATGTTACCTCTAATCACATTGATGAGAAGACTTATTTTCTATCACATGTATTACTGTTATAATGTTAAAGGATTTGGTTATAAAAAATAAACTAAGAAGCAATTTGAATACCTCACATGCACATTATTGATTAAATCTCTTCTTTAATTATCAATTCAATCTCTTTATATTGACTTCATTGCATGTTCAAAAATGTTAGTCCAAGTTCTTTATAATTTACCCATGACTTATTCTTATACACCCAGTCTCCTGAATTCTTATATTCAAAGAATTGTTTTAAAATCAGGTCATATGCCTATAAATATAGTATTAATACAGTTTACTAAAGGCAGTCACAGCATCTTACCAAACTCTCAGAAAATGTAATTAACAAACCCACTCTCTTTCTTTCTCTATTTCTCTTTCTCCCTGTATCCTTGACCTCTGTGTGTCTTTGCAGAAACATTAATAGCATTAACATTATGCTCCGATTAAAAAGCTAGACAGCACAACAATGCTGCTTGACAAGATATTTCTACAATTCTTTTTGATGTCATTCAATTAAGAATGGATATCCTTTGAACTCCTGCAAATTAAGTGGATGTTCATTGGACATATTCTCTTTAGAAGTTCCCTTAGTTCTAAAGCAAAGCATTAGTTTAAACTTATGTGGCCAGCACCTATAATTTTGCTAAGTAAAATTATAAAATTTTGCACAGGCTTCAAAATTAATTTAAAAAGTGAAATGAAAATGTGTCTGCAATGCAAGAAAGTAACATTTGCAATCTTTTGACATGTGATGTCAGTAAATGAATTGAAGAATGCAAAGGCTTTGCACTCTGCTTAATTAAACATATTTTCATACATGACCATTAGATATGAGTGATAAAAATTCTGTTAACAATTAAATTAAAGCAAAATAGAGATTCTCTGAGGAAATATTATTTAGAAAGCATTGTCATGAGTGAAAGTGTGTTAGATAAAAATGATACCATGGGTGAAACTTAATGAGGACAATATATCAATATTGCTTTGACATTTTCTTAATTATGTAAATAAATAATGTTCTTGACAAGATCCAAAGTCTGAATTTGGATTGTTAATTTTCCTGGTTTATCATTAAGTGAGGAGGTAGACTTTAACTCTAAAATGTTCAAAAGTGAAATAGTGTCATTTAACTTTGAGTCCAAATTTCAATGTTTCTGATTTTGAGATTTAAAATTCTGAATGCTTAATGTTCTTGAGATTTAAATATTTCCTTTCCTTTTTGAAGCAAATTTGTATTCAGTACATATTTACTTAAAAATGATTTCCTTTTGCTATGAAGAATTAGGTAAATTTTAAATTGCCACAAAGTTTAACACAAAACCAAAGTGGGCTTTATTTGAGGAAATGCTAATCTTTGGATATAATTTCTACTAAAATTCTTTCTAAAATCCTCATTCATATTTTAACAAATATTTTAAGTCATAGTATGTGTCAGCCATTGTGATAGGAACTTAGATTAAGTGAAACACACACATCACACTCATACACACACACGAGTACACCTCTTTTCATTGATGTCATATTTTAGTAAGAAGAAACTAAAAATGAATAAGAGATATAATAAATGCATACATTAGGAGGTAACATGTACTTTTTATTTTAAAAATACTGTGATGGAGGTGGGGTCTAAAGGAAAGAGCATCAAAGTCAGCCATGAGTGGGGAGATTTTAGAAAAAATACAAAAAGTTTGGAAGAACTAGCCAAGTGGACCTGTTGTTACACAACAGAGTGTTTGTAAATTTTCTTAGGACAGCCATTTTACATTGCCATGTTTGTATAGGTCAGAAATTTAAGTAGGTCTCTACTTGAAAGTTCTCATTTAGGTTTTTCTCCTAGCAGTTGCACATCTAAAATGCCTATGACTTTAGTGATACAGATAAAAAGTGTCTTTGATTCTGATACCTTATCTATCAAATTCTCAAATACTACCTACATGTTTCACTATCTTTACTTAAGAGGACTAATACAGTATATTAGGTACACCTGTAATATTTTCCATAGAGAATTCTGATGAGGATCTTATCAAACTATAATGAATTATTCTATTTTGTCATTTAGATTCTTGTAAATAAAATGCATTTCATTCTTCCATTAAAAATTGCTGGTCATACTGCCTTCATACACAGATGCATGAAGATAGTATAATGACATGCACAGAAATCTGTTGAATAATAAATAGGAATACAGAAAGAGTAAGTAATAGTTGGGGTTAATCTGATTAAAGTACAGCATTCACATGTGCGAAATACCAGGCCAACATTCCCCTTGAACAATCAATATGCAATTAAAAAATGAAGGACAGGAAGGTAAAACAGGTCCTATCCAGAGCGGATACCGGTGAGAGGGAGGAAGGTAAACAGAAAGGGTGAATGAGGATAATAATGGCTGGAAGATGCTGCTAGCTATTGACTAGGCGCTCAGCTAGAGTTGGCAACCAAAGCACACACATTTGGCCTTTCCTTGAAGATAGTCTGAACTTTTACAGACTATCTTCCCAGAAAAGAGAACTAGGTAGTAGCTGCACGGCTTTTATGATGTAACATCAAAAATCATGAAGCAATGTTTCCTTCATGTTTCGTTGCTTATAGGAATCAAAAAGTCCATCAAGACTCAAAGGAAGAGCAACAAAAAGTTTGTTTCCATCCTGGTAACTCTCCAGTTTTCCCTGTGGCACAAATTGCTTGCATTCTTCCAGTATGTAAAATAAGGTCACCACCTTGGAGAGCCCACATTACAGCAGTAGACTCAGGTCTGAGAACAGGATATGGTCATAGAAATCTGACCAGAGTAGAGATGTCATTCCTGTCCTTCAGGTGTGATTCCTCAGACAGTTCTTTGAATTTCCTTCTTCTTGATCAGGAGACTTATGGATGGATGGGATAAGTTTTTTGCTATCCCTCCCCCCACCCCCGCCACACACACACACACACACACACACACATACACACACACACTCCTTATATCCAACATCCAATGTTGGGGCAGGTATATAATCAATGTAGAGAATATGGACATTCAATAGTGGGAAACAAGAGATGTAGTCAAACTAAGGAATAAAACTCAAACATTCATTCTCTTCACAGCACACTGAGTTGAGTAAACTGAACATCTTTCTCAACCTGTTTCCCTGTTGTGGAATTTTCTTTTGACTATATCTCCCAAATTTTATTTAATTTCTTATAATTACTATTTCAATTTATGTGCCAATCACAAATTTTTTTTAAACTTCTCTCCCTTCTCCCTTCCTTCCCTTCTTCCTCCCCTCCCTTCTCCCTTCTCCCTCCCTCTTTGGTTGCCTTGACCAAAATGTTAGGATAGAGTTTCACTTTTCTTATTCCAGCTGCAAGGATTCATTGGGAAACACCTTCATTTATTCGAAAATCTTAACAAGCAGTGTTAACACCTGTACTATTGATTTTATCACTGCCACAAGACAATTCTCATTGGCCTCTGTTAGTCAATCACAAACTCATTTTAAACATTTATTGGTTAAGAATGAGAATTGGTTGTCTCTCCCAGTCTCAGAATTCTATACTGTCACTATTCCCTTTCATACTTGCTAGAAATCAGTCAATTTTCTTTGAGCTCTTGTTGTGGTACAATAATCTGTTGAATCTATTACAGGAATGGAGGGAGGGGAGAAGGATAAAGGGGAGTGGCAGAGGGAGTGAATTCAAGTATGATATATTTGGTACATTGTAAGAACTTTCGTAAATGCCACAATGTACCCCCACCCAGGACAATAATTAATTAATTAGTTAATTAATTAATTAAATTTTGGATGACTGAATGAAAAAAAGTAAGACACTTAAGCTATCAATATTTAGTTTTTCCATGTGTATGCCAAAATTATATTATTTAGGTACCTTATCTGCCTTTCAGGTTACCATCGTAACAAAGATATAAAATATTTCAAAAGAGCATAATATGAATGGACAAATTGCAAGCCTTGTATTCCTCTCCATCTCTTTCCCTATCTCAAAGCCTATGCCACATATTTTAATTTTTAACTATAGAACCCCACTTTGAAGAGATTTTTGTATACATTAAGGCAGACTAACTTATACCACAATAGTAAATAATTCAGAAAAACCAGAGGCTTATAACAGCAAAGGTTAATTTTGCATTCATTCTACCTATGCTTTCAAGGGTGACTGAGACTGTTGCAAGTTGTCATGGCTCTCACTCCGAAATGTAGTTGAGATTATTTTGCAATACAGATAAAAGGAAAATGATGGATCTCAATGCATCTGTTTAGAGGTAATATGCACTTCTTGTACTCATGCCACTTTGTGCAAATCAAGTTACATAGCCACATTAAATCCAAGTTTCCCAAATATTTTGTGCATAGAATCAAAGAACCAACTAGTTTTTGAGCAGCCTTAATAACTGGAAGCATTAATTTTCTTTCTGCACCATTGTTCTCATGGAATTAATGTATTTTCTGTTTTTGTTGTTGTTACTCTTTTCTATCTACTTGCAACTGATTTAAACTTCAAACAAACTGTTAGTTACCTAACCCTCTCAAGACATTTGGACACATCAGATGTTACACCAATTTCACCTTGTAGTAGAAACCTCTGCAGGAACTCATATCATGCCAGTTTGTATTGCTGATTTTTATATCAAATAAGCACCTATCATCTGAGAGCTCTTTTGTTCTTTTTTGCTATTTTACTTCTCATTTTTCTGTATCCATGTGATTCTTTTTCTTTGTTTATTTCTTTGTTTTGTTGGTTCTGTCCTCTAGGAAATTTTTCAAGAAAAGAGTGTACAGCAAGAAAATTTTTGAGATAGTACTTATATAAAATGACTTTATTCTGACCTCACTCTTGATTGATAGCTTAGTTGAATTAGAATATTAGGTTGATATCATTTCCCTTCATAATATTGAAGGCATGGTCTTTTTCCTTTCTATGTCTTTTCAGCCTGAAGTCAAAATAATTTTGTTTCACCTAAAAGGCTTTTTAATTTCTCCATGACATGTATTGATGCTTGTGATTTTTTTTATGCTTTCAATCTAGAAATGTATAATCTTCTTCTGGTAAATTTTCTTGAAATGTTTCTTTAACCATTTCTTTCTACTTATATCCATGTTCTTTCCTTCTGAGATTTCTTTTATTCATACATTAGGATTTCTAAATTCATTTTTAAATTTAGCTCACATTTTACCTTCTATATTTTATTAGTCTTCCTTTTGAACAGTTATTGTAAATTCCCTAAAAGTTTTTCTTTCAAAAGTCCCGTCAAATTATTTTTATGCAAATCAATATTATTTTTAACTAACTTGAATAGTCCTTGTTATGTAAGTCTTTCTTTTTTTAATAATTTTTACATTTGCTTACATTTGTATACATTATTTGCCCCCTCCTTCCAAGCAGAACCTGTTCTGTCCTTGTGTTCTCCAATTTTGTTGAAGAGAAAACATGAGAGAATAAGAAAAACATAGCACACTTTTGCTAGTTTGAGATAAAGATAGCTATACAGAGAGATTCCTAGCATTGCTTCCATGCACATGTGTATTACAACCCAAATTGGTTCATCTCTACCAGATCTCTCACTACTTCCTAGTGCTCTTCCCATTGTGGCCTCTGCCAGTTTAAGGTTACTATATTAGCTCCTCTGCAGTGGGCACATCAAACACTTTCAAGTTTTAGGTTTCCTTCCCTTTCTCTATTCCTCCTGTGCATTCTCCCCTTAGTGTGTGACCCATGTGCAATAATATTATTGCATTTGTATCAGGTCTATAATCCACACATGAGTGAGAACATGCGATTTTTTGGCCTTCCAAGCCTGGCTTACTTTGCTTAAGATGATGTTCTCTAGTTCCATTCATTTATTTGCAAATGACAAAAGTTCATTCTTCTTTGTGTCTGAGTAAAATTCCATTCTGTATAAATACCACATTTTCTTAATCCATTCTTCGGTAGTGGGGAATCTTGGCTATTTCTACAGCTTGGCTATTCTGAATAATGATGCAATAAACATGGGCATGCAGGTGCCTTTGGAATAACCTGAGTTGCATTCCTTTGGGTATATCCCTAGAGTGGTATTGCTGGATCATACGGCAGATCTATTTTAGCTTTTTAAGAAGCCTCCATATTGTTTTCCAAAGTGGTTGTACTAATTTACATTCCTACCAGCATTGTGTAAGGGTTCCTTTTTCCCTGCACCCTCACCAGCATTTATTGTTGGTGGTGTTCTCTATGCTAACTATTCTAACAGAAGTGAGGTGGAATCTTAGTGTGGTTTTGATTTGCATTTCCTTTATGACCAGGGATGATGAGCATTTTTTTCATGTGTTTTGTGGCCATTTGGACTTCTTTCTTTGAAAAAGTTCTGCTTAGTTCAGTTTCCCACTTCTTTAGTGGTTCATAGATTTGGGGGGATTTTAGTTTTTGAGCTCCCTGTTTATTTTGGTTATCAGTCCCTTATCTGATGTATAGCTAGCAAAGATTTTCTCCCATTCTGTGGGTGCTTTCTTCAATTTAGAGATCATTTCTTTTGTTGTGCAGAAGCTTTTTAATTTCATGTAGTCCCATTTGTCCATCCTTTCTCTCAGTTGCTGGACCACTTATGTTCTACTGAAGAAGTCCTTGCTTATACCTATTACTTCCACATTATTCTCTGCTCTTTCCTTTACTAACTTCAAGGTTTAGGGTCTGATATTAAGGTCCTTAACTAAGTTAATACTATTATAAGGTGATAGATGTGAATCTAGTTTTAGCTTTCTGCAGGCAGATAACCATTTTTCCCAGCAAAGTTTGTTGAAGAAGCTGTCTTTTCTCCATCATATGTTTTTGGCGCCTTTGTCAAAAATAAGGTGGGCATAGCTGTGTGGATTCACATCCAGGTCATCTATCCTGTTCCCTGGGTTGGAAGCCTGTTCTTGATATGTCATGATATTATCTCCTCTTAATCAATACTCTTCTGAGAATATTTTTGATGTATGTTTTTAAGTTTGCTTCCCTCTGTAGATAGCTTGTTCCATCTAAAACTGCTTTTCTTATATGTTTAATATTTTTGTTTATTTGCACTTGTTTATAGTGTTTTTAATCTCTTTGTTTGGGGCATCTGTCCTTCTGGTAGATTTACTCAGTTGTCAGGTAAACTTCATTTCTCTGCTAATATTGTGAATAGAATATCTACAAAAACCCTATAGCTAGCATCCCACATAATAGTGAGAAAGTGGAGACAGTCTCACTAGGATCAGAAAGAAAGCAAGGATGCCCCCTCTCAAAAATGCTTTTCAACATGTACTGTAAATCCTAGCTAATGCAATGTACTGGAAAAAGGAATAGAAGGTAAACAAACTTGGAAGGAAAAAAATAACACTATATTTATTTGCAAATAACATAATTAGAAAAAGTGACCCCCCCCAAAAAAAAACCCTCCTGGAACTAATAAACAATTACAGCAAAATTGCAGGAACCAAAGTTAATATACAAATGTCAATCACTTTTCTGTAGCTGTGATCTCAGGAGGGTCAGAGAGCCATTGAGGATTGTACTGCCTAGTAACCTTCCTTAGGCTTCTGACCCACCTCATAAATAAATACTCCCAGTCTGTAAGCAGCTGGGCTCCAGCTATCTTGTTGGGGATGCTCTCCACAGGACCACTCTTCCACAATAAATCCTGTCCTGGTGAATGAGCTGTCTCCCCACATATCCATTCTATGACGTACTTTCATTTGTAACAATAGGGTCTCCTGATCTCTGCCTTCTGAGTAGCTAGTGTTCTACTGAAAGAGGCACAGAATGGATAAGCAGAAGACGACAGCTCAATGCCAGCGCAGGTTTTATTCTGAAAAGAAGCCCTGCTGAGGGGAGTTTCCAGTCAAAGCCAGAATTCCACTGCTGCTTGTAGACTCTAACTCTGGAGGGGCAGTTTAGCTGGGTGGAGGACTTTTTGTGGGATCAACAATTGCTAGAGGAAGCTAGAGGAGATGGATGCTCAGCCAGCTCCAATCCCTAGCCAAGGTGAGAGTTTGTCATTCTCTTGAGACTAAGTATGGCACTCTCCGTAAGTGGTAGGGTGTTCCCAGTAAGCTATCTGCAAGGGTCGGGGACCTAGCCTAACATGGCTTCCCTTTTATTTACCCTAACAGCTAGGATTATAGGCATGAGCCACCTGCACCTGGCCAAAGTCCCTGAGTTTGATTCCTAGAACCACAAATATACACATACAAGTGACAAAACATAGAACCCAATATAAAAAGACAAATGAGAAGTATGGGGAGTAATTGTAAGCCACAGTTAGCTAAGACAAGTTCTGGTATGCTCTTGCACAAAAGGGTGGCTATAGGTAGCAATCATGTGTGGTACATTTCAAGAAGCTAGAAGGCTAGAAGAAAGGATTTTGAATGTCTTTGTCATAAAAAAAAAAGGTATATGAGGAGATACACATTTACCCTGGGTTAAATTTTACATAATAATATGTGCACGCATGGACACATTGCATGGTACCCCTATGAATTAGCACCAAAACAAAACAAAACAAGTGATCAAATAGAAATAAAGTATCTCATTTACTTTTCTTATGTGATCTTGAATATTTCACTTTTGTTATTAAAATAATCAATAAATAAAAAAGAAAAAATATATACAATAAAAAAATGAACAGGTAGAATTTGAAATAAAAAACAATACCATCAAAATACAACAAATGAAAGAATTAGTATAACTATAAAGACAAGTTCAAGATGTATATTAGAAAAACTATCTCTGATGAAATAAATAAAAGAAAAACTAATTAAGTGAAATAAATGAAGAAATATTCTGTGTTCCTGATTAGGAAGACTCATTGTTGTTATGATATCACTTTTTCCTAACATCATGATCTATACTTTCAATCTCAAGCAAACTTCCAACAAGTTATCTTGTGGATATCAACTGATTGTAATGTTTATTCAGAAAGAAAAAAAAAACTCGGGAAGATCCAACAAAATATTGAAGAACTCATATTACCTGACATAAATAAAGCTATAGTAATCAAGTCAGTGTGATATTGCCAAAAGAAGAGATAAGTAGGACAATGGAACAGAACAGGGAGTCTATATAAATATAGTTAGCTGAAATTAGACAAAGGATCAAAGGAAATTCAATGAAGCAAAGATATTCTTAATAAATGGTACTGAAAAAAATGACAGCCAACTGTAAAACAGTAATTCTAGACACAGACCTTACATCCTTTACAAAAGATAATTGAAATAGACCTTAGACATAAATGACAACAAGAGAACGTCTAGATGATCTTGGGCATGGAGATAAATTTTTAGGTAAAATAGCAAAGGCATTATTCATGAAACAAATAATTAATAACCTGAACTTCATTAACATTAAAAACTTTTACTCAAGAGAAGACTTTATCAAAGGAATGAGAAAACAAGCCCAAGGCCTGAAGAAAATATTTATAAAAGATACATCTCATAAAGAAGTGTTATGTAGTATATACAAAATACATCTGAAATATACAAAGAACTCTCAAACTTTAACAATAAGAAAATGAATAACCTGACTAAAAATGGGCCAAAGACCTGAACAGATACCTCAATAAAGAAGACATGCATAAAACATATTAGGACATGAAAAAATGTTGTACATCCTATGTCATTGAGAAGGTGAAAATTAAAACAACAATAGAATACCACCATAGAGCTATTGATGTGGCTGAAATTAGAACCATGATAACCACTGAATGCTGGCAGGATAGTAAAGGAAGAGAAGCTCTCATTCTTTGCGGTGGGAATGCAAAATTGTATAGCCACCGTGGATGACAGTTTGGAAGTTTCACACAAAGCTAAACCTGTTCTCAGCACACATTCGTTTTTGCTGCTCTGATGATACCTGTGCTGCTTGCCTTTGCTTCAGTCTTGACCCATTTTCTAGTCTCTTTGCCACTGTTTTGGTACATTAATATTTTTGTTTTGCCTTCTTTTTCTTGTCATTTTCATGTTTAAAATATATTTATTAACATTTTAGGGTATTCTGATAAAACATTTGTCATTAATTCTTTTAATTTTTAATATATGTATATTTATATCTACTTTTAAAAGTTTTCTAATTTTTGTACAGTATTACTAGCTGCTTCTGGTGGAAATATGCTTTACACACCAGTTAAGAAATAGCCACTTTAATTAGCCACACTACACAATATAAAAGATATAATTAAAAACCTGATTAATTCACAGGTATTGTTTACTCTTTTAACTTGTTTAATTAGAGTATTATACCTGCTTAACATTTAAGTAAACTTCAAAGACCACAAGTTTGACTTTTCCAGACACAACCACAGATGAATCTAACTGGGCAAAAATCATACTTGCTGTGATTCTCCACATCTTTTCTCAATTACCAGCAATGAGATGAGTTTGAACATTTGTAGTCTATCCCGGAAGTGCAACAGACAACTATGATTTCAGCAGTGACCTATGCCCTACAAAGTATGATTTATTAATTTAATAGCTGTTCATTGTATAATGTGTATTGTGTGCAAGGTAAGATCCTCAGAATGCAGAACAGAACAAACAAAGAAGAGATACTGAGGCCTTATTGTTAGGGAGATAAACAGCAATTTACTGATTCTACAAATAATTATTTAATCACATTTAAGTCACAGTGTACCTTTATCATTAAGGAAGGAGTAATACATTTCATGATATTAATGTTGTTTGATAAACAGAAAATCTTACAAATTCTCACACAGTTCCTTCCTTTGGATGAGACTCTTAAATAAATTCCACAAATAACCAGAAATGGGAGTAATTCAAATATTTGACTCTATTCACTTGTTCCACATGCCCACTTCTCTTCAATGGACAGGTAGCCTCAGTTGTTGATTGGAGGACGCCCTAGTAACTTCAGTTGCCCCCTAAATTTACTTTAGGCTCTCTTTCCATTCCCTTTCTTCTTCATTATAGCCCCCCACACCTTCTTTTGTTCAGCTTCTTGTGTAAATTACATTATTCATCTATTCTCACCAAGGTATCTAGATAGTGCTCAAAGTAGAAAAAAAGAAAAGAGAGATGGGTTTTCTGTTTCCTAGTATCAGGGTGAAACTCACAAGGCATGATTATCTTCTTTTGGGCATATCTTTTGCATGGTTATGTACACAAGAAATTTATATGGTTTGATTATCTTTGCTTTGAATTACCAAATCTTCTCCTATCATTGTAAATGCTAGAATGTGTGAAGGTAAACAGGACTGTAAGAATAAAAAATTATATGACTTATTTATGAAAAAGCATTTGAGATGGGAAACAGAAGTTTTGGAGGGGTCTTTTATAAGAGAAACTAACCTAGTGAACATATTAGGAAAGATTCTTGAGGAGAATACTTTTGCTTTCATACTTTTGTAAACAAAGGTAACAGCATGTTTCTACTTGTAGCTGTGGGAAAGCAGGGTGGTGGAAGTATGGAAGATTAGAAACATGGTATGTATGGAAAGAGCACAAAAAAAATAAGAGAGCAGAAAGACAAGTCTTGGAAATTACATGAAATGAAAATACAAATCCCATAGCACATGTTGAAGCTTTAATTTACATTGTAAGAACAGCCATAAGGAGTTAAAGATTTTTCTATACTTTTTCAATTTCAAAGCATATATATTAATAACAAAAACCAGGACTATAAAATAGGTACAGTGTGTGGGGAAGGGGATTAGTGAAGGGGAGAGGGTGAAGGAAGGAGATTAAGGTGACGGTATATGGTGGATGGACTTCCTACACCTATATGAAACAGAACTAAGTAACCTCTTGCAATTGCTTTAAGTGAAGTGGGGAGGGGGTTGAAGGGGAGAGACAATGGGGGCAAGGTAACTAATGTACAATATAAGCCTGACTTATATGGTGTGATGACACACTGGCAGTTATTTGTGATGAAACTAATACCCATTTCATACCCGTTACTGGTTCTGCTAGTGAAAATAACTGTGCACAAAGAGAAATGAGAAACTGAAAATTTTATTAGCTTAATTAGATGTGCATTAGTATTAAATACAGCAATTACAAAATTCATGAATTAAAAATGTGTTCTCATTTCGACTACAAAGTGTTCCTCAAGAGTATATAAGTATATATGTGTATATATATATGTAGATATATACTCATATGTATACATATATACATACACACATATGTATGCACATATACATACACATATATACATATATATGAACACACATGTACATACACACACATACACTTGTTTAAAATAGCTTTCTGATGCATTTAAAATATAAACCATAATGTACTGCCTCACTGCCTATTGAGCACAATTATTTAGTCCTCCTTTTCTAAAATCCTATTTAAATGACATGATATCTGAAAAACAAGAAGACCACATGTTTCTGGAAAGTCAAACAGTGCCAAAAGCAACCCAGAAAATTAAGAAATTTCTGGAGATATAACATAAATGGCATCTGACTTGTGGTAAAAACTACACAATGTTTGGATAGTAACAATCTTACACAAGGAGCAAATACAAAGCCTCCAGATAAATTAATTTTCATAGGAACTAAATCATGAAAATATTCTAAGTGAAGAGCAGGAGAGGAGATAGTGATCAGTGAGACAGTAACCATCTCATATTGCATTGAAGGCTTGCAGAACAGCTGCTCTAAGATCCATTTCCACAGCCCTTGCCATGGCATTTGGCCCAGGACGAACTTCAGTAAGAGAGTTCTTCACAGGCCGCAAGGCAGATGTTGAGAAAACTGTCAAGCCGTACACAGAGGGGAAAGAGGAATCAGAAAGAATTCACACGCATCCCCTACTCATCTGCAGGGATCCTGAAGTCTGGGCTTCTGTCATTGGAATCATCATTTACTGAGTATGCTTGGTTTGTGCTACCCGAGAGATATACCTGGACTCTTACTTTGAAAAAGAAACAAATAATAAGAATTAGCAAACATTCTAAGCATTTAGTTGTGTTTAATACTCTGAATAGAAGATATTTACTGGCCTGAATAAATAGAAATAATCTCCAAGGAAATAGTTAATAAAACATGCCAATATAGTTGGCGTAGTTATAAATAGAACAACCTTAACATGAAAATAATTCTAAAGGCTGGGGTTATAGCTTAGTGGTACAGCATTTACCTGGTACACATAAAGACCTGGGTTCAGGCATTGCAAAAAATTAAAATAATAACTGAATAATAATTAAAGTTATGATAACTGAAATTTCAATGAAAAAAATAATGCCCAAGTGTATTAGATATCTTCATGTACCATAACAAAATATAAGAGGCAATTAACATATAAAGAGAAAAGGATAAATTTGACTCACATTTGGATCTCTGGTGAAAACGGCACATCATAATGGGATATGTGACACAGCAAACCATTTATATCTCAGCCAGGAATCTGAGAGAGACAGAAAGAGGTCAGGGTCCTAAAATCTTCCTAAAGGACATTTCCCCAATGACCCAAAGGCCTCTCACCTTTACACATGAACCTTTGGGGACACTCATCCAAACCACAACCCCAAAGAAACAGTCATGATAAAATAGACAAAATAGAAACATAATATAAATAACTAGTAAATTCAGATGATTGATTAAGTTATAACATTTTAATACAGTAAAAACAATTTCATAATGATTACTGAAATTAAAATCTCAAACTATAGGCTGGATAGCAGAGTAGACATAGCTGAAGACAATATTAAAGTGAAGGATGAAGCTGGAAGATTTCCCCTAAATCTAATAAGATTGAAAGTATTTTAAAGACATGTAGAAAATATTAAGGCAAATGTAAAAACCACAATGACACTGCTATGTCTGTCCCACAAGATTATTAAAAGAAGATATAATTTTAAAAAATAGAAAATTTCCCTGAAAGAGACAAATGACCATGAAAGTTTTCTCTCCTCTCCCTCTTGATGTAGTATTTTGAGATACAGGCCATAAGAACTCATTAAAGACATCTCAGTAAATCATCTATGTTTACTGTGAAGTTTAGTACATCTTGCTTTTATTTGCTATTTTTTCTCCCCTCTCTTATTTCCTCTTTTCTTTATTTCTTCCTTTCATGAGTCTCCTTTCCCCCAAATTAAGCACCATCAAGTGCTCTGTATTCTAGGGAACCCAGGCTAAGATATTTTGTGACTCCAAGGATTCAGGATTAATAGTAATAATAATGAATAAAACAGTAGTAATATCAACAAAATAATAATAGCAGTCATAGTTAACATTTAATAAATTCTTCAGACATCCTCTAAATACTTCATAAAGTTAGCTCAGTTAATTCTCTTCCATCCATAAAAACTATTGTTATAACCCTGCTTTGAAGATGAAGAAAATGAAAGAGAGGAGACTGAGGACTGGCATGGCTACAACAGCAGGTAGGACACAGGAAAAAGGAGTAGATAGTTGTCAGTTCACTGATGGATGACACTGAAAATAACTAGATCCAGTGGGCAGGGTATCTGGGACTGGAGGCACTCACTGTGAGTGATTCAAAGAAAGCTGATTCCCCAAACATTATGATAGTCCATGCACGGGCAACTTTGCAGGACAATTCATTCCTCATTATAACAACGTGTAACTGTGAACGCTATTGTTCATTCACTTCATAAGAAAACAAAGTAGGTCAGGGATCTTGAGGTACAGTGGCAGGTTGGAAGCTCCTTAATGGCCCAGGCGGGAGAGGCACAACTTGACGGTTAGGCATATGCTGAGAGCAGAACCTCAGCTCAGGGTCAAGTCCCAGCACTGTCAGCCCTGGTGTGGAAGTGCTGTGCCACTGAAGTATAGTAGTTGAGTGACTTAGAAATTCCTGTATAAGACTCTCGCCAAGTGCAAGGCAAAAGCAACAGTATCTTGCACAATTCCCCTAAATTTCAATTCACTGGAAAACACGAATAGCATTCTAGTTTTATTAACACAGAGGTGCCCTATTATAGCTTCCCTGATACCTGGGAATCTGATGTAGCCACTAAACCATCCTCACTGTTGTGATTGCGATGGTGACAATGACTTGAAAGAGTCAGAATCCTGATTCAGATGTTCACGGTTAGAGAAAGGCTAAGTGCCTCAGGCCATGAAATACTGCCTACGTTTGTTTTCAGGGATAAGAAATAACCAGAGCTGATATAGGAACATACAGACACCTCTTTGTGCTTCCTGAAACAAATTTATGAGAAAGTTTTCCAAATGGAAAGACAATAAAATTTGAAAATGTAAGTGACATTTTTATATTTAAAAATCTAGGGGTTTGGGGATTATATTTGAGTATTAATGTTAATAGTTTGAGAATTTAAAAGTCCAAGATTTTTTCTGGTTTCAGAGTGGGATAGTTGCTTGAATGTTTCACTAGGACTCTCTCTCTTTCTCTCTTTTTCTCTCTTTCTCTTCCCCCCCATTCCTCTAAAATTGGCAAGATTTTCTCAATCTATAGTAGGGTCAAGCTTCAAAATTCAAACTTCAATTTCAAGGTTCTAAAACAAAGCAAATAATTTAATGTTGACACTAGAGTAATTAGCGTCTTAAAAAATGTGAATGAGGAAATACAGGAGCAGAAACATACTCAGGAAAAAAATCATTCCTGTTCCCCTGTCTGTAAACACACTGCGAGGAAATGACTTAGACTTCATTCATTTTACTTTTAACTTAAATTTATTGTATCTACTTTGTATCTAACTTTGTATCTAACTTTGTTTGCAAACCTAAGAATCTTTCCGTAACTATTAGTTTCCATCAAGTTTATCAGAAAAATTAGTGTGAAAACTGAATTATAGGTTCTTGTTGAATCAGTCTGTAGCAAACCAGCACTAATTAATTTGACTGCAAGGTAGAGTTGGAACAGTTTTTGGAAATATTTTATTGCTGTCCATGCAGACAGAGTCTTAGCATTAACTGACACTATCTGTCAAAGTCTACCAGAGTCAGAGAACACAGTCTGGTCATGAAATAGCAGAGCAAGCTTTTGATAGATGAAACATTAACATATATTCATGTACTTTTAAAAAATAAACTCTCTAGATAGGACATTAAAAACAATACTTCAAAATGGAGACTGACAAGCCAAGAAAGGCTAAGTATGGCTCCATTGTTAGAGCTCAATATAGCCTCCATACCATTAAAACTGGGGATTTTGATCTGCTAACAAAAGTGACGTTTTGATTTTTACTGTCTCTTCTCAAACTCTTTTACCATTGACAATTTGTAGTCAAAAAGGAACAAATCATGCATATAATTTGAATATTGGCTTTTGTCTTCTCTTCTGTCTACTTTTTCTAAATAGATGAACTGACAAATGATGCCTTGGTTTATATAATCTCAACAAATCTTCTTTTGCTCTGTTCAGTAATATCACTTGACAACTTTCATGGGCTCATTTATGCTAGCATGCAGATTGTTTTTCTACAGAGATTTTACATGAGATGAATAAATCACTTAGTGTGGAATTTAAACATATAATTTAAATGAAGCGAAGTAGTAGCTTCCACCAATCCTTAATAATTTCTAATAAACGTTGTTGCAATATAGCAATTTAAATACTATTTTTAAAACTGCCCTATGTTTAATTTCTATTACTTTTAGTTATTAGCATAGAAGTATGAATAAAATTTTATACAATGTTTTCCATGAGAATAAAAAATCCTGAATAATACCTGTGCATGTATGTGAGAACATAATAATGTTTGATGAAACAGATTTATTTATACAGTACTAGCAAACTAAAGTTTAAATTTAAAATTCTTACATCTGTGTGTATAAATTTTTTGATTAAGTTATAATGCATAAATTTCCCTCTATGGAGATCTCTTCCCCAAAAGATCAGTACAGTTGTTTTAAAACGTGTCTTTATCAATATGTTTGTACCTTTTATCATTCTCATTTATCAATGTTCTGCACTTTTTTTTCTTTACTAAGTTTTCTTGAGGGTTATAAGTAGCAATACAGAGATCTAAATCCTTATTTTAGTAAATGAATATAATCAAATTAGTTACACCGTAGCCTTACACTGGCACATTTCAATTATTTCTGGTTTTCCTTGTCTTTTTCACAATAACATTACATGCTTATTCCTGACTGTGTCTGAGAGTGTGGGTGCATGTATCACAGACAGCTTACTTGATTTCCTAGTCAAACCAAGAAATATCACAGAAGTAAAAGAAAAGTAGTGATTTGAAGAAGGAAAGCAAAGCTATGAGAAATACCTGAGGAAGTACACAGGGAGCTGTGGTGGTTAAAGTGCTTAAGGCCCAATGGAAAAGCAGCAGTGCCTGAGACAAAGGCAGGCCTCAGACCATTTTTGGCAGCAAGCAGAGGGTACAGCCTCTGAGAGCTGGTTTATCTGCTATTCCTGTGAGGACCACTACCTGCTATTTCATTACTTCAAAGAAAAATAGGTCCACACAGCCTTTGCAAAGTAGGTAATAAAGTGAGATAAGAATGAATTGCTACAGATTCTTCTTTCCTCTTTCACTTTTAGTTATATTTCAGATAGATCTCATATTTTTGCCTGGGCTGACCTGGAGCACGTTCTTCCTATTTATGGCTCCCACGTAACTGATATGACAGGACCTGCCACCATGCACAGCTTTATTGGTTAAGAAGGAATCTTGCAAAGTTTTTGACCTGGCTTGCCTGAAACAGTGATCCTCTTGATCAATACCTCCCAAATAGCTGAGATTATAGTCATGAGCCACCATACTCAACCTTTCTTTTACTCTTTTCTAAACAATCACTTGGAAACAATAAACAATTGAAAGAAGTCTCAAACAAAGAACAGAGTCTCATGGAGCTATGGAGACACAGTCACTTACTAAGGGGAGAACAGCATGTGTCAACCCAGTCAATGATGTCCTGGGAGCATTTTCCGGGGGATGCTGCACCTCCATACCCAAATATAGCTGACACTTCTTAATATTTTCTATGATGCTTTCATTATCATTATCAATAAAATAATCATTTATTATCAAAGAAAGAAAAAAGCAAATTCCTAGACTGATACCATGCCATGTCAAGCAAAATAGAAGGATTGGGGTACAATACAAGTACAGCAAAGACCAAGAGAAACTCTGAAATTTCTAGTAAGAAAAAGAAAATCACTTACAATGGAAATAAAATTAGATTGGTGGCAACCTTCTCAACAGAGACACTAGAAACAAAAAGTCTGGATTAGTTTTTAAAGGGAAGAATTTGGGAGATAGAGATTCATATAGAGTCAAACTATCCTTTAATATGAGGGCTCAATAATGTGAAGGCATGAAATGTTTCAAGGTTTACTCCTAAGAAACTTCGAATAAAGAGAGGTCATAATATAAGAAAAACATTTAGAAGGATGTTATGAGACATATGTAATATATACACAGTGTCCCCTGGTCAAAATAAGGTAGTCCCTGAATATAGTCAAACTTATCCATGTGCAGAACAGAATTAGTATAATGCATGTAAAACTGAACCTAGAGAAAATGACCTATTTCATTTTTTAGATTTACAATTAGAAAACATTAGCATATATTACTTGTACAAAGGGGTTTCATTGTGACATTTCCATAGATGCATATACTGTACTTTTTTGTGGTTGGAGGAATTCATCCCCAACTGAGCAAAGTCCTGGCTAGGATTTGAGATCTTGTACCATTCCCACCTCTGGAAGATATTGCTACTTCCCTCTATTTTGAGTGGGCTGACTTCTTTCTGTGTCCTCTAAAAATGTAACAACTAATTTGGGTTTGACATTACACCTTAATAATCTTTTTTTTCTTTCATTTTTTGTGGTACTGAGGGTTGAACTCAGCACCTCAATCTTGCTATGCAAGAGCCACAGCATCTGATCATAATTTTCAATAATTAATTTTAAGCCATCTGTATTTATAGTGATTACTGAAATTTTGAGCTTATATCTGCAATATTCTTTTATATTTTATTTTAACCAAGTTTTCTTCTGCTACTTTTTCTTTAATCACTACTTGACTTCTGTTTGAGATTGTAAAATGTTTCATTCTTTTATAGTTTTAAATTATATAAATGATTCCATTTAAAATATATAACTTTTGTCTATAAACATATCCCAGTGTGGATCACTATCTTTATCCAGCTCACTGGAAAACACAGGACAGTCACCATGGAAGATCAGCTTTGATGCCATTCAAAAGTGGTACACTTTAACCTTCTGTTCTTTCTTAGGCTGAAATCTTGCTGCAACCAGCATGGGTGTGGCTTACCCTAGCACTTCCTATTTGAATGTCCTTCTTACTTAGAGTTTACAACTTTTTCCTGAGTTTTGAAAATGGCTGACACATTTTAATATTTTCTGTGATTCTTTCATTATTATCTTTTGTGTCAAGAACAATGGGCAATTTGTTTATATGCTTACTCTATCATTTCACCTGGAATTTTAATAACTAAAATTTTTAGTTTCCTATCCGAGGGTATGATATGTCATCTATGTACTTAAGGGTTTTCTTGGTCTATCATATGTTGTTTATCTTTATTAAATGATAGTTCTAGCCATATGTTATTAAAGTGTCACAGATAGTTAAGAAAAGGATAAGAGCTTTACATTTTCCTATTAATAGAGAGTTATATTTATTTTTCGTGGCATCAGTGCTTTCTTTTTATCAGTATAAATTAATTGTCAAAGAGTTTCATTGTGCTATTTCCATATATGCATATAATGTACTTTGAATTTGCCTCCTTTATTACTCTTTCTTAACCCTCTTCTGTCTTCCTCCCCTTTAAAAATACTTTTAGTGGATTTCATTTATGCTATTTCCATACATATAGAATTATTTCACTTTTGCACAAGACTGTTCATAAGAATTATTTCACTTTTGCACAAGACTGTTCATATATGTTGTTTTAAATTCACATATGTAACTAAACCAATAGTATATAAATATTTTCAAGGGCATTGTACTGAAAACATTAGATTAGTTGCTTATGAGTGTAGGGGTTGTGGATAAAGAAATAAAATAAGATGGAAGACCAATAGACACTCCAGAAAAAATGAAAATGTAACGGACACTGAAGAATTGTTATCTTACTTGGATTGAATCCAGGACCTTTTTCATTGTAGGCAAGTCTCTACCACTTGCACTCTCTCCCCCAGTTCTTATGTTTTGTGTTTTTGAGGCATTTTACCGCCTTTGCCCTTTCTGGCCTCAAACCCATGAACCTCCCACCACTGCCTCCTGAGTCCTTGGGATTAGAACTTTACACCACAATGTCTGGCTTTGTTGTCATAATTCTTTGTATCTAATTCTTATGTGTGAATGTACATGTGTATTTGTGTGTGTGTGAAGCTAGAAAATGTATGTTGCTCTGCATTTAACTATATTGTAAGGACTCATTAGCAAGAAGCATTCTGAGGAGAGTATTATTTCTATGTTCGTGATGACATGTAGTTATGATTTTACTTCAAGTAAAATATTCTAAGGATGAGTCAGGCTTGGTTGTGCATACTGTTAATTCCACTACTCAGAAGATTGAGTTAGGAGGTTTCTTGAAATAGAGGCTAGGCTACATAGTGAGTTCTAGTCCAGCTTGGGCTATGTAGCAACACCTGTTTGAATAATATTTTTTCAAGGAAAACTTAACTTGGTGTGGAGTCATGTCCTATCAATTAGAAAAACTTAATTGTTAATTTATTTAACTAAATAATGTTTAAAAATATAACTTGTTGAAATCCTAAACAACTTACTCAATATTAACATTAAATACAATTTGTATAGGACAACAAAATGAAAGATCTTAAGTACTTTGGGGTACCTAAGTCATTAGGAGATTTCACAATTCTGAAAATTAATAAAATAGTAGTTAATACTAATGCACATACTTAATCCAGTTCTGGTATGAAAAAATTTTAAAAACTTTTAACTGTGTTCAATAAAATTCCTTTTGTTTAGAAAACCACGTTTCTTCTTCATTTTGGTTACAGAGCTAAAAATCAGACTGTCACAAATATCTTCTTAACTGTCATATCATTTCCCAAGAAACTTATGGGTTATATTTATTTTTTCTTAGCTTAAGGTTTTTAAAATGAGCAATTTGTTTTCCCTGCATGAATAATAGAAATAAGAAATTTAATAAGGATATGGAAATACATATTGCTCTTCCAGTAAGTATATACTGGTGGCATCAGTACATTCAGTCTAAATGTATCAGCAAATAGGAATATGACCCAAATCACCTTTTAGTCTTCTGCTAGGTGGCTTGGGTCATGTAGAATATGGTCATGTAGAAGAGGACCAGTTGCTGGATAGAAAAAGTGGGTCTGTTTTGAGAGGCAAGACAAATGCCTTTCAGTTTGACTGTGCTGGAAATTAATTTCCTGACAAACATGAGTTTGTTTCTTTAACACTTCAGTGCAAATCATTGGACTTCAATATACTTGTTTGTAAAACAAAGGGATCAAGCTAGGTGCTTTTAAAAACATACTGTCATTTCTATCACGTCATGGTTCTATAGATTTAACTAACAAATCTTTGAGCAATGGAACTTTATCGGAGGTTTCCTTGCAGATGAAACATTGTATAATGAATGAGTATCTGTTTAATAACTGGATTTGACTCTTGGCTCTAACAGCTCCTAGTTCTATGATCTTAGGGTGCATAACTTGTATAAGGCTCTTTCTTCTGGTATGAAATAAAGATGATTACATCTAACTTGCAGAGAGGATTTGAGCACTAATAATAATAACACAAAGTACCAACAGCAGAAGCATAAAGCAAATACCACAATTTGTCCCATAGTATTTGCTAAATATGTTTTGTTAAATTATTGCCCTGTCCTTAGCCCATATACAACAGAAGAGAAGAGGTACTAGCTACCATGCATCACCTGTTTTGACCTGAATTAATTAACATACATGGTTTTAGAGTGATACAACTGTCTGTAACTTACTCATAGTACTTAACTACAGTGAGTACTAACCTTGAGGATTGTCAAGAATGGAAGTCTCATAGAACTAGAAGGAACAGAACATTCTCATATATAAGTGGCTTTTAAAGAAATTATTATCAATTAGAAACAAAAATAAAATACAAATAATTGTACATGAGCCAACATTCTAGACTAGAAAGCCTCTTAAAGAAATAGGGAAAACTTGGATTGATGGTTTTGCAGCAGGCTAGCTTAGGGATAGTCTGGAACTGCTCCCCCTCTTGACTCAAGGGCTTCTCCCACTAACCCACAGGTGAGAGGATCCAGGTGATGACATAATGTCTCCCTACCTCCAAGTTCAAGGTGGTGTGAAAAGACCTACCAAGAGACTCCAGCCCTTCTCCTCCTCTTTCTTCTTCCCTTTCCTCACCTGGCAAAACAGGTGACACTCCTCTTCCCTCATAAACTTATTCTACCTCACCCCATCCACCTGTTCTGCTTGAATTCTTCCATTTAGAACTCAAGAACCAAGATCTGATTACAGACTATACCAATGCTGTTAACATTTGTGGTGATGCCAGCCAGGAGAAACTGATGGGTGAGATTTCAATATGCTATCTCTGCTAATCTTTACTTTAATCCATCTTTTTCTGTCCTCTGGTACCGCACCTCACCACCTGATGCTTCAGGAAAAAAAAAAACACCACTTAGGGCTTGAGTGGTATGGGATGCTCATGCTGGAGCATTCACCCTATTTTTGGGACTCATTTGGAGTCAGGCGCAGGCAGACCGCACCATGATTGGCAGGATGCTACATTCAGCAGCAGGACTCACCAGCTCCCGTGAGCGTCTCAACGCACAGGGTTCATGTTGGGGATCTCTGGTCTGGCCCCAGGGGATAGCCCAAGTTAAAAGCTAGCTGCCCTTCCTCAACCCTATCTTCCTTAACTCTTAATCCCCTCTCCTCTCCTTTTCTTCATTGTGCTATGGGAGATCTTACTCCCAGGTCTCAACCCCACAACCACGTGGCCAGAGACACTTAGAAACACTCCCCCCTCCACCTTTCCTTTCTTTTTTTCTTTCTCCCCCTAACTGGCAGTTTTAAAATAACAAATGGGAGGCACACTTCAGTCAGCCCATCCATGGGCCATAGGCTTTTCTTTAAAAAAAAAAGCCTGCCATGGCTGTTCAAAAAAAATAGAGGAGGGAACAGAGTAGACATGGAGCAAAAAAACTTCTATCTGCAGGTTGGGAGGCTTGTGCTCCCCTTCAGGCAACACTATAGCTGTAAAGGAAACTGAGTGCCCCATTCAGAGTGCAGAGTCCTGGCGGCCTTTGACGTCTGGGGACAGGCGTGGACACAAGGCTTCCTGGGACACCCCTTGGGGCAGGCACACGCAGCATGGCGCAGACTGCGTGGCTTCCCAGCCAGGCACTCATGGTGACCGTGCCCACGCTTCACAACACATTCACATGGTTTCCCAGTTGGCCACTTGGGGAAACTACACCTGCAGTTAAGGACATCTGTACCCAGGGTCTCAGATGGCCAGTAGAGAAAACCGCGTGGACAGCCATGCACATGGCTTGGTGTGTATGCAAGCGTTTTTCTTGGTCTGCCCCTCAGGTCCAAAGGAAGTCCTTCCCTCTGAAAGTCGTGCCTCTAGAGGACCTGAAGTCCCACCTCCAGAGGTTGAACATTCTGGCCTAAAGGACCAGAGCAGGCCGTAGTTGGCACACAACCCCCAAAACGCCCACTGCCACTTGTATGGAACTCCCCAGAACATCAAGGATCATTCCACAGGGCTGCTGGGTGCAATCCTCAAATACCTTCCCTTGGGCCTACTCGTGGCACAGGCCCCAGTCCCGCTTCTTAGCTTGGGCTGGAAGCACCACCTAGCGAAACACAGAGGGCTGGAAGCACCACCTAGCGAAACACAGAGTATGGTGGTAAAGCACAACACTGTGACCATGGAGGCAGCGGTGGCATTGTATGTGCTACAATAGTCACAGCCACAGCTAAACCATACAAAGGGAGCTTTAGCTATTGAAAGACTCCTAGTGCCTGAGCTGGCTGAGACAGGAAATGCAAAGGCATGGCAGCTCCACTGCCAGTAGGGAAGCCAGGGACGCTCCAGAAGGAGGGCACCTCCTCTGGTGACCAAGTTCCCATGCCTAACCAAATCTTCTTCCTATCTACAACCTTTTCTCCTCCTCTGACCCACTACTTTGCCTGCCTACCTGTCATGCCCAAAAAACCCCATCCCAACTCTCCTTGCCCCCATAGCCTACAGGGGTCGCAGAAACACTCACACCATGGTCACACTGCTTAGTCCCAGGACTAACAAAAATTTGTTTGCCTATCTTAGCCAGAGATCCTAAATTCCATTCAAAGGTAAAATCTAAATTAACATAAATGTTACATCTGTATAGTTGTGCTGTTAATTTTTGCTGTCCTTAAATGTTAAATACATTTAAATTCTCTAAAGCATGTTTTCTAAAATTAAAAACAGTGCCTTTAAGGATTTAACATTGGTCACCCATAACGTATATCTACAATAAAAAAAAAATTGTACTTATTTAAAATTCATTTATTCTAAATGCAAAATTAAAAGACAAAATTTACTAATACAATGTCATCTTTTTTACACCAAAATATAGTTTTAATTAATGTTGTCCATCATAATTATTATTCTAAAATGTGATATCCAATAAACCTTTAAAAACATTAAAAACCTTAACTGTTCTCTGCTGATAAAATTAGGCTTACAGCCAAGAGGTTAAAGAAGATGGGTGCTTATATGTGGATATTTTAAATAAGCAATTTAATTAGAGGTTTTCTTTTTAACAATATTTTTGTTATAAAATTTTGTTCTCTATAGCTCAAAGTAATATGTCAGATTCTAAAATTGTTTAAGGTCCTTTCCAAACTGTAGATCCGTGAATGGCTGGGGTCTACGTGATTTGGATTGTTGGCTTTCTAGATAATAACAAAGCCCTTTATGAGGATATCCAGGATCTAATTATAAACACTGGGCCAATAACAAAGCTTGAAAGATTACTGCCATTTGCCCTAACCATAGTAATCCTAAATTTGAATAAGCCTTTAAAACTTTAAAAAAAAAAAAAGGACAGTATATTCAGAGGAAAAAATCCTACTGTCAACTGATGTCACATCCAAGGAATCTAGCAAAACTTTTAAATCTCACCTTACCTCACTTCAATTTGGTCTTTTCATTAGCATTCCTAACTCATGGACACCTGTCTTTCAGAGGAACATGTCTTTTACTTCTATAACAGATTGTTATTCTGAACCTGTATGTTGCATGTAACTTGTCTTTGTGTTTCATTTGAGAAACCCTTTGCAGAGACCATGTGGTCACAGGAAATGCTGCCACCATGATGGGGCCACCATGTGTCCAGCACCATTTGCCATTCCCTAGGAATAGGAAACTCATGGGTGGTGCCATCCTCTAGGAAAATTATAACTAACTTGTGGTTAAAATTCTCTAAATTAATATAGTTTCTACATGTTGTTTTACTCTATTGGTCTGGTAAGGATTGGATGAAGGGTTGAGCGTTTGTATTAAAAATTTGTTATGAACTATTTAGGAATCTAGCTAATAGAAAAATAATGATAAAATGGCTTAAGAGTACACTCTAAATTAATGTGATTGTTTTGTGTGTCATTGTGTGTGTTTTCTTTACATGTCTTTATCTCCTACCAATTGTGGCCACTTAATTTTTAATTAGGTTTTGAGCTCATTATGTGCACTTATAATCACTGACATGCCTAGGTCATAACATCTATGTGTCTGTGTGTGTGTGTTTAGATGTCTTTAGGATAGTTCTTAAGCTGCTTTTATAAAGTGTATGTGCACAATTGTCTCAGAGGTTATCTAAAGTTCTAATCCCAATCAGGCCTAAATATTCTCTGCCTTAGTACTAAAGAAAACTTTAAAAATAATAATCTCAATCTGTTTTATTCTACTATGAGTGTAATTTACATGTAACTCTTTTATAATTAGGTCTATTGACCCATGTGCTCTCGTAGACTGCTATTATTAAAAGATGCTTTAATTTAATTTTCTTCCTAAGTCTTTTAAGTTATAAGGTTACTAAGAACTTTATTTGAAACAGTGTTATCTAAATTCAGGTTTTTATAAAGGTTATTTCAATGTAAAATTTAATATTTTAAAGCTTATATGTTTATAATCTGAAGTTTGCCTAAAAGTTTTCTAAGATCAAAATTTAAGGTACCAATGTATATTTAAAAAATGAGTTTCTGTTTTATCAAAATAACTATCAAGACTTTTGCTGCTGTAGGCTGACACAAAATTTTTCCAAAACCAAACAAAAGCTTACCCTTCAGATGTAATGATAAAACCTTAAGTTTTTAAGAGTCTACAAAAAGGTAATTAATTCTAAAATACCAAATTATGCACATCATTAACTCCCAGTAACTAAGCTTGTTATTTTTGGGCTAGAGGGGCTACATGCAGGTCAACAACAACTCCACTATGTGTCCCAAGTCATTCTGTTAGTTAACATCAACAGTCTGGAATATAATCTCTTAATCACATCCAAGCCATGGCCCTCAGTCATTGGGTCTCCTAACTTTATGCTTACCCCTTTATCTAATCAACAGATTGTCTTCCTACGTATTGTTATCTTTTCATTTAACATGTTGTTTTGGTATCAGCCTCTTTGTCCAGTGCATAATGTTTTTATGTCCAGTTCTGATGTTTTGGTGGTTGGGTCAACTTTGTCCAGTTCTGATGTTTTAGTGGTTGGGTCAACATTCAGGATTGGCATCCTATCTGAAAGGACCTTCATGTAGGGGTGGAGATATTGACCCTTAGGGGAATGGTTGACTTGCAAGTCAGGGTGCCCTGCTACTCACTTGCTCCACAGATGTTTAACAGAAATGGTTTGAAGCAACCTATGTTGAGCCTGTCTAGAGATGCAGGGGATGCTCCAAGGACCTAGAAGTTCTCATTTTTTTCTCTTTCCTAAAGGGTAAAGTTCCTCCTTCACATTTCCCTCTCTCTCTCCACTGGCCAACATGGGGTTAGCCACTTAGTTCTACTGGACCCCCATGTGGCTATATCCTTAAGTGTTAGGAGATCCTTTGATCCTGCTAACCAAAAATAAGATGACTAGCTCTCTCCATAGCCCATTTAAGATTATTTACTATTCTTCACATCCTGCTTAAATTAGTCTCTTGCCAGACACAAAAACCTAAAATATTCTGATACACTAAAAAAACAGTTTAAACTAAGTAAAAATTCTTTTAAATGGTTCCAATACGCCTAGTGTATTCTGTGTGTATCTATATGTCATAAAATCATTTATAGAGTTAAAACTGTATACATGTAAACAGCTATAGTCTTTTATCTATGGTACCTTCTAATAAGGTCTTAAACATTTCTGCTCTTTATGACAAATACTGAAAGTTCTGTCATTTAGGCCTGACATCTGTTTGTTAGCTAAACATTGATTACCTGACATCTGTTCATTGGCTATACATCGGTTTATCTGATATTGGCTAGATAAACATTGTTTTATATATATAATATACAACTGAGCATCAAAATGGGCTATTTAAAACCACTAACACTGCCTTCCCCTAACCATTGGGAAAGTTAGGGTTTTTAATTATCAGTACTGTATTGATAGTAGTGACAACCACTAACCTGTTACTTTATCTAACCAAAATTCAAGGTTTAAATTGTAATTAACCATGGTTCCTTTAAGTTTTAGCATTACAGTTCTGATCCTTCAAGAATATTCACAGGCAAGTCCATGAAAAATGGTTCTGACAAATGCTTATCTATCAACCAGGACAGACATTCTTAAGTATTTGGATCATTTTGTATTTTCCCTGTAAAACCTTTATAACTGTTATCTTCTAACACTTTACAGCAATATAAAAGTGTAAATACACCCCTATGGGACAAACAATTAGATTGATCAAGCCCAGGCAAAGAGCCACTTTTTTTATAAATCTTTTTGTTGCTTAATTTGGCCAAAAAGTTGCATTAGCACTGACTTCTGATCTGTTCAAGTTTCCCTCCTCTGTGGGACAAACTCTGACTTTCTGAACTTTCTGGGAAAAGCTACTCCTTCACTGAGGGACAGAATTGCCAAACTGGCAAAATCTTAACAGACACAGTCTTAACAGACTGCTCAACAAAACAGTATAAGAGGATGTGACCCCTGAGCAGTCAATGTCCCCCATCTTCTAAGAGAAACAAGTGACTTTCAGCCACCTGAGACAGTTCAAAAGGACTGCACAAATGAGGGGACTTCTTCAGAACCAGATGGAATCAATTATGCCAGACCTCTAAAAGTAATCAAAGCTCAGAGATTTTTAAAAGGGGATTCTTATGTATACGCTCTAATATTTAAGCCTTCTAGGCTTCTGACAAAAGGCAAACTCATGTCTTTGATGAAGGCCTTCTGTTTAAGCAAAGGCAATATAACTTTAAATGGTGTCTAACTTTTGTTTTTGAAGATTGGGGGAAGGGAATCCTTCCTGGAACTGTAAATAAACAAGCCGGGCGGGCAGGAGAGGCTCCAGCGGGAGCAGAGGTGCGCGCCCAGCAACCAGGAGCGGGAAAGCTTGTGAGAGTGGCAGAGAGAGGAAAACTCCACAGGAGAGGAGGGAAGACCCACTTCCCACGTGAGCTGTAAACAAACATGGCGGCTGGCAGGAGCAGCAGCACCGCCCAGTAATCAGGAGCAGGAAAGCTTGTAAAAGTGGCGGTGGGAGGAAAACTGCACAGGAAAGAAGGGAAGACCCACTTCCCATGTGAACTGTAAATAAACACGCAGGCCTGAGAAAGCAGGTGCAGTGTCACCTTTCCCAGTGTGCTTGGAAAGGGGAAAGCTTGTAGCAGAGGCTCACGCACAGGAGAATTCTGAGTAAACAAAGCCTGCAGGGCCAAGTGAGTGCTAAGCTCACCCCAGAGATCTGCATAAATGACGCCTCCAGCAACAGCAGGCTGACAGCAGTGGGCAGGCAAGCCACAGCCGCAGATACCATTCTCAGAACTGTCTCCAGACTTTTTTTTTTTTCTCTTTTTCTCCCTACCTTTGATGAGAGAACAACCGAATTACACCTGCATGCTGAAAAACTTACTGAAACTGTATTGCATTTGAACTTGGGACACTTGGTGGGGTTTTTTGTGTGTGTGTGTGTGTAGTTTTGTTCTACTTTATTCATCCCCTTTGATGAGACAACTACAGAACAACATCTGAGGCAACATCTCCAGGATTGGAGACTGAGACGGACACTCAAATTATTAAGACTGAAACTTCATTGCATTTGAACTTGGAGGTTTTTTGGTTTTTTGGTTTTTTGGTTTTTTTTTTAATTTTTCTATTTTTCATTTTACTTTATTTTATTTTTATATATAGATATTTCTTTCATTTACTTATTTTTATTTTTATTCTTATTTTTTTTTACTTTTTATTTTCAATCCTCTCTCTGTCTCTCTAATGCCTGTTCAGCTTACTGTCAATTAGTACACTAATGCTCCCTGTTTATACCTTTGAAACTTTCTTGTCTGATTCCTTGTTCTGTTTTCTCCTTCTTGTCTGTTTATTTGTTTTCCCTTTTCTTTAACTTCTTGCTTTCCATCTCTGCTCACCCTTCCATTCTAAATATTGCCATTGTTATTATTACAAGCTAGAAAATACTTAATTGAACACAGTACAGGGACAGTAACAACACCAAAGACAATGACGGGAAGACAGAAAAAACAGGGAAACCAGTTTCCCCACAGCAAAAAATTAGTACAGGAACCAGAGGGGAATGAAGAAAACAGAAACTCAGATCCAGACTCCAACAAAATGAAGATAAACTATGCCAAAGGACCCAATGAAGCCCACAAGAATAATTTAAAAGAAGACATACTACAGGTACTCAATGAGAATTTTATAGAGATGATACTGGATAGGGTCAACCAAAATGTACAGGAGACACTCAAGAAATTCCAAGACACAAAAATAGAGAATTTGAAAAAGCAAAAGAAGAAATAAAGGAAACCATAGAAGCACTGTATAAACACCAAAATGAAAGAGCGAACACAATGAATAAACAGATAAATGAACTCAGGACAAAAACAGACAACATTAAAGAGGAAACCACCCAGGATATGGAAAACCTCAGAAAAAAGAATGAAACAGAACTGCAAAACAAAATGGAAGGCCAATCCAGCAGAATAGAACAAACAGAAGACAGAATCTCAGAACTTGAAGATGAAATGGTAATTAAAGGAAAAACCAAAGAACTATTAATTAAACAACTCAAGACCTGTGAAAAGAAAATGCAAGAACTCACTGACTCCATCAAAAGACCAAACTTGAGAATCATGGGCATCAAAGAAGGAGAAGAGGTGCAAGCAAAGGGAATGCATAATATTTTCAACAAAATAATAACAGAAAAATTCCCAAATCTAGAGAAAGATATTCCCATCCAGATGCAAGAGGCCTCCAGTACACCAAACAGACCAGATCAAAATAGAACTACCCCACGACATATCATCATTAAAACAACAAGTTCAGAAACTAAGGAAAGAATATTGAAGGCTGTAAGAGAGAAAAAACAAGTAACATACAAAGGTAAACCCATCAAAATCACAGCAGACTTCTCAACAGAAACATTAAAAGCAAGAAGAGCACGGGGTGAGATCTTCCAGGCACTGAATGAAAATAACTTCAACCCCAGGATACTCTACCCAGCAAAGCTATCATTCAAAATAGATGGAGCAATAAAAGTCTTCCATGATAAGCAGAAACTAAAACAATATGTGAGCACAAAGCCACCACTACAAAAAATTCTTCAAGGGATTCTGCACACAGAAAGTGACACCCAACTTAACCATGAAAAGGCAGGCAGCACCAAACCACAGGATGAGAAAAAGCAAGACAGTAGAGAGTAACCACAACTTAGGTACACACAATCAAACCTTCAAACAACTAAGACAACTAAATGACAGGAATCACCACTTACCTATCAGTACTAACACTTAATGTTAATGGACTTAATTCACTCATCAAAAGACACCACTTGACGAAATGGATTAAAAGGGATGATCCAACAATTTATTGCTTCCAGGAGACCCATCTCACTGACAGAAATAAGCATAGGCTTAGGATAAAAGACTGGAAGATTTACCAAGCCAATGGCCCCCCAAAACACGCAGGAGTAGCAATACTTATCTCTGACAAAGTAGACTTCAAACCTACATTGATCAAATGAGATAAAGAAAGACATTCCATACTAATAAAAGGGGAAATAGACCAAAAGGAAATAATAATCATCAATCTGTATGCACCCAATGTCAATGCACCCAATTTCATCAAACATACCCTGAAAGACCTAAAAGCATATATTAACTCCAATATATGCTTTAACAGTGGTTGTGGGAGCCTTAACACCCCATTATCATCAATAGATAGGTCATCCAAACAAAAAATCAATAAAGAAATCCAAGATCTAAAATATACAATAGCTCAAATGGACCTAGTTGATGTCTACAGAACATTTCATCCAACTTCTACAAAATATACATTCTTTTCAGCAGCCCATAGAACCCTCTCCAAAATAGATCATATCCTAGGGCACAAAGCAAGCCTCAGCAAATATAAGAAAATAGAAATAATACCGTGCATACTATCTGATCACAATGCAGTAAAAGTAGAACTCAACAACAAAAGTAAAGACAAAAAACATGCAAACAGCTGGAAACTAAATAACGCATTACTTAATGAAGAATGGATCATCCATGAAATAAAAGAGGAAATTAAAAAGCTCCTGGAAGTCAATGAAAATGAAAACACAACCTACCGGAACCTATGGGACACAGCTAAGGCAGTCCTGAGAGGAAAGTTTATAGCCATGAGTGCATATATTAAAAAGACTGAAAGATCCCAAATTAATGACCTAATGATACATCTCAAACTCCTAGAAAAATAAGAACAAGCAAATCCCAAAACAAATAGAAGGAGAGAAACAATAAAAATAAGAGCTGAAATCAACGAAATAGAAACCAAAAAAACCATACAAAGAACTAATGAAACAAAAAGTTGGTTCTTTGAAAAAATAAACAAGATCGACAGACCCCTGGCAAACCTGACTAAAATGAAGAGAGAAAAAACTCAAATTAGGAGAATCAGGAATGCAAAAGGGGAGATAACAACAAAAACCATGGAAGTCCAGCAAATCATCAGAGACTACTTCAAGAACCTATATTCAAAAAAATTTGAAAATCTTAAAGAAATGGACAGATTTAGATACATATGATCATCCAAAACTGAACCAAGGGGTAATTAATCACCTGAATAGACCTATAACACAAAATGAAATTGAAGCAGCAATCAAGAGTCTCTCCAAAAAGAAAAGTCCAGGACCTGATGGATTCTCTGCTGAATTCTATCAGACCTTTAAAGAAGAACTGATACCAACCCTCCTTAAACTGTTCCAGGAAATAGAAACAGGAGGAAAACTGCCAAACACATTTTATGAAGCCAGTATTACACTTATCCCAAAACCAGGCAAAGACACCTCCAAAAAGGAGAACTACAGGCCAATCTCCTTAATGAACATTGACGCAAAAATCCTCAACAAATAATGGGGACCAGGAACTAGAGAAAAGGTTAGATCAAAAAGAATTAACCTAGAAGATAACACACATGCACTGGAAATCAATGTGAGTCACTTGTATAGCTATCCTTATCTCAACCAGCAAAAACCCTTGTTCCTTCCTATTATGGCTTATACTCTCTCTTCAACAAAATTAGAGATAAGGGCAAAATAGTTTCTGCTGGGTATTGAGGGGGTGGGGTAGAGAGGGAGGGGACAGAGTGGGTGGTAAGGGAGGGGGTGGGGGCAGGGGGGAGAAACGACCGAAGCCTTGTAAGCACATATGAATAATAAAATAGTAATAAAAAAAATTAAAAATAAAAAATTTAAAAAAAGGGGATTCTTATGCATATGCTCTAATATTTAAGCCTTCTAGGCTTCTGACAAAAGGCAAACTCATGTCTTTGATGAAGGCCTTCTGTTTAAGCAAAGGCAATATAACTTTCATTGGTATCTAACTTTTGTCTAGGGACATTGTGAGTCTCCTTTCTGTACAGACTGACTCACTGATGTTACTCTCTAGTGGACTGCCACCTGTCCTCTGGTATACCTGGCTTCTAATACAGTCAGCCCTTAACTACCTAGTATAGCAATAGCCCAAAATAGAGGGTCATCTAAGAGTTAAAAATAGCTACAGATAAAAACACCTACAGTTAAAGTAACCATAAGACTCTCTGTCACTTTTTAAAATTACTTTGTCCTTCCTGCCACACCTGGCAGGGCCCCTTCTAATACTCCTATCATTGTCAAATGTTCAGGTCATGCCTTCTAAACCAGATTTATCTCTTCCAGGATAAAAGTCTTTAAAATCCAAACCATGACATGACAGGGCTGTCAACTTCTGAGGTAGATGGGATGCCCATGAGCAATCTAATCAGGCTGGACAAAGATTCAGACAACAGCCAACATTACTGAAGTCCCAGGGACAGCAATATTCCTAATAGGTAGGGTCTACAGCCCCTTGTCAGCTTGAAGCAGTTACCGAAGATTGACCACCCCCCTTTAGCAACCCCCAAAAAGAAATCTTGGAATATTGTCCCTCAGGGGGCATTTGAGGCAACTAGGTTAGGGATAGTCTAGGGCTGCTCCCCCTCTTGGTTCAAGGGCTCCTCCCACTAGCCCACAGCTGAGAGGAGCCAGGTGATGACATAATGTCTCCCCCCCTCCAAGTTCAAGGTGGTGTAAAAATAACCGACCAAGAGACCCTGGCTCATCTCCTCCTTCTTCTTCCCTTTCCTCAACTGGATGAACAGGTGACTCCCCTTCTCTCAATAAAGCTATTCTACCTCACCCCATCCACCTGCTCTACTTGGATTCTTCCATCTAGAGCACAGAAACGAAGATCTTCTGATGACAGGCTGCACCAGCACTATTAACAGTGTGGCTCAAGTGATAGAGTACTTATTGTGTCACTGCTTATTGGTGACACAATAAGAATAAAATTAAATACTATTTAAAGAAGGGGGAAAGCCAAGGAAAGGATACGAAAAAACATTTAACTATAGTAAATTTAACTAGGTGAACTAAGTTATAAATAGACATAGTCCTGAATTCCTAGCTACATAGGAGGTGACTATTAGAGAATCTTTGCTTGAGGCCAGCCTGCAAGGAAAATAAACAAGCTGGGTTTGGTGGCATAGACCTCTAATATCAGCTAAGAGGGAGACAGAAGTAGGAAGATTAAAAATCAAGTTCTGCCCTGGGCAAAAGCAAGACCCTCTCTGAAAAATAACTGGAAGTAAAAAGGAATGGTGCATGGCTAAAGTAGTAGAGCTCTTTCCTAGCAGTTGGTGGCCCTGAATTCAAACCCCAATACCTCCACAAAAGAAAATGGGTGATTTCAAAACAAAACTCTGTATAAGTGTAATAAGATGCTTTAGAAAGTACTCAGTGTTGATTGCAAAATAAATAAACTAGGAAAATATTACCTTAAATTATAAGAAAAAATTCAAAAACCTTAAATTTCATGAACACTTGAGAGTATCACCTTGATCAAAGTAAAATAGTCTTCTCAAAACAAGGTATGCTACAACTCAAGGGTTGAAAAATGTTTTTTTTTCCTAGAGTGAGATAATAATGTTCTCTACCTTATTGCTTCCCCGACCCAACTACTCTAACCTGCCACAGGAAAGAAGCCCTAGGCATAAGTAAGTGAGATAGGCATGGCTGTGCTTTGGGAAGACTTGCTTCATTTACAAACTCAGGGGCAGGCTGGATTTGACCATAGGGCTGTATTTTGCTGACCTGCAAGATAACTGGTTCTTCTTAGAGTAAACTGAATGAATAAATACAATGCGAACTGAAAAACATTCAAAAACATTCATAAAAGTTTACTATTCTTTCAATGTGGACAAAGAGCCACTCCCAGGTGATCATATTATCTAATGGTCAGGTTATGCTCTTAACTAGAATTTGAAAGGGATTTTTCTTTTTTATTGTACTGGGGTTTGAACTCTGGGCCTCATGCTTGCCAAGCAGGTGCTCTATCACTTGAGTTGTGCCCCCAGCCTTCTTTTATGCTTTATTTATTTTATATATTTTGATAAGGTCTTGGATTTCTGTACAGTGCTACCAATGGCCTCTTGCATTGCTGGGATTATGGATGTGAGCCACCATGTTCAGCTTATTTGTTGAGATGATAGTCTAACTTTTTGCCAGGGCTGGCCTTGAACCACCATCTTCCCCATCTCTGCCTTTAGAGTAGTTTGGATTATAGGCATGAGCTATACCTGAGCTAAGGGGCTCATTGTTTATATTCATTCCTTCCTTCCTTTTCAAACACTCAAGATGAGAAGAAGACACAAAAAGAAAGCACAATAAGGCAAGAAGCAGATGATTGTTAATCTGTAAAAGGAATAGAAAAAGAGAAACTTGAAATGAAGAGAACTAGCAGGTACATGAAAATTTGGAAATAATAGGATGTCCAGGTTTGTGAGACAAAAAGATACCAGAAAACAAGTTTACAACTTATTCTGCATCCTTGGATAACTGAAATCATAACAAAAAGCTGGAAAGACTCTCGAGAAATTATCTTCTCTAGTGCTTTGCTTTCAGGTAAATGTCTAAACTATTAATGATAGCAGATTAAGGACTACAAAGCTATTCTGAAACCTTATAAAGTTTTGAGAAAACTGCACCAGCAACACACTTGAATGTAAACCTCTGTGGTCCAGGAATGACAGGTATGCTAAGGACAATTGGAATGCCTGCTTGTTATCTGTTCTTACACTTTTATTATGAATTTTTAATCTTAATTTTTCTTAGAAAACAATTCCTTGTCCTTCTTATAGGACTTTATAGATTTAAAAGGTAATATAATTATTTCAACACAGTAAACTTCCCCATACTATTTGCTAAGAAATTTTGCCACCTTTATTCTATAACATTCTCACTTGAAGGGAAACTGATTTGAAGTATTGAAGATGGTCACTAAAACAAAGGCAATTTTTTTCTATAATAAGCATTTCAGTTCTTATTTTCAATTAAATATAGAAAGTAGACATAGAATATAGAGGACTGTAGTAGTCAAATAAATGAAATCATGCTTCTTTGAACTTAGATGAATACATAATTTATTTTCCAAAATGAGATTGTAAATAATTACATCAAATAGACTTAAGAGCACACATGGACCTACAGCCCTTCTCCTTCAAGTGAAGAAGAGAAAATTTCCCTACACATGCGTGATAGCACGATAAACATCACTCATTTAAAAATATGTGGTTGCAAATAGAAACATTTTTGTTTTTCCTACTTTCTATACATATACATGCAGCATACACATACACGTCTATATAATTACATATTTTAAAGTAAATTACTTAATTGCTGTTGTATGAAAAAATATGAAATTACCTATGTGAATAATTGCTTATGTATATATAATAAATGACTTTAGAAAATTCATCTTATGCAAATATATATAATAAATATTTAACACAGAAGAGCAAAAGATTTATTTGTATTAGTTCCTTTGAAGCACTCAATCTGCTTCAAAGGAAGATTCTCCTATGAAAGGAGAAACTTTTCTTCCCTTTATTGTTGTGTTGGGTGTGCATACATTGTGGCATTTACAAAGGTTCTTACAGTGTATCAAAATATACTATACTTCAATTCATCCTTGGAGAAACTTCTTGATTGGAAAGAGATTAAAAAAAATCTCTTCAATGTTAAACCATCACATCTGTTGCCTATAACAGGATTCACAAGTTTAGTCACAACATGACAGACTCTATCTCCTATGGGTTATGAGATGCTTTTCTCGGCAGAACTTGTAGAAGTGCCTTGTCTCAGCCATATGTACACCTTATGGCAAGGCCACCTGTTACTTCTAGAGTAGGAATTTTACCCAGACATTCTGCTTGAAGCTTGACATTTTTTCACATTCATCCAATTCTTCAAGAAGGACATCTTCTAGTCACAAATACAAGATCCTTGCAAAGCTTTAGGCACTAAATTACAGTTTCTCAGTTTCTGTTCACTGTATTTATTCTATAGTAAATCTCTAATAACACATTTTTAAAAGTAAGAAAGCAAAGAAATTCACTGACTTTATTGGCTACATGGTGACCACCCAGACAGGTTTATTATATCTAGTATATTGACTATATATGAAGACCACATGTGGAGGATACATTCTGGCAAACAGGAATTCTACAACGAGACACGGACAATGCTCTCCTACTTGTATTTGGCCAAAGCATCTTGAACTACTTTTCAGACTAAGGACTTGGAAAATCTGGAAGAAAGTTTGCCAAGTATTAGTCCATGTACATATTTCCATTGAACTTTAATCTATATGATCCTAATTCATTTGTATTTAAAGCAGTAAGATATTTCCCAAGAGCTATTTGGTTATTTTTAAAGCTTTGTTCCTTTTTTTTTTTTTTTATGAATCAGAAAAGTGTGTTTCACTGAGGTTCAATTTCCTTTTTTTGTTGTTGTTGTTTATTTATTCACATGTACAAACATTGTTTGGGTCATTTCTCCACCCTGCGTCCTTCCCCCACCCTTCTACCCCCCCTCCTTAGTTTCAGGCAGGTCCTGTTCTGCCCTTAGCACAGATTTTGTTGAAGAAAGGAAAGTCAAAGCGTTTCTGCTAGTTGAGTTAAGGATAGATGTACAGAAAGATTCCTAGCATTGTTTTTTCATGTACACGTGTTATGACTCATGTTGATTCATCTCTAACAGATCTTTACCTTGGTTCCTGATCCCCTGCTCATGATAACCTGTCATTTTAAGACTTCTGTATTAGTTCCTCTGGAGTGGGGACATCACTTCTGTATTAGTTCCTCTGGAGTGGGGACTTTTATGTTTTGGGTTTTCTACCTATTCCTATATCTCCCATATGTGCTCTCCCCTTTTCTTGTGATCCAAGTCCAACAACATTCTGGTTTTTTTTTTTTTAATGAATCAGAAAAGTGTGTTTCACTGAGATTCAATTTCTAAGAGAGGTTATAGTTCAGTTCTGAACTGAAATTTTAGTGCAAGTTCTTGACCTGCCAAAGCACTTTTAATATAGCACATTAAAATATTACCAGATTAGTATTTATGAGTTTAGCATTGTGCTGGGAATTATAGGGACTGTATCCATAGTACTTTTGCCCTGGGAACTTGGAGCAGGATACACATGATGAAGCCTGTAGTTTTTAGTATCTACTAGTGTTGTTTGTGAATGTTACCAGCATAGCTTGTGGGTTTATTTAAAATGTGGTTCCACAGAAACTTCCTCTGAGACTCCAATACATGTCTGGGAGATTCTCATGTGTGTTCATATTTGATAATGTGTTAATTAGTATAAATCTAGGAAAAAATCCAGAAGACTAGAGACAGGAGAAATGCTTAAGGATGAGAAAAATTAATAAGAAAAATTTGTGGAAATGGCAAAACTGGGGTTACCTAGCTAAAGATGTTCTGGAGATGGAGGGTGATATAAGAAGACAATACTTAGGGGCTTGATCACCAGCATTAACTGCAAAATGGAGTTAAGACTCACTAAATAGAGGGTAATGATGAGACCAGCCTGACTAAAGTAGAGGGCTCATATCAGTAACTGGCAAGGCAGTTCAAGCAACTCAGGAGGCAAATAATGGGAAGATTGTGGTTTGAGGCCAGCCTGGGCCTCAAACCCCATTTCAACAAATAGCTGAGCACAGTGGTTCACACCTGTCATCTTGGCTACAGTGAGAAATATAAAATAGGAAGATTTCTGAGTCCAGGCCAGCACTGGCATAAAGAAAATCCTACTTCAAAAATAACCAACCCAAGAACAAAGATGGTGGACAAGTGATAGACCCTACAACTCTGAACTTTCACAGGTTCAAAAGAATACTTCAGATTCAAGGCAGCAAGGATCTTACTTGGATTTTTCCCCAAGTAAGATACCATCAATACATAGGGGAAACATAATGGGCAACAACATTCCTTTAAATTAGCTTTTTATAGCATGTAACAACCCCTGAATCCTGGGTGCTGCAGACCAGCAACTGCCAGTCATAGGTTGGAAAGCCATTTTTCCTTTTCTTTTTTATCCTTCTTTTTTCCTCTGTCCAAATAGCTAAACCTCAATACAGAGAACTGCAGAACAAGTTTTGCAAGCATCTGGGACATCCTAGACCCATCATAATTCACAGACACAGAACCTTGGACTTCTGACTGCCTGGAGCTGACATTCCACTGAGTGAAACTGCAACCCCACCACCAGGTAAGCTTGACACATCATCAGCCACAAGATTGTTGGAAAACTTGTGGGAACAGTGAACCCCTCCTGGACAAATGTGGTGGCCTAATAAAAGGAGGGAAAATTTCACCTCCTTCTGGTGGAGGCAGAGTGTTGATCTGACTCAGCCTGTGTAGGGGAGGGATGGCCAAGCCACAGTCCTGGGAAAATAACAGCACATTCAACCACCTTGGAGAAACTGGTAGTGAGCTGAAATTAACAGCATTCCCAGAGAAAAGGTGCACCAAATAGCTCAATTCTAGTTACAGGTTTTCATTGCAGGTGGAAAGGACTGGCACCGACTCATATACCAGCATCTCACAGGACCACTTTGGAGAACCCAAAACGCATGTTTAAAAAAAAACATGGGTAACCAGGTGGCCCATCTTCCTAAAGGAGGGACTGGGCTCAAACACCCTAAACAGTTCCCCCCTGCCCAATACTGTCTGGTACAGAGAGGCACCATTGATTGTCACACAGCCCAGCATATCAACCCTATTGAGGGCCAGAGACACAGAGAAAGGCCCTGTCAGAAGGGTCAGCACCTGGATTAGAAATCAGAGGAAAGAGATCAGAGCACTCACTGAATGGAGAGGAAACCCATTCCTCTCAATAACAAGATGGAAACTTGGACAATAAATACATATACATATATTTTTTCTTTTTCCTTCTTTTATCTTTCTGTTGTTGTTACCTATCTCTTTTTATCATTCTGTTCAAATTTCAATTTACTTAGTTCTCTCATGTTCCACTTTCCTTTCTCTATCCCAATTTTTTCTCTTTTCTTCTTTCTCCTTTCCTTTCATCTCCTTACCTTCATTTCTTCTCCCTCTTTCTCCCCACCATTCCTACCTGATCCACACTAATCTCTCACTGAGTAGAGATACCACCTTTACACATTACCCCCATCTTTCCTATCTCTCTGAAATCCTTGACAATATCACCCTCCCTCACAATGAGTGAACTATATCTTTACACACATTAGGACCTAATTACCTGTATTCCCCACACCTCATATCTCTTCTTCTCCTTGCCCCATCCCCCTCCCTATCTCCTCTTCTAGCACAATCATATTAATTACCAAAGTATCAATATCTATGCATACAACTGTTATCTCCCCAATACCTGCTGTTGCTATTTCTAGATACTATTATGTAAATTCCTGGCTTGGCATTGAACCTGTGAATTTGTTATTCCTTCATTATGCCTCCAGGTCAGTGAACAGAAATATTACAGTAACCTAGCAAACAACTAAGCTAGTCAGAGCATAAAAATTAAGTAAATGGAAAGATAACAAGTGATTAAAACCCCCAGCTAACAAATCAGCAACACATGAGCAAAGTTCAAAATAGAAACATGGGGGAAAAAAAGAAGGTAGGAAAAGCTATCATTCAAAATTGAAAGAGGAATAAAACCTTCCCATGATAAACAGAACCTAAAACAATACATGAGCACTAAACCAGCACTACAGAAGATTCTGAAAGGAATCCTACACAGGGAAGATGAAAACAAACATAACCATGAAAGAATGGGAATTATTAATCTCAAGAGAAGAGCAGACAAGTCATTAAAGAGTAACAGAATCATTTGCCCGCATACAAATCCTAACACAACAAAAACAACTAAATGGCACAAATCACCACATACCTTTCAATACCAACAATGAATGTTACTGGCTTAAACTCCCTCCATCAAAGGACTTCTATTGGTAAACTGCATTAAAAAGGAAGACCTGACAATTTATTGTTTATGAGAAATCCTTACAGGCAAAAACAGTCATTAGCTTAGGGTAAAAGGGTGCAGAAATATATACTAAGACAATGCCCCCAAAACAGATAGGAATAGCTATACTTACATCATTTAAGTAGACTTCAAACCTAAATTAGTTAGAAGACACAAAAATGGTCACTTCATACTATTTAAAGAAGCAATACATCAAGAGGAAATAACAATTGTTAACTTGCATGCACCCAATGTTAATGCACCCAACTTCATTAAACAAACATTACATGACCTGAAAACACAGATAGACTCTAACACAGTGGTAATGGGAGACTTCAGTACTCCTCTATCACAAATAGGTAGGTCATATATTTATTTTTTGACAAAGGAAACTTCATAATTGAATGATAGCATAGATCAAATGGACCTGACAGATGTTAGAGAGTATTCCATACTGCAATAGCACAATATACATTCTTCTTGCAGCCTATGGAACTTTCTCCAAACTAAAACATATTTTAGGGCACAAAGAAAGTCTAAACAAATATAAAAACATTGAAATAACCTCCTGCATATAGTCAGACCACAATGCAATAAAATAGAACTCAACCACAAAAGAAACAGGAGAAAATATTCAAACACATCAAGACTGAACACATTGCTTCATGATCAGTGAGTCATCAAAGAAATAAGGGAGGAAATCAGAAAGTTCCTAGAAGTTAATGAAAACACAATCAGAACCCATGGACACAACAAAGGCAGTGCTAAGGGGCAAGTTTATAGCCATGAATGCATATATTAAAAACACAGAAAGAACTCAAATAAATGATCTAATGCTGCACCCCAAACTACTAAAAAAACAAGAACAATGTAAACCCAAAAGTAGAAGAAAGAGAGAAATAACATAAATAAGGACTGAAATCAACCAAATAGAGACCAACAAAATCATACAAAGAATCAACAAATCAAAAAACTGGTTCTTTGAAAATCTTGGAAAATCTGACTAAAATGAGAAGGGAAAAGACCTAAATTAATAAAATTAGAAATGAAAAAGGGGAGATCACAACAAACACCAAAGAAATCCTGGGACTCACTAGGAACGACTATGAAAATCTATATTCAAATAAATTGGGAAATCTAGAAAAAATGTTCAAATTTCTAGGCACATATGACCATCCAAAATTGAACCAACAGGATATACATCATTTAAATAGAGCCATAACAAGCAATGAAATTAAAGCAGCAATAGTCTCCCAAAAAAAGAAAGTCCTGAACCTGACAAATTTACTGCTGAATTCTTCCAGACTTTTAAAGAAGAACTAAGGCTAATACTCTTTGAACTTTTCCACAAAATCAAAAGAGAAGGAACACTCACAAGCTCATTCTATGAAGCCAATATTATACTAATCCGCAAACCAGAGAAGGATACAACAAAAGAAGAGAATTAGAGTCCAATCTCTTTAATTAATGCAGATGTCAAAATCCTCAATAAAATGTTGGATTCAACAACATACAAAAAGATCATACATCATGATCAAATCAGTTTCATTCCAGTTATGTAGGGATGGTTCTACATACACAAATCATTAAATGTAATTCAATTCAGTATATTAACAGAAGCAAGATTAAAAACCATTTGATCATCTCAAAAGGTGCAGAAAAAGCCTGTGACAAAATTCCACATCCTTTCTTGAAAAAAGCTATGATGAAACTAGGAATAGAAGGAATGTACCTCAACATAACTAATGCTATATATGACAAGCCTATAGCCAACATACTAAATGTGAAAAAACTGAAGCCATTTCCTCTAAAGTCAGGAATGAGACAAGGGTACCCACTCTCCCCCCTCTATTCAACATAGTCTTAGAATTCCTAGCTAAAGCAATAAGACAAGAAGAAGAAATGAAAGGAATACAAATAGGAAGGGAACAATTCAAACTATCCCTATTTGCAGATAGCATGAGCTGAAACCTAAAGACTTACAGAATTCCACCAAAAAACTCCTAGGCATCATAAACACCTTTGGCAAAGTAGTAGGATGCAAAATCAATTTACATAAATCAGTACCCTTTCTATATACTAACAATGAATAGACTGAGAAAGAAAACTCATATACTTCTGATGGGAATATAAATTAGTACGACACCTATGGAAAACATTATGGAGACACCTCAAAAAACTAAACAGAACTACCATATGATCCAGCAATACCATTCCAAGGATATACCCAAAGGTATATAAGTCTAGTTATAATAAAGGCACCTACATACCCTTGTTTATTGCAGTATTAATCACAATAGCCAAGCTATGAAAACAGCCAAGATGACCCACTACTGACAAATAGATTATGAAAATGTGGTATTTATATACAATGGAATTTCATTTAGTCATAAAGAAAAATGAATTTTTGTCCTTTTTGGATAAATGGATAGAACTGGAGAACATCATCTTAAGTGAAGTTAGCCAGGTTCAGAAAGCCAAAGACCTCATGTTTTCTCTCATTTATGAAATACAGACCCAATACAAAGATAAACAATATTATGAAAAACAGGTGACACTAAGGGGAGGTCACTTAGGAAAGAAAGAGGGTAAAAGAAGGAAACTACGAAGGTGAATATGGTTGATGTACTTTCTATACAAGAATGAATATAAAATTTTAAACCTGTTGAAATCACCTCAAGAATGGACTAAGGTAGAAAAGAGAAAAATAGAGAAGATGAACTGATTTGGGATATAATACATATATACATGGAAATGGTACAAAGAAACCAACATATGGCTATGTTAAACAAACAAAAATGTCTTTGTTTTTTTGCAAAGCTGGAGAACAGGAGGGCAGAACAGATCCTGTCTGGGAGGTTGTTACCAGTGGGAGGGGGAGGATATGTGGAGAGGGTAGAGGAGGATACAAACATTGTGTACACAGGTATGTACATGGAAAAATGAGACCTGTTGAAACTATTCCAGGGATGGGGCTTAGGGGCATAAAAGAAAATGATGGAGGGGGTGAATTCAGCTATGATATATTGTAAGAACTTTCGTAAATGTCACAATGTAAGCCCAGGATAACAGTAATAATAAGAAAAAAAAAAGAAGTAAAAACAAAAAAAGAACCACACAAAAAAGGGGAGGGAGTGAAGGAGGATTTTTTTCTCTTGTGAAATTGAAAATTTGAGCCATGTGTGGTGTCACACATCTGTAGTTCTAACACTTGGGAGGCTAAGACAGGAAGATGATGAGTTCAAGGCCAACTTGGGCTTCCTTGTGAGTTTCAGGGCAGCCTGAGCTACAAAGTGAGAGTCTGTCTGGGAAAAAAGTGAAAAATTTGATGCTTCAATTCAAAAGGTTGAATCCATGCATAAATTCCAGTAGAGGAGAGAACTTAAAAGACAATACCTAAGCTAAATTGTGGAGGATATGAAAACTGTCTGACTCTTCTTGCATCCTACATTCACATGCCTGTCTCCTCACTGGTACTGTGTGCCAGGAGACGTTCTGTATACTCCACAGCATCTCCCCCCCTGTGATACACACATAAACACTTCATTGACTGCCGCTTAATTTCTGAAAATCCTTGCTGAAGTATTAACTGATGAAACTAAAGGCTAAAGTGCTAGCTGAAGAGATTAATGTGTGAATTGTCCTATTTTACATTTTGCTCAAGGTGTCCAAAATATTCAACACCTACCATTTGAATCCAAGTAATGGAGTTATAATGCTGAAGGTGCTAACTGAGGGTGTGGAATCCTTTTTTGAATTACCTCACAAAAGTAAAGTGTAATTCTTATGCTCACAAGGTCAATAGTGCCTAGAGGTGTAAATACCCACATATTCACCACTGCCATGTTTGCATGGCATAATTCCAGTAGGAATGAGAAGTCATTCAAGTGATCTTTCAACAAATATTTATTAAGTGGTTACTATGTGCCACATCTTGTTGTATGTCCTCTGTCTCCAACAGCAAATAAAAGGCATGCCTATACTCACAGAATCATATCCTGTGGGAAGAGATAAAACAGGAGAGCGGGCATTCCAAGCCAATTTAACAAGCTGAAAGGTTAGTCAAAGCCTGCTATGGGAGCATGAAGACTTGACACCTAATCCAGTCTGAGATGGAGGTGAGGGGTAGGAGGCAATCAGAACAGGCTTCCAAAGCAGATGGGATATACTCCCAAAATTTCTGTCCAGAACTCAGTCAGTGTTAGCATTTACTGTTTGAGTATTAACAATGTCTAGCTGCAAGATTACTCACCTAGATTATCCAGTTAAGACAAAATAGCACTTGAACATTCACTTTAGGGCTTCCGTTCTTGTCTTTGACTCTCTTACCTTATGCTATGTGATTTCTCTCATCTTCATGTCTATTTCTCTTGAGTTTGGTTTCCCAGAATATTGTGCATACCTGTTTCTGTCTTTCAATAAATTCCTAAGTGTTTGTCTTTTCTAACTAACCTAATTATTGTATCATCCATATCCCAGTGTAAAAGGATTTTAAAACTTATTCACATTATTTTGGAATTATTATAAGTTCCATCTCTATTTCACAGGCTGCAGTATGAAGTTAGTCTTTCATGAATTTAGAGGTAAATGTGGAAAATTACAAATGTTACAATTCTGCCATTTTATTAATGTAACATTCTTCCTTTTAGGTGTATCTTAAGTTTTAAAGTGAAGTTGAGCCTATATTGATGTCTCTTCACATTTATCTTACAATATATATCTGACGAGGTCTAGTTACTTCATCAATTTTGCATCACTGTAAGTGTCAACACTTGCTATGGGTTTATGCATCAGGCACTATAAGCACCTGGTAGGTATTATCTCCTTTGGTTCTCACAGCAGTCCTTATGTGGTATTTCACTTGTTCCCATTCTTCAGATTAAGAAATGAGGTATAACAAAGTTAAATCATTGGCCTTTTGCTGATATAGTATAGGGCACTGGACTTGAACTTCTGCACCCTCATTCCAGAGTTCATGCTCTTAATCACCTACATTACATTTCTGCCTTTCACAGAGAACCCAAGTCACCTTCTGGAAACTACATCTTAAGAAAGCCTACATGAGTGGGCTGAAGACCTCAGGCTCTTTTCATTCAAAATGAAATAGTTAACATGCTTTTCAAATGTAATGTTTATAATATATTAATGATAATTTGTAAAATGTGAATGTCACATGCAAATTGTTACAAATGGTTTAAGCACTGTTTCTGAAATTAAAAAAAAATTTATATGTAACTGGTGACTTGTTTTTCTTTTCTTCTTTTTTCTGGATGAGGAGCAGAAAGTAATACAAAGCTGCAGTTCAAAGTAAGAAGTTGTTAGTGGCAATTATAATTTCCTAGTAAAAGTTAAGATTTTAAAGAAAGAAAAAATGATGATCAAATGACAGCAGTTTCAAACACTGATTGCAATATAAAAAAATGAAAGCAATATTAGGAGCAATTAGAGGAGATTATATAGTACACAAATTTAATACAAATTAATGTGCACTTTTGAAGGAAAATAAACTTCACTAAGCTTTCATATTCAGGCCATATATGAAATTTCATTTTTCAAAACTGCTTTTAATTTATTACATGTGTAAACTGACAGAACATGTTATGAGAATAATAGAAGAGTTTATCTATAGCAACCTCTTGTCATTCCACATATTCAACCAAAATAAAAAATAAAGGTATGGTTCTCACACACATGCTTAGGATGTCTTTATAATGTTATCATATATTTTTACATAAATGTTCATCCAGATAATGTCCAAATACAGAAATGTTTACCATAAACATTAAATCTACCAGGTGAAAATAATGTCTTTAAGAGAAATAATTGGAGATAAAAATGAAAATTTCTCCTATTGGCTATGTCATGACTAGTGGACTCACCTCTACAGAGGTGTAGAGCAGGTGAGGAACTCAGACCTGGGTTTAGGTTAAGGTTTATAGAAGTCGTACTAGGAGCTCTCTGACCATTTAGAGATTTTAGGATACTTCAAGAGTACAATAATTTTATTATGAAACTTTCTTTCACATACATATATATGCTGAATATGTATACCTCCACAGCATTTGTGTATTGAGACCCTAATCCTAATGTGGCAGTATTTAGAGGTGGGAACTTTAGGAGTATTAGGAATAAAAGGCTAACTCCAAAATTCACTTTGAAGCTATTACCACTGAGGTGATATTAAGAGATGGGGTCTTTGTGGATTTGGCTTGTTGAGGTCCAGAGTTGACCACCCCTCAGAGGAACAAAAAGACACTCACAATAATGTAAGCCACAAAGCGAGGTTTATTTCCAGCCAGCTGGGGTCCGGGTATCCGCCCGACGCAGTGGGTTTCAACACGGACCCCGAATACAAAACTCAGGCTGCTTTTATATTTTTTTTAGACATTAGTCACGGTTACACAGCAATTTTTATGGTCCCTGGGGTCACATATTTCTGATATCTCCCACATCCTGGTGGTGGGGCCAGATTACTTGAAGATTATTTATCAGGAATTTGGTAAACACCAGGTGTCTCATCTCATTGACTCACATACCATTTTAGCAAGATTAACCAGAAACAGTCCCTGTTCCCAGAAACCGTCCCACCTCCCTTTGTTCCAGTAAGTGGTGGCTTGTGTCATGCTAGCCATGGCGGGTTTCAGGCTGAGTGGGCTGCAAGCCTCAAAGGTACCCTAACATTTGTACCCTAACAGGCTAAGCCATAAAGGTTCTGCCCTTGTGATGGAAATGTATGCCCTTTTAAAAGATGTAAGGTGCTCTGGCCCTTCCATTTTTTTCTCCTAGATGACAAAGTGTTCATCACTTCTAGAAGATGCATCAACAAAGTGACACCATGGAAGCAGAGAGGGACTCTCACCAGATACCAAATCTGCTGGCATGTGATCTAGACTTCCCAACCTCTAGAACTGTAAATGTAAATTTATATTTCTTGTGAATCATTCAATTTCAGGTATTTTGCTAGAAAGACAGGAACAGACCAGTACAGAAGGTAATTAGGTTTGGATAAGGTCAAGAGATTTATATTCTTAAAAGATGGCCAGAGTTCTCCCTCTACAAGTTGCTAGTCAGAAAGGGGCCCTCACCAGAACTTACCAACTCTGTTATCAGACCTTCTAGCCTCCATAACTATGAGAGCTTAATATCTGCTGTTTGTGGCACAAGTCAATGATATTTTGTTTTAGTAGCCCAAGCAGTATAAGATTCACCTGTTTTAATTAAACTCTTTTAAGATTGAGATCTAAATATTCCACTAAAGATAATATTATCTTAATTCTTTTCTTCTTCTGTCCTTTATTGTCTGTACTTTCACAGATGGAGATTGAGGCAGGACAGATAGATGCAGAGATGAAGAAATTATATCATTTTAATACATATTTAATAGGCTAGACTCTGACATTGGAACAAGGAAGTAAAGGCTGGAGAGCCAGAGTAGCTACACCCCTCCCATTTTATTTTAGATACTAATTTATAGAAATGGGGAGACAAAGAGTTGCTACCTGCTTCTGCTTTCCTGTTTGAGATGTTAACAAGCTACTAGGATCCTTGGATGGGTAGAGAGTAATGAAAGGGAAGTTCTAAAGCATCCTATTGTCTCAGTGATTTGGGTGGGATGTAAGTGTAATTGGGTGTGATTTAGGGTGTCATTTTGAAGGATGACCCCTCCCTGTTTTAACATCCATCTTAGCCACTCAGACCCATTACCTCTGAGCAATGTATTCCCCCAGCTCTCCAGTATAAGACTAGGAGATGGGGGAACCATTTTGTCTTTGCTCCCATTTCCTATGTGGGGAACAGGAAAATATCTTTTTTTCTCCCCTGTCCCTTATCTACACTTTATCCTGTTGTATTAAAATAAATCCTTACTAAAACTTCCACCTTGAGAGACTGTGTTACAAGACACCTTGAAATGCTTTTTAATGTTTCTGGATCTCAAGGACCCGTGATTTGTGTGGAAACTGGGAAACTGTGGAAGCCCCCTCATCTGTCTTCTGGTGACAAGACAATAAAAACTTATTATTAGTGTTAGGAAAAACCCCGCTCACAAAAAAAGCTCATGAGAAAAGTCTCATGTCCATAGAGCAAAGTTTAATGGCAGGCCCAAACTGCCAGGCTGTCCAGGGAAAAGATGGTGCAGCCCCAAGTCTGGGCGAGGAGTGGCCTTTATAGAAGGGGGAGGGTAAGGAAGTTAGTACATGTGCAGTAGTCTCTGGTAAGGGTGGGGCTGTCTTAGATTGTGGGAATTTGTTTAAGGGTGGGGCTGCCATTTTGGCTGATTCACAAAATGGTGACATTATTGTTCTATCATTCCCCCATTTTTTCTTTAATAATAATGAGGGTAGGGGCTGAGGATCAGGAATTGGGGTGAAGCATCGGTCTGTTTAGCTGCTTCCTGCTGGCAGGGGACGTTGTATGGGGCAGGATCCTCAGGCTCCTGTGTCCTGGTAGGGGCCCTCATAGCAGTCCTCTGGACAGTTTTGGAGAAGTTGGTATCCCTGGAGGTGCAACTGGTTAAACTTTTGATTAGCAAGAGCAGACATGTAGTATGATACAAGGGAGGAAGATTAAGAATAGGAGAGCAAGACATAGGCATCAGGATGGGCATTGGCCAGGAGAACCACTGTGAAGTGTTGTTCCCTAGACAGTTTCAAGACTCCTCCAATTCCCTTTTCCATTTTTCTCATTGTTTTTTGAGAGATGCCACCATTGGGGGAACCCATTGAGCTTGACAACAGTGGGTGTCATGAGAATGACCAGATGAGGGCTGGTCCATTGAAGTCCCAATGGAGAGGGTAGAAGATCCTTTTAGGAGAACAAGATGCCCTGGTTTAACAGAGGTTGTTATAGGGTGGGGCAGGATCTGGTCTGCATGCTGTCTGAGAAGTTCCCTGAGAAGGCAGGTAGTCAGCCAGAGGAGCAGAGTCTGTTGGAGGCAAGTTTTCTAAGAGAAATGGGTGGCCATACATTATTTAAGACCCAAATAAGAATATTAGGAGGAGCATAAAAAGGTGTCTGCTAAGGGACTGCATACCTAGGGATCTAAATTTTGTAAAATCCTGTAATTCCCAAGAAATCTTTAAGCTGTCTTATGGTATGGGGGGAGGGAAATGGAAGGTTGGGTTGATGCATTTATGACTCAGGGAGTGAATCTGTCCCTTTAAGACCACACCTAGGCAGGTGACCTGTGGGAGGCAGGGGCTTCAGGATTTAAATGTAACACCTTTGGATAAAAGAGAGCTTTATCTCATTATTTTATATAAATTGACACTTTTTACTTTGTAAATGTTTGTACCATATTTAGATAAAGCATAACATAACACTATTACAAGGTGGTCATTTAAGACACATAGGCAAATATGTAAATGAACTCAGATTTAGTAGTACTTAAAGCTTGACAAGATCGGCAGAAAACACAAATAATTTCTTTGATAAAATCTTTCTCTGTAATGGTTTTTGTAGATGTTACTCAGATCAGAATGATATTAAGATAATCTTGTTATTTTATAGACATAGAAGATTTGATTTTAGTTTGACATGACCCTAAAAATCTTTTAGGCAACTCTTAAATTATATTCAACTTTAACTTTATCACACATTGAAGGTTTTTTATTATACACTTTAAAAACTTACTCAGACCTTTATATAACATACTAAGCCCTTTGATGGCTTGTCTTTATCCCTCCTATTTGAAACAATCTTTAGGACAAACTCTTCTTTACAAAGTCCTTTCTCATCTAAAAACTCTTCTTTTTCCTTTAACTTCTCAAAAAATACATTCACTACCTATCTATATCTTTTCCAGTTGTTTACTTTGTAACTTGTAGTTTAAAATTAACTTTTATAAGAATTTTAAATTTATTATAGGGGCTGAAGCAACTAATTAGCAGCCCTTGTTGTTTTAAGGAATTTATGATAGGCATAAGGCTTCATTGTCTCTCAGGCTTGAGGGGATATTGTTTTGAGTGTGGAAACTGAGAGGGATTTTTGAGTTTTATTTGAATAGGGAGGGCCATCCAGGCTCACCCTACACTCATCTCATCAGTCTACACTGTGGAATCTATTTGTTCCTGAAGGAGGAGGCAGCAGAGATTGATGCCTGGGGGGAGGAGAACTTGAGCTTTTAATTGAGATAGTAAATCCCATCCCAGCAGGGGCACTGGAGTTTTAGGTACTATGAGGAAAGAGTGACAGAAGAGGAGGTCTCCCCAAGAGCAGGCCAGAGGCCAGGTAAACTAGCACTCTAGGGGCTGGCCAGATTTGCCCCAAATGGTAACTTTTGTCACTGGACTGGGGACCAGGAGAAAAAGGTAAAACAGAGAAATGGGCTCCACTGTCTAGGAAGAAAATGACCTTTCACTTCTCTACCATTATGGCTACATGAGGCTTCTCAATATCAATATTAATAAGTGGAGCATGGAAGGAGACCCATAAATCCATAGGAGGTGGCACCTCGCCTTCCATCTGGTGATGGGGACACTTAGACTTCCAGTGGTAACCCTTGCAGAGAGGGCAGGGTCCTGGTTGGGGGTGGGGTTAATTCCTGGCCGGCCCCCTTAAGCATCCTCTGCAGAAGTGCCCCTTCTGTTCACCATGGTAGCAGGTTCAGGATACAGGCCCCAGTCATGTGGAGCCCTCTCTGAAAGCAGCAATGAGGCCATGGTGTCTCTTATCTTTTTCTCTCCTATTAGTAAGGTCCTGGACATACAGACATAGCCATGAATACAGACATGGCTAGCTGTATTACTTGGTTCAATGACTTTTTCCCTACAGCCACAGTCTGAGTTTTTTATGAATATCTGGGGCTGACTGTTAGAAATTTATCTTTGAGGAGATCCTCTCTCACCTGTGACTCTGGGTCCATCATGGTATGCTTTTTGATAGCTTCCTTAAGATGCTGTAGAAAGGTAAGAAGATTTTTTTTTTTAGGTTGTTGCTGTAAAGTAAAGTTGTTATTTCACATTGACACCTGACACTCTGGAGAGCAGGTCTCTCAACTGTTCTGGGCCTCAGTTTCCTCACTTGAAGAATGAGGGATCTGGTCTAGGTTAAACTACATTTTTCTCTATGAGATGGCTGAAGTGACATTAATGCCACTTACCTTCTTCACCATTTTTTGTCTTTACTTTGACTGTACTGGGCTTGAACTCAGGACTTTATGCTTGTAAAGAGGCATTCTACTGCTTGAGCCATATAATCATTTCCAACCTGAGTGGCCTGGGCCAGAACCCTTTGCTTTTCTAATGAAATAAGAGTCTGGTCTAGTAGAAGTATAATATCCTTTCATGTCAGTTGAAAGGTTTGGATTACAGAGATAAAGGCTTGAATGTATTTGTCTGGGCATCAGTACAGCTGTTTAGATGTTTTTAAATTTCCCTTAGATCTGATAACTGGAAGGGGATATAAAACTTGCCCTTTTTCTAGCATTGCCTATTGAAGAGGGAAGCACTCATTAAGAGGTTCTGAGTATTGGGGTGGCTTAGAAGGTAGAAACTTGTATATGGGACCTCAGTTTACATTTTTACTTTTATAGAAAAGGTCTAACTGGAGTATGATATTGTAATTTAAGGAACCTTGTGAAGGCCACTTCTCTTGGTCACCCAAGGCATATTGAAGCCAGGCCTCAATACAAAGCTTTTAATATATTTTTTTAACGTTTTAATAGACAGGCCAGAAAACTGGAATGGGGCAGGTCCATCTTGAAAAACAAAACACTAGGATCCTATCTTTTAGCTAACAGCAGACAGCCTCTTTAATAAAGGCTACCTTTTTAACAAAGAAATAAATCATTTGTAAAGTTAGAGAAGGGCATTCAGAGGGCATTTCAGACCAATAACAGTACCATAAGGGACATAGTGTTAATATGTGGAGGGAAAAATGTTAAGGCCAAAGGTATAGAAAATTTTAAATGAGAAGTTTAGAGACCCCAGTAATGTCTATTTTGTTATTTCTGGAACTATAACCTTGAGCTAACAATTGACTTACAAGGGCTGGGTCTGATGCCCCGAGGTGTGAAGTGGGGCTAGGAGCAGGACTTGTACAAGGCGCCATTCCCTCCACACACACCTGGGACAAATGACCCTGATCTTGAAGCCTGTCACCCCTCCCCCCTTCCTGTGTACTCTGCGTGCATTTATTCTAGGAGAAGTGGCAGCGGGCTGCAGCCATAGCCATGTATGGCTGTGGCCCAGGATGTGCTGGGTCCTCTCTATAGATTTTCTTAGCTATGGCAGGTGTTTTTGTTGTGTCTAGGAGCTGGTGGCATCCTGTGCACTAGCATGCCTGTTTGCTTTCTCCTGTCCTTGTGGGGGCAGAGTTACAGTGTAAGCATGGCAGCCGCAGTTTTTTATAAGCACTTTTGTAAAGCAGCTGACTTAAAGTTACTTTAGACTGAGATGCCTGGCAAACTAGTTGGAATAACTTAAGTCATAAGGTACCTTGCTACAAGTTTTTCATGGGAGTAAGCCCAGGAAGAGGAAGGCAGACAGAGACAAAGAACATGCGGTGAGACTGTGGAGGAGGCAGAAAAGGTGTCCTGACATCTTAGGCATGACACACACCTGAGAGATTAGCGATCACCTGTGCCTCTAGGTCACTCCCATTGACTGGTACTGGAACACTTTCAGCAAAACAAAACTTCCATTCTCTGGTTGCTGTCTTGGGAAAAAGGGACATTAGATTGGAGGGGGAAGAGAAGCAGTCGTCAGATGCCATAATCAAACAGGACTCCGCCAATGTACCATGAGGCGTACCTGAATAAATCTGGGGCTTGGTCTTAGCCCACAGGAAGGGAGCATGAGCTCTCCCAGAGCTGGAATCACCTTGAGGCCAGAGTTGGCAAGGAGTAGCTTACTTAACTCCATGAAGGGGAAAGTTTTTCAGGAAGATAGGAGGAGATAGGTATGGTAAGCAGTGCAAGAAGTCTGTTTACATGGGGAAGGAGGAGGTTTGGGAGAGGAATCGGTTGATTTAGAAACTGATTTACAGGCTAATAGAATCTGTGCAGGGGAACAGAAAGTACAGAGGGAGTGTTTGATGCAGAGATAGGGAAAGGATTGGATGTAGGAAAGTTCCTTCCATTTACCAGTATGCTCACAGAGATTGTATAAATCCTTTAAAATATTGAGATTGAAAATGCCATTAAGTGGCCATTTGGAGACACTGTCTAATGGGTATTGGGGCCAGGCCTGATTACAGAGAAAAATGAGCTTTCATGGCTTAAGATCAGGCATTAGGCGGAGAAGCCCAAGGTTGTTCAGGAGACATCCAAACGGGGAGTCTGAAGGAATTTGGGATGGTCCAACCCCCATAGTGAAGGCCTGACCTGAGGAGAAATATGGTGGGCATCCCCGAAATATCAGGTCCTCAGGAGAGAGAGAGAAATGTGGAGCACAACACCCAGAGGAAACATCTTCACCACGGGGGTCTATAGTCCCTAGTGGGGAACCCAGTTCCCAGGGACAAGAGTGAGCTGTGACCTAGCGGTAGGGTTTTGAGGAAATGAGAGAGAGAGATCACAGCTCTGCATGCATGGAGGACTTACCAAGGGAGAGAGGACCTTGAGGGAAGATTGGCCAGTAGTGGATGGCAGTTGGAGGCATGCTGGGGCGGAGGAACTTCCCTGTGAGCTAGTGAGAGAGTGGCGTTTTCTAGGATCAGGGATCCCAGTAAAGCAGCTCAGATTCCGGAGGAAGGAAATGGGAATTGAGAGAGAGAGAGAGAGAGAGAGAGAGAGACAGAGCGGGATGGGGTGGGGGAGGGCGGGAGAGCAAGGTCAGTGCCGGGAACTCAACTCGATCTGAGTCACGGCACCAAATGTTAGGAAAAATGCTGCTCACAAAGAAAGCTCACAAGAAAAGTCTCATGTCTGTAGAGCAAAGTTTAATGGCAGGCACAAACTGCCAGGCAGGCCAGGAAAAGATGGTACAGCAGCGAGTCTGGGCAAGGAGTGGCTTTTATAGAAGGGGGAGGGTAAGGAAGTTAGTACATGTGCAGTAGTCTCTGGTGGGGCAGGGCTGTCTTAGAGTGAGGGAATTTGTTTAAGGGCGGGGCTGCCATTTTGGCTGATTCACAAAATAGTGACATTGTTCTATCAATTAGAATTTGATGTTGCAATTAAATAAATGAATATATAGAACTGTGCTTGCCACATAATACGTGTTCAGTAAATGGTGAGTGTAATATATGAAAATGTAGGAAATCTGAGTAACTTATAAAGACTAAGTGGTATTTGTTTGTTGCTTGCTTGGAACAAGTGAAGCAAATAAAACAAGCAAAGGGAGTCCTTCAACTTCCTACTTTGCATAACCAAGGAAAAATTCTGTTAAGCTGGGTCAAAAACAAAAGGTGTCCTTTTTAATATTATGCTTATGTCATCATTTATAAGTGACTCTGAATATTTATTATTTTGTTGTAGGCTATGAACTCCTAGAGGTCAAAGCTTTTACATAAGCATCTCTATGCAGATCTCCGAATAGACTCATGAATATGTACCATTTAAATACTACTTGAGAATGATCACATCTATGCTTGATATATATCACAAGAGGAAGATATAATACATAATACCTACTTTTACAGTATTGAATTATGTTGACCTGCTAAGATGAATAGCAGGAAGAATTACCAAATTCCTTTAACTCAGAAGACAAACTTTCCTTTAACAAAAAGTCTCCTAAAGAGTCACGTTCCCCTTACAGAGATATGGCCAGCATTACAATGCTTTAAAACACTTAGAAGGACTTCCTTTCAGCCTGGCATATGGCCCCTATCAATTTGACCGGTGACAAGACCAACAGAGAAAGAACCTCTCTGCCTGAGTAAGAATGTGATTCCTTGAACTTTTTATAAGAGTCTTTTCGAACCAAATAAAATCAAAATTTTAAATGCTTTAAATCTTTTTGTTTTTGAAGTATAATTTGTGTGTAGCAAAATGTACAGATTTCTGATGTAAAAATTGATAAATTGTAAGAAATATTCACTCCCATGTAACTATCACTCTTATCATTGATTTCCATCACCCTAGAATGTTACTTCTTGTTTTCTTTCCTATAGTTCCTTCTTCCACTCACTCTGGGTAGCCACAGCCTGATATCTATTACCACAAATAAACTTTGCATATTCTGAGAGTCATATAAAAGGAATCAACAAATTCCATTGTGTCTGGGTGCTTTCACTCAGTACTTTATTTCTGACATTCCTCCACAGTATGCATCATACGGGTAGATCAATCTTCTTTACTGCTGAGTACTATCCTGCTATATAATCACATCTCAGTTAGTTGATATATTTTCCTAGGCATTTAGGTTGCTTTTTTCCCCAGTACTGGGTTATTAAGAATAAAGTGTCTATTAACATTTATGAACAATTCTGTGTGTTGACATATATTTTTATTTTGTCTTAATCAAATAGCAATGAATTTTAAAGTCATAAGGTATCTGTAGGTTTTATTAGATAAGAAAAGCAGTTTTCCAAGGTGGTAGAATTACATACTTCTAAAAAGTATATGGGAGTTTTAGATGTTCCACACTTTCAACACAGTATTGCTATTTTTTTTAATCACCATCATTCTAATGGATATGAAGTAGTATCTCATTATAGTTTTTGGTCTTTTAATAAGCTAAACCATGAAATCTTCCCTGAAAGATTTATCTCTTTTTCTTTTTTAATTCTTCTGTATAAATGACAAGATAGTGTTATATACTACAATGTCTGTGATTGCAAACCCATACACAAATCTTATTCTCTTTATAGTACAGAAATATTTGTATAGTCATATTTATCTTTTGATAAATTTTCTGTTCAATGGATTAAGAAAATGTGGTATTTGTACACAATGGAATTTTACTCAGCCACAAAGAAGAATGAAATTTTGTCATTTGCAGGTAAATGGATGGAATTGGAGAATATCATTTTAAGTGAAGTTAGTCAGGCTCAGAAGGCCAAAAGCTGCTTGTTCTCCCTCATATGCTAATTGTAGACCTAAAACAAATACAGCAATATTATGGAACATGGGTCACACTAAAGGGAGGCTGGACAAGGGAGAGTTAGGGCAAGGGAAGGAAACCAAAAACTTGAATAAGGTTGATGTGCTCACTGGACGGGAATGAATATCAAAATTTTAAACTAGCCAGGGCCACCATGGAAATCAGACTAGGGAGGAGTGAAGAGGACTGGAAGAGGTGAATCAATTGGAGCTGTAATACACATAAGCATGGGAACAACAACAAAAAAAATTTTTTAAAGTTTTCTATTCAAGCATTATCTTTCAACATCATTTTCATGTTTTGTGAAAATCTATGGAAAATATGTTATCATTTTGTAACTGAATTACTAATATCCTCTGAATGGTTTAATTTGTCTAAATGTTAATTTTTAATAAGAGAGGCTTTTTAATAAAGAAAATTTTATTTGGAAAACCTATAGACGTCCTAATTTGAGGAAAGCATAACAAATAGCAGAGGCACTGTGACTAGCTAGGACCCTTATTACCACTATTTGGAACCAATCATAAACATCAATGAGTAAAACACAAACATGTAAGCAGCAAATATGGTTTCCAGATTTAGTAAGTAAAAATATGGGGCCATCAGTTAAGTTTGAATTCCCAGATAAATAATATTTTTTTTATTGTAAGCATTGTCTATGAGTATTTGGGACATACATATAGTAAAACTTCATTGGCTACTTACTCTTGTTTATTTATGTTTAAATAAGAATCCTGTATCTTTTCATACTTGTTGCACATAGACACACACATATAAATATATTTATTTTCAATGATGGCTGTTTCAAAGTATATTAAGAGGTTCTTTTAAAGCAGAAGTTCCTTTGAGTATACATGATATGCTACATAAACTCTGAGAGTTCTCATGAACATGTATGTTCATAAACAAAAACACAACATCAGCTGGTCTGTTAGTTTAACAAGTCAGATATAACAAGATACCACAAAGTGAGTAGTTGAAATAGCAGAAACTAATTTTTTCACAGCTCTGGAGACTAATTGTCTAAAATGAAGGCATCAGCCAGGGTGGCTTCTTCTACATGCCCTTAGAGAAGGTGCTGTTGTAGACTTCCGTGTTTGGCTGGTCCATGATAATCTCCTCCATGTGTCTTCATCTTATCTTTCTTCTAAACATGCATGTTTGTGTCTAAATGTCCTTTTCTTATAAGGACTGTCATACTGGATTAGGATACATATTAATAACCTCATTTTAAAATAGTTACTTCCAAAGAAGCTATTTTTAAATATGATCTCATTCTGAGCTACTAAAGGTGAGGATTTCCACATATGAAACATTGGGGAGGCAAAATTTTGTCCATCACCATTGAGAAGACGAATTGGTTTAAAAAAAAAAAAAACTTAGGAGAGAGAGAATGAGAATCAGTGTGGTTTTATATTATGAATGAGAGATAATCTAATATAAATGTGCTTTTATATTTCCATATGAGTCTTCAGAACTAGTAACTTGGGACAATGAACAGCTACTGCTAGATTTAGATATTGCAATTCATCTTGGAGTCAAGTCCCATTCTCACTAATCTAAACTTCAATATAACAAAAGGAAATGAGGATGTTAGATGGCCAAAGAATTTTAAATGTCATTTTGGGTCCCTTTCTAATACTTAGTGATGGTTCCAAAAGTAGAACAAACAGGGGAAAAGAAGAGGACTTGGAATCATATTTTAAAATAGTGTTCAATCTAGAATGTTCAATGGATGCACTGAATTCTCTTTGAACAACAAAAGTGAATTCTTTTTCTTCAATACTGATTTAGGGTTTAACAGTGGGTGAATATGATCAGAGTACATTATAAACTTATAGGAAAACATCATAATGAAACCCAGTAAAATGTTCAGAAAAACAAAATGTCCATTTTTTTAAACAATACTCTTCTTCTGGAGTATTCTTCTGTGAAAGTCTACTTTCACAGGAAAAATAACAGAATCATTGTCTTATTCAGTTCATTAGTACCCATTAAGGATTGAACCACTGTTCGTCCATTCATACTTTGAGAAAAAAAATGTTAAAACAATTTGATCCTAAGATTTAATAACATTAATTACCTTAGACATACTTTGTATAGGTGCAAAGTTTCATCTTACCTAATTTTCCAAAAAATTGATAATAAAAAAATCATATAGCTATGATTATTTTTTATTTCACACAACCTTATCACTAGCAATACTCATCTAAAAACATAAAAATGCTTCACAAGGCAGAATGCAATTTACATCACAACCAACTGAATAATATTATAAGAAAAAGGCTATTGTTTATATATTTCATGATTCTTATGTTTTAAGTACAAAGGAGTATAAACTTATCTCATTACAATCTTTAGCTTTTTGTGCTATGTAACCCAAAAGCTGAATTTTAATTTTTTCTTTTTTCCAAGTCAAGTGATCGACCGAATAAATCTAGAAAGTCTCCAGCTGGCTTATCCATTATTCAATATGAAAAAATGTACAGGAAGGCAAACCATATTGATACACCACATATCATATCAATGTGGCTTTCCTTGATGTTACCTACCGTATCTTTTCCTTCTCTGTTATGCCTGAGTACATCTATCATAATACTCATGTATTTAACTGTAATTAATCATACATCTTTTGTTAGTCAGCTTTCCATTGGTGTGACAAAATACCCAAGAAAATCAACTTGTATGGATATTTTTGTTTTGAATTACAATCTCAGGGATTTCAGTCAATGCTTGGCTGGGTTCTGTTGTTTCTGTCCCCATAGAAAGGCAGAATATCATGAAAAAAGAGCTTGTGGAGGAACAAATTTGTTCACCTCATGGTGGCCACCAAGCAAAATGAGAACCAGGAAGGGACTTGGGTCCCAATATCCCCTTCAAAGTCAACCCCCAAGGACCTAATTTCTTTTTACTCCAGCACCTCTTAAAGGCTCCACCAACTTCCAGTAGAGCTACCACAAGCTGGCCTTCAACACATGGTATTTGAGGACATTTAAATCCAAACCATAATATGTTTATTGTCTCTTACTCAACTATGAGTCCAATAGCACTTATTTACTGTGGCTTAACCCAAACATATGGTTAGCATTAGCCAAATAAAAGTACATCGAATGAATAATAAGACATGCAATCAAAATGATTACAGTAATTATAGTAGTAACAGTTCTAATTTACTGAGATCTTACTATTTGGCAGGTAGCATGCTAGTTTGCTCATATGGATTACTTAGCATTCTTCTCACAATATGCCTCACAAAATAAAAGTTACCAAGTATATACTTACAAATAAAGATACCATGACTAGGCGCCATTAGTAAACTGGGCCTTTGGATCTGCACTGAAGTCTTTCTGTTTTAAATCCTGAGAGTTAGTATAATATGGTGCTTAAGAGTGTGACTTACAGAGCTCTATGGCACATTAGACTCTCCACTGCGCATCTTACCAGCTGCATGCTCATGGCAATTTATGGCATTCTTCTAAGCATCAGCATCTTAACATTCTTGTGCCTTAGCTTCTCATCCATAAATTAGAAATAGTAAGAACTAACTACCCATTCATGAGCTTGCCCATGGTAAATACCATTGAAGTTTTTAGCATTTTTATTACCATAGATCAGAATACTTCCATACGATAGTATATTTAGCATTGTAAATTTTTATTACCTAATTTTATCACCTTGCTTCTGTTCTAGAATATATGGGAAACCTATGTGGTCTTTACCAGGCAGTGACATTGGCACAATGTTCACATGCTTCCAGTCACTTTTTGTTGCGATGGAATCCCTCTAATAAAAAGCTCAGGTCAAAACTGAGCTAGACCCTGCAGGTGTAATGTTATGCTACCTAAACAGAAAAGACGAATAAATGAGGTGGTTGAGTACATCTAGATGGAAACAGAATCAAAGAAGTGAATGATCTTGGGCATCGTATGTCATACTATTACAAGGCCAATTTGTTAGTGTAGTCTATGTGGTGGAATATTGGATTTTCAACAAAGAAAGGACATGGTAAAGGAACATCAACTAATTCACTGCAAGCATACCAAGTATTAGGTTTAACACAGATTTAAATAACAATAGGATTCAAGGGGAAAGGAAATACAACTACATTTCAATGACACTGAATAGTAGCTCTGTTTGGGAAGGTTATTTTATCTTTTAATGGTGCCAGGTGTAAGATAAAGGAAGGCATTCCTGAAGGACATTGCAAGAAACAATGGGAAATCTCAAACAGCAGGGCCCTTAAACACCAGAAATAACCAGTAAAATTTGTTGCCTTTCAATATACAATATCCAATTGCTAACTACGAGCAAGAATCAGTTCCACCAGTAATTAGTGCAATAACTTCCACTAATCTTGATCTGTCACACCTTACAATTTCTCTTAATATTAAAGTATTAAAACGTGTGACTGTTTTTATATCATCAGCCTTAAAAATCGCACTAAGTTATTTTAATCAATATACTTGTTTTAAGTAAAAGCCATTTAATCTCCTGACTTACACATTAACCTTCCATTAAGTATTAGTGAAGAAGTTAAATGCACCTTAGTCAATAATGCTAATGCAGGAACTGTTGCATTACCTATGGAGAAATGCGTATTCATATTATGTTAAAGTGGCTATCCTTAACGATTAGCCATTATGTGTCAGGAAACTGATAATAAATTTGAAATATTCCTCAAGACAATGAATTATAATGTTGAATCTGAGTTCTCTGTACTGTAATAATTTTGAAATGAGGTCATCGGCTTCTTCTGGTCAGTGCCTTTTAAGGCAATGATATTGAAGTGATGAAGACACCCTCAGTGACACTTGAACTTCACCTTGCAGTTTCACATCTTGGTGGGTAATAAATGAGTCTGCTAATTGAAACAGATATATGAATCTATCGTATGGTAGTATTTTAACAAGTACTCTTTTGTTTAAATAGTGTGGTGCCTGCAGTTATACCTATAAACTACTTATAATAATGTACAAATTTTTCTTCTTCAAAACCATGTTACATATTTTTGTTTATTCTATTATCATAAAACAATAGACTTTTCAATCCCATCTTTTTACAAATTCTTAAATTTCTGTAAGATTCTTCTGTAAATATTCTCCTTACCAAAATCCTATTTTATGATAAAATCAGCAACATGGAATCCAATGAGCTTGTAGGAGATGTGAATGGATTCGCTTTCTCATTGAGGAAAATCTGTACACCTAGTAAAACACTGCTTATTACATAGGTGAGGAAAATAGGTAGACTCTAAAAATTTTTCTAGATATCTCCTTCTACTGTTGTTATGAAGATGTAAATGCTTATTCATTACCATGGTCTGTATTGTCAAATATTCTTCTGTTTTTTGTATAGACATACCTAATATTATTTCATGACTTAAGAAAAACAACTATTGGGAAGTTCTCACAAATCACTGCAAATTAAATCATTTATTGCTATTGTTTTTCCCAACTGTAGGTGTCCTTACAGTACCTTAGGAAAAGGCTAATACTTTGAATATATCTATATCTACATGTATATATATGTATATATTAGCTTCTTAGGAAAAGTTTATAACACTAAATAATCCTCTAGAAATATGTCATAATTTTGTTAAGCAACAATAGCCTTCTGATTTGTTGGCATAAGGGAACACAAAACAGAAATTAATGCTTAACCTGATCTTTAATAAAAAGTTTAAATCTTCATGGTACCACTTTTTGTTTAACAATTATCTGCTTGAATTGTTCTAAGGAGTGGGGAGGAAATTGTCCCAAGGCTGGTAGTAACTAGTGGTCCTATTCTCCATGCTCATTGTTTAAAACCTCAGTTTATCCCCATGTTAAAGTATTATTTTCATGCATCTCATGTCATTACTTTAATAAAATATTACTTTTAGAGTTATAGTTTAATCAAATTATAAAATTGCCACTAAGATTTTTTATTGTATTATTTTTGTAAAAATTCGTTCATGAGTAATGAGTTTATTCTGGGCATTCATAGTTTACAACTAACACTGTGTAATTTTTCTTTCAATTCAAGGTGGGCTACATCTTTTTTTTGTCATGCTGTTATCAATAAAAATACTCTGAAAAACATGAAAATTTAAATTTGCAAGTATTTTTGTCTTTAAAAAGGAACCCAGTCAGGACTTCAAAACTGTACCTGTAGTATTCATAAATGTGTTTCCTTCAGAGAACACTCTGTATTAAATTAATTCATCAAATGAATAAGAGCCACACTGTTGAATGCTAACCACATTGCAAGGAAAGTCTTAAACTCCTTCCACTTTTCCAATTTGTTTTAGCCTCAATAACATCCCTAAGCATATGTACTATTTCTTTTCTTATAAATGGGCAAATAGGGTTATAGAAAACTTAAGTAGGTCTTCTCCCTGCCTCAAAGATATATGGTGGTTAGGCCAGAATTTGGAACTGATCAATGACTCCAAATTTCTCACAGATAATAGACTGAATTCCCTTGACATAAAGTAATGAAAACAAGGAGAGAACTCTTGTAATTATGTGAAAAAGTCTTTTATTTTTACTGAAGGATAGGTTTGATAAAGTTTTAGAATAGAAAATCATTATGGAACAATTATTGTAGAGCTACCTTTCCCCCACTGAGTGGGAGAATAAAAGCAGACAGAGTTGATTCTATAGCATTGTCTTTCTCAGGAGCTTCTATTTAACATAACTCACTCTTAAAATCTTGAGAAAAATCCGACTGCTGGAATTCTCTGTACTCATTCATTCCTGAGAAGGTTCTGTAAATGCCAAGATAGCAGAAAACAAGATCAAGGTAGGCAAAGTCTGGGTACAGAGTTCGAGGAGTACACACCAAGCTTCATTTTAATGTGATAAGGACCAGCTAATAAGTTACTGTGTAGAAACCAACTAGGCTGCTCTCAAAGATGTCAGACTGTCTGAGTGAGAAAGTGAGCTCTCTGACTCCTGCACTGCATCAGGAAGGACAGTAAGAACAAAAATCAAAATGTTATCCTTCCTTAATGCATCTGCACCTATAACAACTGGATATCTCCCAAAGAAAAGCAACTGAGATGACTACTGAATGAAGGATCATCCATACAAGATTGGACTTAATATCAGAACCCTGATGTGTGAAAAACAGAGTGGGGGAGATAGGTTATCATCTACAACCCATAACATTAGGAAAGGGAGGAGCAGTGTGACTTAGTCATGGGGGAAAATTAAGTATGGGAAAAATTGCATAGTCTAAAATGGAGAACAAAAGGAAGTCACACGTTATTTTAAAAAGGCAGATATACTCAGGTTATTACAAAAGCACCTGCACACCCATGTTTGTTGCAGCACTATTCATAGTAGCCAAACAATGGAAACAGCCAAGATGCCCCACCACCAACAAATGGATTAAGAAAATGTGGTATTTACTGACTTCAAACTATATTACAAAGCAATAGCAATAAAAACAGCATGGTACGGGCACAACATGAAAACCAGTGGAACAGAATAGAGGACCCAGATATGAATCTACACAACTATACCCACCTCATTTTTGACAAAGGTGCCAAAAATATACTATGGAGAAAAGACAGCCTCTTCAACAAATGTTGCTGGGGAAAGTAGTTATCTGTCTGCAAGAAACTGAAACTAGATCCATGTCTATCACCCTGTACTAGTATCAACTCAAAATGGATCAAGGACCTTAATATCAGACTCGAAACTCTGAAATTAGTACAGGAAGGAGCAGGAAACACTCTGGAATAAATAGGTATAGGCAAGAACTTCCTCAAAAGAACCCCAGCAGCCCAGCAACTAAGAGAAAAGATGGACAAATGAGACTTCATAAAATTAAAAAGCTCTGCACAACAAAAGAAATGGTCTCTAAACTGAAGAGACCACCCACAGAGTGGGAGAAAATATTTGCCAACTATACATCAGACTGGTAACCAGAATACACAGGGAACTTAAGAAACTAAACTCTCCTAAAATCAATGAACTAATTAAGAAATGGGCAACTGAACTAAGCAGAACTTTCTCAAAAGAAGAAATTCAAATGGCCAAAAAACACATGAAAAAATGTTCACCATCTCTAGCCATAAAGAAAATGCAAATCAAAACCACACTAAGATTCCACCTCATCCCTGTTAGAATAGCTATCATCAAAAACACCACCAACAACAGGTGTTGGCAAGGATGTGGGGAAAAAGGAACCCTCATACACTGCTGGTAAGAATACAAGCTGGTGCAACCACTCTGGAAAAAAATTTGGAGGCTTCTTAAAATCTAAATGTAGACTTGCTATATGATTCAGCAATCCCATTCCTGGGAATATACCCAAAGGAATGCAACACAGGTCACTTCAGAGACACTTGCACACCCATGTTTATTACAGTGCTATTCACAATAGCCAAGTTATGGAAACAACCAAGATGCCCCACTACTGGTGAATGAATCAAGAAAATGTGGTACTTGCACACAATGGAATTTTACTCAGCCATGAAGAGGAATGAAATCTTATTATTTGCAGGTAAATGGATGGAACTGGAGAACATCATTCTGAGCGAGGTCAGCCAGGCTCAGAAGACCAAAATTTGTACATTCTCCCTCATATGCAGACTTGAGATCTAGGGCAAATACAGCAGTGGTTGGACTTGGATCACATGACAAGGGGAGAGCACATACGGGAGATATAGGAATAGGTAGAAAATCCACAACATGAAAGTGTTTGATGTCCCCACTCCAGAGAAACTAATACAGAAACCTTAAAGCAACAGAAGTTAACATTAGAAGGGGATCAGGAACCAGTTAGAGATGAATCAACTTGGGTTGTAACACATTTGTACATGAAAGCAATGTTAGGAATCTTTCTGTATAGCTATCCTTAACTCAACTAGCAAAAATGCATTGTCTTTCTTACTATGCTTATGTTTTCTCTTCAACAAAATTAGAGATAAGGACAGAACAGTTTCTGCCTGGAAGTAAGGGGAGACAGGGGGAGGGGAGGGGGAAATGACCCAAACAATGTATGCATATGTGAATAAGTGAATTAAAAAAAAAGAAGAAAATGTGGCATTTATAAAGAACTGAATTTTATTCAGCCACAAAGAAGAATGAAATTTTGTCATTTGCAAGTAAATGGATAGAACTGGAGGACATCATCTTAAGTGAAGTTAGTCAGGCTCAGAAAACCAAAAATCACATGTTCTCCCTCATATGAGGATTATAGATCTGAAACAAATGCAGTAACTTTATTGGATATGGATCACATACTAAGTGAAGAACACACATGGGAGGAATAGGGAAAAGGAAGGAAGCCTAAAATTTGAATGTGGTTGATGTGCTCACTGGCAGAGTCCACTATAGGAAGAGGGGACTAAGAAGTAGTGAAGAGGTCTGGTAGAGATGAACCAGTGTGGGTTGTAACACACATGTGCATGGAAGCAATGCTAGAAATCTCTCTATATAGCCATCTTTATCTCAAACTAGCAAAAACTCTAGGTCTATCTTATGATCTCTTATGTTTTCTCTTAACAAAATTAAAGAACAAGAGGGCGGAACAGGTTCTGCTCGGAAGTGGGGGAAGGAAGTGGCCCAAACAATGTATTCACATGTTAGTAAACGTAAAAACAAAATACTATAAAAAAGGCAGCTATATGTAACTCTTCAAATCTATGAAACCATGAGGAAAGGTATATAGATAATATGGTAGCTATTGAGAGAAGGTAGGAAGGTTTTAGTGATATATTTTTAGTTGCCTTAAATTGTTATGAATATCCTATCAACTACCTTCAACAAATCAGCTATAAGTGTTATGACCACAGACAAAATGCTGAATTGAATGAACTGAGCTTACTCAGCATGACATTAATTATGCTTTTATATTTCATCCTACTCTAGTCTTGGTTATGTGAGTTGAACCTCAAGAATTCTCTTAGCTCTTAAACAAATTTGTACTTGTTTTGATAGAGTGAATTAATAAAAATGCAAAATTAATCAAAATAAAACTATTAAGTGGAAGAGATAATTATACATGACAAATGTAATTAATCAATTAAAGTATATCATTTTTCTGTGAAAACTTTTCTTATTATACTTATCACCAATAAGATTAGCAAGTACATATATTTGTTGATTTTCAGTCATTATTATGCTTTGGAAAATGATGTAGCTTTCTATTCTTGTTTCTTTAATTAATATTTTGTTGAGAACATATGCTAGCAACTTCTTGTAGGTATTTCCTGGTTGTAAATTAAGTGTTTTGCAGGTTATATTGATTTTCTTTAGGGCCAATAAGGTACTATTTAACAAGTGGAAATTCATTTCACAATATTCAAAATGAATTTAAACTTTATACACTTAATGATGATTTAAAGGCATGAAAAGAATATCATGAGGATCACATATATGTATATATATATATATATGTATATGCTCCATTAGCAATCATCAACATAAGAAGCATATCTATAAATCAAAGAAACATTCTGCACAAAATTATATCAGGCAGATTTTGTATTATCTGTGTAGATCATTAATCTTGACACATAATCTTCTCATTAATAACAATTAATATGGATTTATACAACTTATAATTTTATGAAAATTACATGACTTTTTTATGTCATACGGGAGGTTGAACTCAGGCCTTGCTAGGTGATCTGCCACTTGAGCCACTCTGTCAGCCCAGGAAATGATATGAATCTTTATGACATAATGCTTTCATTCCTACCCTCCTAAACTTCCTGCGATTCTTCCACTGCCGCTCTCTCTGTAAAGTTTTCTGAGCCCAGATTCAATTGAAATACAATGTTTTTGTTGATTCTCACCCTCTTCTCAGACTATCTGCCTTTTTAGCTAAGCCCTCACTAGTCCTGAAGTTTTTCATTCTATCTTATGGTAGGTATATTTCTAATTTCTCACTATGACATGTAATATTTTAATCTTCTCATTTAAAACATCTTCTTAGGTTTTACCACTTATTCCTCCAGATTACTCCTGGCCACCTATTCTCATTTATGTCAGGTTAGAAATCAGTGCATCATTCATTCTTTTTATTTCACACATATCATGGTATGACAACTATTAGTAAGATGACATCCAGGATAGGAGGGAAGAGCTGCCATTTGACTTCACAAATACAAAGTTAAATTGGGAAACTCAGAACATTTGTAAACCAGCAAGACTGCAAAAAGAAAGAACTTCCGTGTGTTCTCACCAGGCTCTTCTCCCATTGGCCTTCCAGAATCAGCTTTAGGTAATAACACATAGGGTATACTATCTGCCATTTTAATATGTCCATTTTAGCATTGTTACTTCAAGAAAGCCCACAGCACTCACTAAAGAAAGACTAGAGACTAAACCAATGTCCTTCTTGGTGTCAGAGACTTCAGAGCCATCTAGCAGTCTAGGTGCCACCTGGACTTCATTGCTTCCTCTCCTATTCTCTATTGCTCTCTTTATCCCTGCTGGACTTGTGCCCAAGATTTTTGACTTTCTGGACATAAGCATCTCTCTGTCTCCTCAATATCACTTTTGTCAATGTTGACTGTTGATTTTCTTTACTTTGTTTCCTTCTGAAATCTTCTATCCCAACATCAGTCTCCAACAGTTACTTTCTATCTTTCCTAGTCTCCAACACTCTCCCTCCCAGAGTGTTCTTTTGTCTGACACTGTTGCCACTGAAGTACTTTTGCTTTATTAATCCACACTATATTCCCTTAAAGTAAACACTTGTATGCTCAATATCTTGTCCTTATGTTTGCCAAATACATCCTTTAGACAAGTCTCAAAGTTGAATCAATCATTCCATTTACCTTTCCATTTTTTAAAGTATAGCTACCCACAGGTAGAAAGAATGGTATTGATACTGAGGAAATGTTCACTATTTTGTGATGTACCAGATAGCAAACATGAAAAAGCATATGACTTACCCAACCAACAATTATCCAACCATATTCACCCTCCTTTACCCTCTTCAGTTACCCTTCCCCTCTTACTAGTACTCTCTCTTTAAAATGACCCATTTTACATTTCTGGCTTCATTGTTTTAATGTCTGTTCATTGTTCATTGGGGTTTTTCCTTAGTATTTTACCTGAAAATATATTTTTTGCTTTAATCATTCTAACTCCATATATTACTCTTTCCTACTCTTTTCTCCTTACTTTATATTGTCCAACAGTTTTCAATGCTTTTTATTATGTCTTGTTCCTACACAGGTGTGATGTATTTAAATATTATTCACTCTCTATCATTCTCTTCTTTTTTCTCCCCTTGTCTCCTCTAACAGTACTACTGTTAGAAACATGTTTTGTATTGTGTATATTATTTCATTTCATTCCCACAATAACTAAGATAGGTAGAATATTATATTCATCACTTTAGAGATGATGAAAGTAGGTATACAGAAGTAAGTCACAGTCATAAAATAATAAAACTGAAATTTGAGTTCAGGCATCTTTTTGCTCTGAAGTCCAAGCTTTTACCATTTTGATATTATTTTACTCTTTTCTCCCTTTGATGATTTTACCTGTCATATAAGGTAGTAGTAGTTTTTATCTCAACTTTCTGGGATAGAGTGCTTAGTTGTTTAATCAAACAATAATGTAGGTTTTGCTGTGAGGGTAATTTGAAGATGTATTTAAAATCTTCAACCAGTAAACTTTAATTGAAGGAGGTTAGCCTGTAATAATGTGGGTGGGCCTCATCTAACCAGTTTAAAGACCTTAAGAGCAAAACTAAAGTTTCCCAAAGATGTAGAACTTCAACCTTCAGACTGCAGCAACAACTCCTGCTGGAGTTTTCATTCTGTGAGATTGTCCTACTGATTTTGGACTTGCTATTCCCCACAATCATATGTGCTAATTCTTCAAAATAAAACACACACACACACACACACACACACACACACACACACACACACACACACATACACACAGACATTCTTCTTCTGGAGAATCCTACCTGATACATCTAACAATGACTTTTATCCACAGCTATTGTACTTACATCTCTTATTGATTTAGCTCTATTCTTAGGTATTTGTTGCATTTTTTTCATATAGATGGCCAAAAAGAAATAGGCTAATGTTCAAACTTGTTTTCCCTCCTGGCTTCCTTTACAGCCTGTTTCTCCTCTTAGTTTCCAAACTTGGTGACTGACAATACCTACCTAGTTGACAAATCAGAAGCTCCTGCCTTTCTTTTCCTGATCACTTGTATTATCTGACAAATATTTCTCCTTTGCATTATTTTTGTCTATTGTCTTCCCTTTTGTCCATCTGTCAATAACTTGGTTGAGACCACCATCATTTTTGTCTTCATTAGTTTCACAATGGTTTCTTTCGCATAAAGATTTCAATTAACATACATCTTGAATCATCCTCAGTTTGAGACAGAGGCCCCTTCTATGCAATGTCATATCCCTTACACCTTCCATTTGTAATAGCAATTATCAAACTGGCTTGCAGGTGCATCATCCAGAGCTTTCTTTTCCTAATATACTGTAAGCTTCATATTCTATCTTTCTCTTTCCAAAGCCCAACACAGTGCTTGGCATATAGAATGAATAAAAAAGAGCAATTAAAGAGTATTATATAATATTTATATAAGAGTTAAAGAACAGACTGTATATTTGACCATGTCTCTGATAGTCACAACTACTGAGCTCAAAATTTTTGTTTTATTTTGTTCAAAATTGTTGCTAGCTGTGGCTGAACAATAGAAAATGTTTTCCAGGTTTCTGTTCATATAGTCTTGGAAATGTAACTAATTTTTTCAAATGAGCTAAGTTCCTGAAGGATAGATGAGATTTTACAGTCTGTTTCTCCTTTTTTGGCACTAGATGCAGCCCTAGGTCATGGACAGGTTTCTGAGTCACCGTATGGGGAAAAGAACCTGATGATCAGTCATTTCCCCATTGTGTATCTATATATGCAATATCCAAACATTAATTTTGTTAAAACATTAAAATGTTGAAGGACTATTTGTCAGTTTCTTTTTTTATGATTGATAGAGCATCCAACCTAAAATGGTAAAAAAAAAAAAAAATTACAAATTAAGAATATGTAATTCAGTGGAATCAAGCATACAGAATTCTCCATGCTGTCAGCTTTCATAGCATTCATATCACCATCTTGGTCAACTTTACTTAAACTGAGTTTAAAATGTTGACTACCCATCAACTTAGAAGGGAAATTTATATATATTCTCACTCTCTCTGCATCATGTGTTTATGTCAGTTTTCATACATTAACAGAGTTTAGAAAACTACTTAAAAACTAAATTTTTCATTATCAAAAAGTCACCTGTTTTTTCTGAAACTGGGTCTCTTTATGTAGCTCAGGCTACTCAATCTTGCAATCCTTCTGCCTGAGCCTCCTGAATGCTGGGATTGCAGGCCTGAGCCATGACACCCAGAATAAAAGTTACCTTATTTTAACATGATAATTATTGCCCTGATTGGCTAAGTCCAGAAATATCACTTCCAAAACTATTTAAAAGTTCATATCTATGGAATATCAAAGGCAGAAAACAAAAAATTGTCCACATGTGCAAAAGTTTGTAAAAAGAATCTGTGTGTACATATCATTCAATACTTACAAGTTGGTGTATGACTCTAATGAACATTCAAAGCAAATAAAAGACAGAAAACATATCAGCAAGTCAAGGGTGCTTTACTTTGTGTATAAGAATTCGAACCATAATCAAACGGCCAAGATGCCCCAGCACTGACGAATGGATTAAGAAAATGTGGTAATCCAATTAGTGCCCAGTGAATCAGTCTCATAGTTAAAAAGATTTTGTTAAATGCCAAGAAAAATTAAAAAGCTGTGTTAGATCTGTTTCTTTGTCTGAATCAAAAACAATTTATCTTAAATCAAGATGGCCTATTTTTATGGCAAAATGCAAAATTGTTTTCAGTGGAGTGGTATCTGGAAATATTTTATATATTTTGACTAAAACTACCCAAGATGTATGTTCAACAAAAGGTCCCGAGAATGGAGAACCAGAAACTTCTTATTCTACAAATACCTTACTTATTTCCTAACTACTTTGTGGTAGAAGCCAGAGTGTTAGTCCTGACACAGATGGAGAGCTAACTAATATATTGATGTAAGATAGACCAGTCATCCTTCACTTCACTTCTTTTCTTTTGAATTTAAAAGATATAATGGATGTAAATCCTTTAAAACTGTTCTGGCAGAGTAAGCATTCAATACTGGAAGAAACCATATATCATAAAATTTAAGTGCACAAGTTCTGGAGCCAGACTGCCTGGGTGTGAATCCTTTCTGCCACATCTCCTCACATGACTTTGAGCAAGTGCTTAACCTCTTTGTGTCTTGGTTGTGTTTCGTTTTTCATTTCTGAAGTGAGAATAGTAATCATAGGGTGGCTGTGAGCATATTAATGTTAACAGCAAAACCTGTTGTATAATAAGAGTTCAATAAATATTAGCTCTTCTTTACTTACAATGTGCATAATGATGGCTAATAAATATCAACCCTCTTCTCCTTTTCCTTTTTGGCTTATCCCAAAGAACAGTTATTTTATTAATTATTGATTTCTTTTATTATTTCTGATGTACATGTATGTCATTTTTCTTTAGATACTGATCACTGGTCTTTTTTATTATCACAAGTAATAATAAATTATTGTTATTTTAGTATATGATAGATTTCAAAATCCTCCATATGTTTAGCAGAAATCACTCTTATGATCGTAAGAAATCACGTTACATTTTCAAAGCACATTATTTCTGCTCAAGGAGGATGATATAGAGAATTCGTTTTGAGCCTTAGCGTATAAACAAAGACACTATTCAAGTTTCATAAATTCTTTTAACATGCCAGATGTGAAATCAATTAACCATAATAAAAATATGGCCTCATATTTTAAGGACTGCAGCATTCTAATTGCTTGGTCTGCAGTGTTTTTAAACAATAATATGAGGGGATTTGGACTTAAACATTTTTCATTTCCAGAGTGTTCTCATTGACTTTGGAAAGTGCCTTAATAAAAATGCACCGAGAGTCTTCTTTAGAAATTCTAAGACAAGGAAAAAAAACAAAACACATATGCACCTTCAACACAACTTCTTAGAAAGTTCTCTCACCTCTTAATAAACAAAAGATCATCAAGAGGATTCATCTAAGATCCCTAAGTTTTGGTTATGAGTTTGCAAAATTGTAAATTAGAGATGCTCTAATGCTTATTACTAAAAAATCCAACAGACTGAGATTTTTCAGCTAGACTAGATTTTTTTGTCAGAAAAGAAATATAATTTCTATGAAAATGCAGTCACAAGTGGTAATACTAAGACAATGGACAGTACTGATTGACAAATTGCTGGCTTCAGTTGGAAAGGTAAGCAGGCTTTAGTGAACATAGTTAGAAATATCAAACATTTGTAGACTCCAATTATATTATCAGAAAAATAAAATATAGACAAATTGCCTGACTTAAATGGGTAGTTTACAACAAACTATTAGCAGTGATGTTCTAATGGCCAGGTCTGTTAACACGAGCTTTTTATCAGCTCCTTATTGCTCCTTTCCAAAATAATTGCTTGCTGAATTTTGGACAAACCTGAACCTGTTTCCTTAAGACATTTTCATTCTTGTCTTTGTAATCTAGACCAAGAACAGGACATTAATTTCCCTGTTCAATTTTTATATTACTTGGCAATCACTTATCTGAAACCCTCAGGTCAAATATATTTGACAATTTTGCATATTCTGCACTTTAGAAATAAAGTGCTATCCATGTGTATTCACCATTCTACCTCCAAAGGCTATGAGGCAGGACATTGCAATCAAAAGAATTAATAAATCTTTAACATAAATATATGGATACTCACAGTTACTAAAATAAGTAGTATACAGTCACCAAATAAATTAGCTTAAAAATTTTTTCTTGGAGAACATTGGCAATTTCTTAGTTATAAGCAAGTAATTGTGGATTAATGATATAAAACAAATGAGCTAAAAGTGACTCTAGACAATGAATTGATTACTGAAATCACATAGTTACTTAATTGATAGTAGGGTAATGCAAGTGTAGTTTTTATTGTAGTGTCCATTCCACTGACAATAAGACAACTGCTGGACAAAAAACAACTTACAAAAGTTCTCTAATAGCACTGAAAAAGGAATCAATAGTAAAGTCCATTGCTGTGACCAAATACCTGGAAAAAATCATTTTAAAGGAAGAAAGTTCAGAGGTTTTAATCTAAAATCAGTTGATTCCATTACTTTGGGCCTGAGGTGAAGCAGAATATCATGACAGCAGTGTGTAGCAGAGGACACTGCTCACTTTTTGAAGACAGGAAGAAGAGAAACAGGGAGACAGAGAGAGAGGAGAGAACCAGGGAAAAGATATAGTCCTCAAGGGCATGACACTAAGCACCCACTCCTTTTTCTCTTTTTTACATACAAAACTCAAATTTCTTTTATTCTGTATTTTAACTGCAGGAGAATGTACTTTCTTCTTTTTTTCTTCATTCATTTATTCATATATGCATACATTGTTTGGGTCATTTTTCCCCCTTACCCCCCACCCCCTCCTTTTCCTCCCCACCCTTCCTCGAACTAAGTCCCATTTCCTCTGTTTTTATCATTTCCCAATAACCCATCAAATTATAAACCTATGAATAGATTAACCCATTGATGAAGTCAAGAGTCCTCATGATGCAATCATTTCCCCAAAGTCCATCAACTCAAAATCAATCCCCTAGCACATGGCCTTTGGGGGATATTTTATTTTTTATCATTTTTAAATTGTTTATTCATTTATTCATATGTGCATACATTGTTTGGACCATCTCTCCACCCTCCCTGCCCCTCACTCTCTCCTCCTCTCTTCCAGGCAAAATCTGTTCTGCCCCCTTCTCCAATTTTGCTGAAAAAAGACATGAGCCATAATAAGAAAAACAGCGTATTTGCTAGCTTGAGATAAAGATAGCTATGCAGAGAGATTCCTAGCATTACTTTCATGCATGTGTGTATTATAACCCAAATTGTTTCATCTCTACCAGACCTCTTTACTACTTCCCGGTCACCTTCCCATAGTGGCCTCTGTCAGTTTAAGATTACTTTATCACCTCCCTTGCAGTGGGCACATCAAACACTTTCAAGTTTTAGGTTTCCTTCCCTTTCTCTATTCCTCCTGTATGCATTCTCCCCTTACCATGGGAGAATAATATTACTGCAATTGTTTTAGGTCTAAAGTTGGGGGATATTTTAGGTTTAAACTATAACAGGAATCAATTAGGTATGGGCACTCATGAGTTTTTGGTGCTATTGCAGCACTGCTAGATTACATTACACACAGAAAGAGTATGAATAATTGTAAGGTGGGATTTCAAGTAACTAAGATGGCAAGAAAATGACAGAAGAGACAGATACAAAGAGGAAAGGGATTTGCAAGAAATCTTTATGTGATTCAA